>NC_140945.1:157226985-157726985 GCF_014529385.1 Adiantum capillus-veneris | reverse complement strand
TTTTACAACAGGAGAAAATATTTCATTGAAGTCAATACCTTTCTTTTGAGAAAACCCTTTTACCACAAGCCTAGACATGTACCTTTTCTTCCCACCTTCTTCTTCCTTCAGCTTGTACACCCATTTGTTTTGAAGTGCCCGCTTACCTTTAGGCAACTCAACCAACTCCCATGTTTGGTTGCGATGTAGTGAGTCCATCTCCACTTGCATGCTCTTCGTCCATTCTTCTTTGGATTCATGTTGCATAGCTTCTTTGTATGATTCCGGCTCTCTAGAATCTGAGATCAAGAGATGGTTGAAGGAAGGAACAAACCTTTCTGGAGGTCTACTTGCTCTTGTAGATCTTCGGGGAATATGTTGAGGCTCCTCATTTGGTTGACGTTGTTGCACATTGTCACCGTTTGCAGTCCTTGAGTCTTCACCGTCCTCAAGCTCCATGTACTCCACCTGTTTCTTTTGTTTGTTTTCTTTCCAAGTAATCTTTGTACATATTTTGTTCGTTAAAAATTACATCCCTACTCCTTAAGATTTTACCATCTTCAGGATTCCATAGGCGATACCCAAAGTATCCTTCTCCATAGCAAATGAAGAAACACTTTTTGGACTTTGCATCTAGCTTTGATCTTAGGCTTCTATCTATGTGCATGAAAGCCTCACACCCAAACACTTTGAGAAATGCATAATTCACCGGTTTACCTGTCTATGCCTCTTCTGGAACTCCTCCATCCAATTTCGTTGAGGGTGACCGATTGATTAAGTACAAAGACGTACTTACAGCTTCCGCCCAAAGCTCAAGCAGTAGGCCTGCATGTAGCCGCATGCTTTGTGCTCGTTCCATGATTGTCCTGTTCATCCTTTCCGAAATCCCATTTTGTTGAGGTGTCCTTGGGGTTGTCCTTTGCCTCCGAATGCCATTGCTAGCACAAAAGCTTTCAAAAGCTTGGCTGCAATATTCGCCTCCATTGTCGGATTTGAGGCATTTAACCTTGGTACCTGTTTCATTCTCCACAAAGGCTTTCCACCTTTGAAATATGGAAAATACATCGGATTTATTCTTCATGACATAAACCCATGTTTTTCTAGTCGCATCGTCTATGAATGTTACATAGTATAATGAGCCACCAAGTGATGGTGTACTTGCAGGACCCCAAACATCAGAATGAACCAACTCAAGTTTTTTATTTTTTCTTTCATTTCCTGATTTTTGAAATTTTACCCTCTTTTGTTTACCATAAACACAATCTTCACAGAACTCTAAGTCCACTTCTTTCAAACCTGGTAGAAGCTTCTTTGTTTGAAGGATTTGCATTCCTTTGGCACTCATATGCCCAAGTCGATAGTGCCACACTGCACTATCAACTTCTGTAGTTGCTGCACAAGTTGAAGGTTGCGTGCTAACAGTACACAAGTAAAGTGTACCGACCTTTTCTCCCTTGGCAATCACCAAAGATCCCTTTGAGATCTTCCACCGTTTATTTCCGAATGCAATGTTGTGACCTTCATCGTCCAATTGTCCTGTAGAGATTAAATTTTTTCGAAGAGAAGGAACATGCCTAACATCTTTAAGCTTCCATTCATTTCCGTTAGCAGTTTTGACAAAAACTGTACCTTTGCCGACAATCTCACAAGCTTCATCATCTCCCAAGTATACATACCCAAAATTACCTTTGGTGTAGTCTTGGAAATGTTGCTTGTGTGGTGTCGCATGGAATGAAGCCCCGGAATCTACTATCCAGGAATTAGATACATTGTCTAATGAGAGAATTAGAGCATCTTGCTCTACTTTACCTGCCACATTGGCCTCCGATGTTGGCTTGTTGTCTTGAGACTCTGTCTCCTTCTTCTTCTTGGACCAGCAATCCTTCTTGACGTGGCCCTTCTTGCCGCAGTTCCAACATTCAAGAACTGACTTTGTGCGTGACTTGCTCCGTCTTGAGCGATCACGACCCTTTTGGCTTTTGAACCTCTCCTTAGGCCTTCCTCTTGTTTCCACTGACAATGCAGCACTTGATGATTCTCCTGTGCTTCTCCTTCGTATTTCCTCGCTTAGGAGAACACCCACAAAATCATCAAACTTAAGAGTATGTATACCAGAGATAGAATTACTTACAGCCATCACAAGGCTGTCCCAACTATCCGGTAGAGATGATAATATAAGAAGAGCTCGCACTTCGTCATCGAAATTGATTTTCATCGATCGAAGTTGACTTATGTTTGTGTTAAAGTCATTTAGGTGTTCTGCAACTGAACCATTCTCTGCCATCTTTAGATTGAACAAGCGCTTCATAAGAAATACCTTATTGGATGCCGATGGTTTCTCGTAGAAGTCGTCAAGTGACTTCATCAAGTCCTCCGTGGTCTTCATCTCCGAAACATTGAAGGCCACCATTGACGCCAAGCTTAACCGGATTGTTCCCAGGGCCTTTCGATCAAGGACAATCCATGCTTCATCTGCCATCGTTGCGGGCTTCTTTGCAAGACCGCCTAGTGGCAAATAGAGGTCCTTCTGGTAGAGATAATCTTCAATCTGCATCTTCCAATGTTGGTAGTTTTTGTCGTTGAACTTCTCAATCTTGAGCTTCCCTTCCTCCGCCATAACTCCCACTCAATTCAAGGAATCCTTTCCTTAAGATAATTTAGCTACGAGCAAACCTTGCTCTGATACCAGTTGTTAGGAAATAAGACGTAGCTAAATAGATAATTGAGTAGATTACTTAATGGAGAGAGACAGATTTACATACACGAGATTATAGAGTAGAGAGAGAGAGAGAGAGTACACACGATATACGTGGTTCACCCAATGTGGGCTACGTCCACGGGAAAGCAGCCACTCAATGGATTTAGTACTTCAAAACAAGAAGTAGTTTACAAAGGGATTATACCCTTAATGGAGCTCCCGCCTTGCTTCACTCTCACCACCTCACACTCACCTTGTTGCATCAACTTCACACTATGAAATGTGTGTAGAAATGGCCTCCTTTTATAAGCCAAAAGGGTTGCCCTCTCTTATGAGAGACAGCCATGTGTAGCCGCCCTTGTGCGAATAAGTCCAAATCGGACCCTCCAATCCGCCCATGTGTGGCCGGCCTTGAGAAGACAAGTCCGCTTTTGAATTCGGCCACCGGCCATCGGCCATTGACTACCGGCCACCGGCCAACCGACCGGTTGTTTTCCGACCACTTTCCGGCCGCTGTCCGGCCATAATATCCCCGAGGCCTCTAAAGTTGCTCCTGATTCTTGTCCGTGAAAATTTTGGTTTCTGGTGAGTGATTTTTCTTCACGCACGATGGCTTCTCCTCATAATGGGGGCCTTACAAATGTGCGCTTTTACCACAAAAAATTACAAGGGTAAATCAGGCTCCATACTTAACAAGGCCTCTATCCTACCATCGAAAGTTGATAGGGCAAAAATTTGAATGAAGCATCGTCGGCGCCAAGGCCGTGCGATTCTTTGAGTTATCATGATTCACCGCATTACCGGGCAAGCCCGCATCGGCCTTTTATCTAATAAATGTGTCCCTTCCAGAAGTCGGGATTTTGGTGCACGTATTAGCTCTAGAATTACTACGGTTATCCGAGTAGCAAGGTATCATCAAAGAAACTATAACTGATTTAATGAGCCATTCGCAGTTTCACAGTACAAAAGAGTTTATACTTACACATGCATGGCTTAATCTTTGAGACCAGCATATGACTACTGGCAGGATCAACCAGGTAGCTATCCTCGGTCACACGAGCGGCCAATCACGGCCGCATGTTCGGGACATTCGCCGCTCCTCGGCGGTTTGGATGCGGGGACACCTCCGTCGGCACAATGGCACCGGGGTTAACCCTAGACCCGAGGGGGAGGGAGAAAGGGGGATCAACCGCGGGGGGCCACGTCAAGGTGGCACGCGACGGCACGGCTGAAACCAGCCCCAATGTAGGAGGGTCAGGCGCCGGTAGAGCGGGCCATTGTGCGGCGGTGCATGCCCGCCAACCCCCAGAGAGGGTCGCATCCGAGGCCATGGCAAAGTAGGCGCCGGCGCACAGAGTCCCCGTCCACCAAAATATACGACCCGCCAACGCCCGGCCGTCCAACACCGGGCAAAGCCACCGCACGGAAGCACGCCGTTCGACACGTACGCCCCGAGGCCGAATAAAATTATGGGGGGGACAGGGTCATGGGCACCCGACAACCGAAGGCCGGCTCGCCTTCCCGCGGACGCGGCTCCGCCTCTCGGCACCGGGCCGGTGGCGCCGCGGTGCTTCCAACGCCGTCCGCGTCGTCTTGCATGCAACATCCCGGGGTCGGGCCGGGGCGAGTGACGGTGGACATTGCTGAAGCAACGTCGCCGGCTCGCACCAAGCACCTCCCCGTCGAGGGAAAACGCACCGCACCAGCCGGGAACAAAGCCCGTCGGAAAGCCCTCGAAAAGCAAAAAATGGCTCGAAGGTTACAAAGTGTCAAATTCGACATACGAGGTCAAACTGACTCCAAATGAGCCAGAATTGGACAGGTTGCTTCACGACTATGTTACGGACAAGTCCAAATCCTCAAAGTTGACTGACCAACCCAACAGACAAAGTAGTCACAAAAAACGTGGATTTCAGAGTCCACAGAGCACAAAGTGATGCCGGCATGACGAAACTTGACCAAATTCAATTTAGGACTTGTATTAGGTGTATGAAACATGTCTAAGTCAATATTTGTAGGTTTTGCAAAGTTTTTGTCATTGTTGTAAATAATCGCAATTATTTACTTTTGCATTAGTTTTGCTTGGAAATTGTCAAATCACCTCACCTATCATGTGTACACACCTATTACATGCCAAAAATCAAGTATGAGCCAAAATGGCCACCCATTACTTGTAAAATTGCCACAACACGCAAAGAAGTCTTTGCAAGCCAAAATTTCGGTTATGGACCACATTTCTTGATCCGAATCACTTCATATCTCATACCCAAGGTCCATACAATGCCTAGAACCAATTTGTACCAAGAAATATCAATTTTGGAAGAAAAGTTAATAATCGTGATTATTTACTTTCTGGTCAAAATTGGGAAATTTAGATATTTTTTCATCATACATCCAAAGTACATGATGTGTTAAGCCCACTAGCCAATTTTGAATCAATTTGGAGTTCAAAATTTCAAATTTACTTTATATATACTATTTCAGAGACATAAAGCCAAAATTTGGAACCATTTTCACCCTTTTCATCCAAATGAGTCCATATTTCACTCAGAGCATGTATATGGTATATACTTCAAGCCTATAAAGCCAAGTTTGCAAAAAGTTTAAAAAAATTCTCAGCTGTAAATAATCGCGATCATTTACTTTGGTTGCAAATTTTTGTTTTGACCATACAGTTTTGTTCCTTGCATGTTTTTTTATACATCTTTACTTGTTCAAAAATTGATTTGAAGTAAATTGGACCATTTTGTCAGCATTCGAGCCCAAAGGACATTTCAGAGATAATTCCGACAAATCTGCTAACTTTGCACTCTATTCATTGAGCAGAAGCCATGCAAGCAGCAAAGAGGGCCAAGAAGAAGCTAAACCAAAAAGAGAAACTACAAGAACTACTCGCATATCAACTAAACCTCGAGTCAGTCAAAGAGGCAAAGGCATCCTAGCTTTCTAGAGAACAGCTGGAAGAGCACCACACTACGATCTTCGCTGGCAGGTTCAAGAGTTAAGAGGGGCATCGGGTGGAGTTGCAACTCCTGCCCAAAGAAGTCTATGATGTGCTGCCAAGACAGAGACAAAAGAGGCTAACCGTAGGTTCGGGCTCAGGCATTTCTACGAACAAGAGCTTTGCGGAGTGGACTTTTAGAAAGTTTACGAGCTTCTATCCACCATCAAAGAAGACGGAACCGCACAGAGATCAGACACCCAAGGGAACAAGGTCAAAGTAGTGATCACAAAAGAGATAGGGGCACAGGCACTCAGACTGCCCACTGAAGGAATGACTATGCAGGCAAGAGACAAGAAAACCGCAGGCACATTTACCAAAGAGACAACCGCGGCTACATTTCCCGATCTTATCCACAAACAGGTGGAAGAGCCAGCCGGTTTGTACCACCAGCACTTTCATTTTCTGGAAAAAACGCCACCAACGTACACTACACCAAATCACGCTATGGCGACCACATTCACTCAGGTTCTCAAGTCGACAACAAGACAGCCCATGGATCACGCACAGTATGTCTTGACAACCTTGAAGGACACCAAGAAGGAAGGAAAAATCACGTACTTAGGTGCGCCAGAGGTCTTGACGCGAATAGCATATCATGCCATCAGAATGGCCGACAACCTGTCACCTGTCCTTGATCAGAATACATGGATATTGGCAGCACAACGCTGTCCACGAGCTACAAGGTCAGGTAAAAGCTCATGTAAAATCTGATGATGAATCAGCTGATAGCTCACCGGAACGGCACAACAGTGAGAGCTCTGACAACGAATAAAAGAGAGCTCAGAGAGAAGAGATGAAAAGGAAAGTTGTGGCCTCACACCAAGAAGAGCCAGCTCAAAAACAAGCGCTCTTCGAAAGAGAGAAACGGGCATACCAGCACAGTAGGCAAGCACAAGGGAAGGACCCAGAAAAATGGGTACCTATAGGACTTGAAGGCCCTCGAACAAAGCATCATACAAGAAAAGAGGCGGATGATCCAACGGAGCATTTAGAAAGAATGTACCAAGAGGCTGAATCTCTAAAGCTAAAGGAGGCAGAAGACCAAAGGCAAGCTGAGGAAATGGCTAGCCAAGAGCAAAGTCATGGATCTCCCAGACCCACCTCACCGCCTACAAAACAACAAGACCATCCCATGCCTAGCCCGCCACCATCATCTGCAAGCAAAGACACCAATGAAGAAGCAGATCCTGAGAAAGAGAAAGATTCTGAGTCCACCCAACAAACAGAATCTACACAAGAGGCTGACCACTCCGACAAACAAAAAGAAAAAGAAGCAGATGTAGAAAAAGCACCTACCATTACACATGAGACAGAACCCGAGCCAGAAAAGGAAGAAAGGCTGACACCTGAAGAGACAGCAAGGGTTGAGACAACACCCTCTACTTCTACTCAGCCAGAAACTGTCGAGGCATCAAAGCCTCAGGATGGCCAAGAAGAAGACCGACCATCTACCTCCACACAAGAACCACCAGCAGTTACAACGCAGCAAGAGGCAACACATGAGGCTGCAGGCACATCTCAACTGGCACGACAGGAGGAGTGGCAATCAAACAACGAAGTAATAGTACAGGTCAATGAATATGCACGTCAGATGCAGGAAATGACGGAGAGACTCCGTTCAGCAGCTTTAAACTGTAGCACAAAGGCCAAGGAACTTGAAATGGTGATCGACGCTCTCCAAGCAGAGCCAGAAGACAGGATGACTGTCATCAATGATCTTCAAAGGCAGGTGAACGATCTGAAGGCAAAAGCGGAACAGCATCAGTTAGCCAGAGATAGGGAGCAAAAAGAAATGGAGGAGTTAGATGATCTACTCACTAAACTGTCCGATGCCTGCAAAGCAAAAGATGAGCAGCTGACAGAAGTTAAAAATTAACTTCTTATGACATCTCTGTTAGCTTAGAAAATTCAGGTGCAATTAGATGTTTTCAATGCTTCTCAGCAGTATTCTGAACAGAGGATCAATGATCAGGCTATTTTCTTACGGCAAATCAGAGAAAATCCAGTTGTGGCCTCGATCAAAGGAACTGACGAAGTATACAAGGCACTTGAAAAGAAAACCAAAGACCTAGAATTGGAATTAAAGCTAGAACAACAGCGTAGGGACCTGACATTGATGTGGGTTCAAAGAGAAGAGGTGCTTCTAAAGGAGATAGCAGAACTAAAGCAAATTAATCAACTCCTCAAAGATGGGAAACCAGACACGCAGGAAGAGGCAGGCACTTCAGAGCCACCACAGATAGACATACCCTCAGTCTCGTTTGCTGAGTTTGAGACACAGTCCACAACAGAGCCGAGTGGTGATGAGGATTTTCAGGTTCACATCGCAGATGCAGACACAGTGCCAATGGTCCAGCTGTCAAAATCTGAAGAAGACGCACTGAAGGAGAAGATCACCCTAGAGGTGGATGAGCAGTGGAAAGCCGCTATAGATTGGGAGTTGAGAGTGTTACACTCTGTCAACGTCACTCAAATCACTCCCAATCAGATCAACGCTCAATGGCACCAACAATCCCTGTCATACCCTCTCATCAAAGTAGAACTATTACAGGTGAAAGAAAGGTTTTACAAGGATATGCAAGAAGATGGCGCAGATAAAGACCACCCAAAGTGGAGGTTAAGCTGGCTGAACAAGAATCCGAGATACCTGATTCTGTTCACAAGAGCACCTGCAACCCTTCAAAGAGATCCAACCTTTTGTCATGTACACAGAGTAAGGACATGGCAAGCGCATGAAGCACTACAAAAGAAGAGTCCAACTTGGCTTAACTTCCCCAAGATGCCAGCTCCAGAGAGAGGCCAAGCGACAGAGGAACCCATGGTGAAAACCCTAACGGGTTCCATGTCTTTCTTCAAGAGTCTTCGAGATCTCTCCTATGCCATGTTGTATAAAATCTATAGAATGTTGCTAACATGTATACAAGTTTTTAATGAGCCTGAGCAAACAAGAGCCCCATGGCTATCATTCTTGGAAGGAAACAAAGGCTTATGCTAACCTTCAGAAGAGGGCCTTTACGGATTCTACGCCAGATGCATGTTCCTGCCATCAAATAATATGCTAGCCTTCGAAGAAGCATTATACACTAGATTCTTCACCTGGCGAACGAAGATATTTGCACCGGTGATCAGCAACCTAACATCCAGGTTTGTAGGCTACTCAACAGTGGAGCTGAAGAATCAAGTAACAATGCAATTTCTGCAAGTGCCCGACAAAGAACGAAGAATCAGATACCAGAAGGCACTGGACGCGCTTAAAGACCGCCTCGCCAGCCGTCAGCTTGAAAAGTATTTCAGTCCATAAAGCTATGCCAAGGGACGACATAGGCGAGGAGGGGGGGTATGTTAGCATTAGGCTAACACGGACACCATTTTTCAGAGTTCTCTTAAACATTTATTATTTTGATAAATTGGGAATATTGTAACTTCTACTTTCTCGGATAAACTCTGTAATTAATGAGCCGGGCTACAAGCTTCCAGATTGTATCAGCCAGTCATCACCCAGCTTTGGTAGAATTCCAGATTATTAGTTTTGACCATCCAAAAACCTTGGCTAAGGTATAAAAGCCAATTTTTGTAAGTTTTTTACAAGTTTTGGATAAGAAATACACAGCATGAGCTAACAGTGCCCACTTCTCTCCTTCTCGCACTTCCTACTCTCTCTCCGATTGTCACATTGCGATTGCGTTTGTTGCATTGCAACCGCAAGTAAGAGTTGTACGCATTGACGTAAGCCATTCACCATATTTTGTAGCTTTAGGCGTCGCTAACCTGCGGCCTAATTTCATCACAGCTAGGAATTTACACTTTTAAATCGAAAACTAAGCATAGGCGGGTTATTCGGGCATCATTGCTAAGCATTTAGATGCATTCTGGGTCAAAACGACTAAGTCAAAAATCCACTGTTGTTAATAATCACAATTTTGGAACTTGACCTAAAGTGGGGTTTGAGACCATAAGCATGTGTGCTTAGCACAAATTTAAATTAAATGCTTCTTGCATTCGACGGTTTATTTAATAAAACCCTCTTGATATGCTTAAACATGGTAGCTAGAGGGTCTTTTAAAAATATAACCTTGCATTTTAGAATCTATTATGACCAAGAACTATACTCATCAAGTTGACGCTCGTAAGACTGCAATTGACGCTTTGAAGAAACCACCTTTATAAGCTCAAGAAAAAATGAAGCGACCTTGTAGAAAATTTTAGGTGACTCTTCAATTCTGCTATAGATAATTGAAATATTCATGTGCAAAAGAATTGACATGGGAGTATATAAAATAATGGAAAGTTCCATGTATTTGATATGGTCATTTCAAGCATATTGTTGTATACAAAGAAGAATATGTTTTTGATGTATTTGTGAGTTTTAGAAATTGATACATTGCTTGCCCTTTCTGTTGAGCACTGAAGGTGGAAAGTAGAAGGGCTCTGATATGCAACAATTATTGGATCATTTTAAATATTGAAAACTGCATAAGAAAAAACTTTCATATTTTCATTCTTGAGACATAAGCATTCAAAACCTCAAATAATATCAAACTTTCCATGTAATCAACTAAATGTATTAAATTACGTGGTACATACACAATTGGGGTGCGTAAAACCTTGGTTTCAATGTTATTATGGAGAGCTCAAGATTTTCAAAAGGTTTTACACGACAAAAAATTCAAGATAGAGTCTAAGCAACGAGATTTAATGAGTTAGGGAGCCCAAAAAATATGTAGTTTCTTGGTTTAAACATATAAAGTCATTTGTAGTTGTCAAATTGCACTGGAATAGTACCAATTTCATGAGGGGACCTTTGGAACGCCAAAATTATGCTCTTATCAGCAGATGCTTAAGTATGAAATTATGCCTATAGCTTGCATGTGACTTGAAAACTTATCTTTAAAGTGCATTCCATTGTTTTGTAACACTAAGTGCTAACACTTTGCTTTTATAGACATAAAAAAGGCCATCTCTACAAAAAGATATAATAATTTTATGATTTTTTTGGTAAAACAGCTTGAAATTTTACTAAAAATTTATGTCTTAGAACTTACCAAAATTCTCTCCATACAAATTTTATTTTGATATGGAAAAAAATCCACTATTTTCTTTCCCTCATAACCAATCTATGGTAGAAGCAAGGTGTAAAAAAATTCTTTCTAGCTTGACAGATAAATTGCCAAAACTTGATAGAAAAACATGACACTTTAGTATCTTAGGACACTTAAGTGTCCAATTACAGAACTAGTGCTAATTAGGTCTTGTAAACTTGTCCTAAAAGTTTTGTTACGTTTGGATGTCATTTGATGTTGTAATGGATGTGATTTGCTTGTCGATGAGCGATTGGCTTTTGGTGATTTCACTCACTTGAGTATAGCTTGAGTTAAACACGAGTTTTTAGTTGTTTTTCAAGAGATTGAAAACCTCTTGTAGCCTCTATGCACTAGTCAAGTCAGCTGCGTCCCATGGTTTAACAAATTAATCGTGGTTCTCACTAATACTGCAATAAGATAGGATGGTGAGGTTAGACATGCGTCCCACAGCAATATTGCACATTACATGTGAGTCCAATGAGATCATAAGGCTTCTTTATGTCTCAAACCCATTCAAGTATCCCAGTATGTGAATAGAAGAGTTTTCGACCTCACTTGATAATCAAAGAAGCCAAAGCAAGTTGGACTCCCAAGGTCTGTTTGAAAACTCATTTAGAATGAGAGGGTTGGTAGTAGTTTCATATTGTTAGAAGAAAATACAATGATAAATGCTTGCTGGTGTGCTTACATCGGGTTTGAGGTATTCAATATTAGCAATTGCAATGAGGCCGTCTTGTTAGCATACTTGGTTTACTTGTTAAGGACATCTATAAAAAAAAAAAAAAAATGTTTAGTCCTTTCCTTTATCATGTAATATTATAGCTTGACTAAGTGCATATTGAATCTTGGATATCTCTACATAGAAACAAATATACGCTTGGATTTAGTGTTATGGAAATTAGAAATGCACCTCAAACTTCAATGTTGTCTCAACAAGGACAAAAAGAATGGAAATTGCAACTACTTGTTATTACAAATGCTAAATGATTTGCTTCTACAATTGTTTGGGCTTTGTTTGCTTGATTTTGAGAGACATAGTTTGAGATTGAGAAACACATACTAAATTTCATAGGTTGCAAGCACAAAAGTAGCCTTGACGTGAATGAGATACTCAAATTTTGGAAGGATGCTAAAAATTTGAATTCAATAACCGCTGTGTGTTTGAAGGAGGTTTTGAGGTGGCAAGCTTCGTAGAAATTATACAAGAAATCAAAGTGCTAATATGGATGCTTCGGTGCAAGCAACACTTGGAGGATTGGTCTAGGACTACTTGTGCCTTGTTGTTAGCAGATGGAATGCCTAGGACAGGGAAAAATCTTAGCCATCGGTAAATAAAATATCTCAGAAGAACATGATAATGGACCTTGTGTATCAAGGATAAGGGGGTGGGTCGGTAGGGGTGGCTGCCTTGATAACCGATGTAATTATGGTCCTTGGATGATGTCATGGCTCAACACAAGGATGACAAGACCTTGTAATTTTTTGGGTTGATCAATATAATTCACTCACAATTGTGAGTTTTGCAAAATGAAAATAAAAATGAATTCAATAGTTTTGTAATGGGTCTGAGTTTCCTTCTCGTGTTCTTACGATGCAGTGAGACTGTGTGCCATATTTGCCATGGCTGCTCCTCCATCCGCCCTTACCTATGCCTTGACAAGCTTGCATTAAACATATGATCGCACCCACTGTTGGCCTCGCTCCAATGTCTTCCTCTATGCAAGGTTTCTCCCACCATCCCCTCCTACCTAGCTTCCTCACTCCTTGTGTCTCTCTTGCAAGCTGGTCAGGGATAGCACTCAAAAGATACATGCGTATTGACACCCTTCTCTATTCCTCTGCATAGACACGAGTCCACCTACTAGCTAAATAGAGAGAGAGAGAGAGAGAGAGAGAGAGAGAGAGATAAGCAATGCAGGGCCTCTAGTACTTGATTGTCACCTCTGGCAGCCCTACCCTCGCCAACTGTGGCTCCTACACTCCCTCCGAGCTCCACTTGATGCAACATTGAAAATATCTTTTCCTCTTCATATGGTTTGGTTCGGTCACGTTTCGTAAATATCTATCGCTTGTATGTATTTACATCTAATTGTCTACTAATTAGTATGGCTTTTTTCGTCTCTGGTGCTATTTAGAGATAATGTGAGCTGGCTCACAAGTTATAGTTACTATTGGTAAAACAGGTTGACTAGGAAATGGATGGCTATGGATATAATATGATAGCTGAAGCTGTTTATTACAAATTGTGTTTTTATTATTGGCATTGATCTCTTTTACTGGGGCTCTTTTTGAGGTTTCAGTTAGGGCTTGACCTACTATTCAAAGTATTGACTGATGACGGTGAAAAATCTCACCTAAGCTCTTTTTATACTAGCCTTCTTGGAACTTTAAAGGTAAGTATACTGGCTGCTCTTTGGTGACTGAAAAAAATGTGTTCCAGTTAGTAAATACCAATTACTGACCTGATATTGGTGGCCCTTCAGCATGGGTATTGGGTGGTGTGATATTGGGAACTATGGTATGTTGAATAAGGCTTTATTGTTGCTGTTCAGATATCGGCAACTAACATTATTTGTTGTTGCCTCACGTGAGAGGGGTGATACATTTGGTACTTAGATACTGTATTCAGCCTGAATTAGAGAGGGGAGTGAACTTGTATCCAGCCATGTTGGGTAGATTTGACCCTGCTTGTGCAATTCTGCTATTTTAGGCCTATTATCAGACATCACCGGTTCTGACCCGATTGACATCTTAAGGATAATTGTCTGATGGTAAAATACAAAATGCCTAAAATTTGAAAGATTATTATCCTGTTAGTCTAAGGAAGATTTTGACTTCAAAAACTACATTAACTCACTTTCAAAAAAAAGTTTTTAAGGGAGAATGAGCTCTTTTATAAGATGGAATGTAAGGAGCAATTGAAAAATAATCCTTTTTGGCCTTATTTCACAGTGAAGTAACAAACTTTATACTGGGAATTAAAATATACGTTTCAAAATTTTGAGCTAACACTTTGATTATATCTGGTTCTTTAAAATCAAAGAAAATTTACACGTCATTATGATTTGCACAGCATGGTTTTCTTCTTAGGATAGTACCAGGGTGACATGGATGACAAATAGGTCACCCCAGTTACCTGTTATGTGGTTTGAAAACTAACGAACAGTTTGTTTTCTTACTTTGGATGCAGGTAAGGGTGTCCTTTCCTTGGCTGCTGTTTGAGGGGATGTTATGCTGTACACTGATACTGTAACACTAATCAGGACTTTCTTTCCCTAATATGGCTTGATACTATGATGTATTGTTTTTGAGATTCAGTCGAAAGGAATACATGATTTGTACTATATATTGTAGACATAGGTCTTTGAAGTTTGTCTCATGTGTTATGTATATTGTAAATAGTTTAAACTCTCTCTCCCTAAACACATGGGTGCTTTGGGTTTTAGACCTATGGCACCAGAACCTTGTCTACGGGATTGTTATCCTTAGGAGATACGACTTGAAACTGGAACTTCTAGGATAAGGGGGTTTCCACACAACCATTATGACCTAGGTCTTGGTTGGTTTTAGGATGGAATACCTACCAATTCCTCTTTTTTGGATCTTACTGACTTTTTGATTTTTTACTTCAGATTGTCCCTATCTCTGCTTATCTTGACCTTTCCACCCTTCCCTTTTCCCCGGCATCCCTGCTTGTGATTAAACTTATCCAAGACCCTTTGGCAATTTCTCTACTAAACCAATTCTCAAAGGTTACAGAAACCCATGACTCTATCATGAATCTATTAACCTTTAATGACTGGGTTCTTATCCTTGCCAATCTGGTGGTGGATGAGACGAAGGAAGGAGTTCTTCACCTTCAAAAGTTGGCTTCTAACCTTGCTGCAATTGAAGCAAGTCATAAATCCGATCTTCTTCAGTTCTTGGCTAAAGGGGCCGACCTTTCTAACTTTATCAGGAAACTTTGTGGCCTAGCATCTTGTTTTGCCACTACTAAATCTTTTGATCCTACCAAGGCTCCAAAAGGCCTCTTTTGTAGGGATGATGCTGCTCTTGAAGCAGTTAAAATCTTTCAGCAAGGACTCAGCTCGTCTAGTGAAACTTCTTTACTAGATATGGTTCCAAAAGTCTCAAAGTGTTTTCCCTTCTTACCTCCGAGACAGATTGCTATTGAAGGAATAGAGCTTGACCATCAGCTTTGGGAGCTCCAAAACAAAGCGTTTGTGGCACCCATCTCGATTGAGACTTGGGTTTTTCTTGCCACCTTACCTACCTCCACAAGTGAAGACTGTCGACTGGAGACCCTCAAGGGAGTTCAGCTCTTGGATAAAGGTGATGTCATTAAAGCACCTTTTACTATGCATTTCTTGGATTCGAGGAAATTCCCTATCTTGTCTGGTATCTACGTCAGAACCAAGGGAACAATGACCTTTTCTAAGTAGAGCAGTGAATTCTATTCTGAATCAATCTGGAACATCTACCGTCCCTACATCAAATGTGATTGCAAAGCTTTGGATGCAAAAGCTGACTGTGAAAGTAACATCCTGTGGTTTGATCATGCTATTTGGTTCCTCCTCAACTATCTAGAGGATCTCTTCCCATCACACATAGAAGAGAATTTTCTACCTATTATTTGTTTTTGGCTTGGAGATCAGGCTAAGGAAGCTGTGCGAGCCCAGATCGCTTACCTTCACGTCAGAAACTTCATGTACGAGGCTCTGAAAGAGCTAAAGTTAGACGCCCCAATTCATCTGCTCTCTAATTTAAGTGCTTCTAAAGGAATCAAACATATCCTATCCCTTCTCAAACCTTCTCTAGATGCAGAGGAAACCCCTAACCTCAAAAGGCCTTTATTAACTAGTTCTGCTTCTCACTCAATCACATCGTTTTTATCCCCTACTTCTACACCAGGATCCTCTGAAGGACGAAATAAAGCTAGAAGCTATGTCAAAGGTAGGGGGAAGAATCTCCCTATCAAGAAAACGTTTAACTCTTGATTGTATTGCTCTTTCATATCAATAGGACTGCTTCTGGAAATCTGTTTTTATGCAAGGGAGAGAATCAAAGGAAGCAAATTGTTCATTGTCATTTTGTGAATCGGATCTTTGATTTGTTTACTCCAAAGAGTTTGATACAATATGCATTTTTACATGTGTTTACAAACACCGAAATGGTGGATGAACTAACCTTTGGTTGGTCCTTTGATGCTCCCTTGAAAAACTTTGTGTATTCCACTGAATTTCTCACTGCAGGCGAACAACCATCTTGTATATGCTCTATGTTTAGAAGATTTTGTTATGATTTCCAAGAGTTCGGACAACACGTGTGTACTACGAATCTGTCTCTTATTAACTCAAAGGATATCAAGGACTTATTATGCAAAGGTTTGAATCATATCCCACTGCAACCAATAAATTCACACTTGGCTTTTGCCGCATTGCTTACTTGCCTGACTAGCATAGTCAGGTTATTGAATTTAGACAGTCTACAACATGCTAGACTTGTTGATTCTATATCTACTCGCTTTCAAACATGTATTGAGTCAATCCCTCCTGCATGGATTAGTCGGGAAGCAACATGGCTTTCCTCCTCACTATCCTCTCTGATTCATAAACTCAAAAAGGATTGGTTTGTGGTAGGACTTGACAAAGCCCCTCATATACCTACTATTGTCTGTAAACACTTAGCCTTGGTGATGGCTCAGTCAAGGCATGCAGGACCGGAATTTTTTCTTTTTGAAAGGAGTTCTGAAGAAGCCATTCATTATCTAGATTCCTCCCCGAGGTACTTTAAATTAGATACTCAGAGTTCGAAACTAGCTGTACTTTTTCCCACTTACAAAAGCCACAAGCATAAGTTCAGATGGATTTCAGATGCCTCCAACCGTATAATGTTACAGGCCACGAATGTGATCACTGCTTGCCTTAATCTTATTCTTACTGACTTTAATACCATTTGTGAGGAAAAGTTTCTAGCGGTGAAAACCTTCACTGGACTTATGATTAATAACTTCTGGCTAGTGAAGAACTCTTCTGAGGTTTTCATTAATCTGTCGCAAAACATTATTTCAATGTTCTCAGCTGATATCACACAATGCTATGAAAACATATCCCTCCTTGGGCCTTCTGGGCTTTTGTTTGTTCTACAACAGATCGGCAAAATGGTTTTCGCAAGGAGGAAAGAGATGGGACACCAAACGATTTCACTGGCTAGAAGCCCAAGATGGGTAAAAAACACACAGAAAGGACCACCCACACATTATAATCTCTTTAATCTAATGGAGATTATTGAATGGATTTTTCGGAATTACTTTGTTAGGCTAGGAGAGCAATGCTTTCAACAAATACATGGTATCCCGATGGGTTTCTCATGTTCACAAGTCATGTGCAATCTCTACGTGGCTTTCTTTGAGTATAAATGGATACTTAAACAATTAGAAACAACTGTTACTACCATAGATATTACACAATTTCAACACACTTATAGATATATGGATGATCTTCTTAGCTTAAACAATCCCAGCTTTGCAGAATGCTTACCGTTAACACTAGAATGGTAACCTAACAGCACATAAAAGTGTCCTTTCATGGTTTTGGGAAAAATTTCCAAAACCATAGTAGATCCACTCATTTTGAAAAATCCTTTCATGAGCTTATAGTTCAATAACTACTACATATGGAAAAAATGAGAAACTTGTAATTTTTCTCATCCCTTGGTCACTACAAGCCTTCAAAGTTGATGGACCATTGCATTTTGCCCAAAACAGCAATTTCTTACGGTTGATTGCATATAAATAAGAGTGGGGATTTTTGTAGGACATGAGATAAAATGCCCCGTTAACTTCAATGGGTTGGTGACCAAAACATATGGTTGCTTTTACCTCACTAATTGTTTTTTGGGCAAAAAAATAGGTACAAAAAAGTTGCATTTTTGCCATTCTACGGACCTATCATCAAAGTTTCTATAGTCACACTCAATACAAATACTATATACATGTTTTCTTAGTTCCCTTTGGGCCTTTGGATTCAAAAGGAGCCATGGAGCATGTCAAAAGGATAATGGATCTCTTACAATTGGAACCTTGGGGCAATGATAAAGTGATAAATACAGCAAACATGAAAAAACTGGGTTTAGCATTATGACCTCTAGAAACCCATAGAAGCTACTCAATCTAGCCAAGTTTGTAGTCTATGATTAGATATGGTTACTACCTACAAAATACACAAATTGGCCTAAGAAACTAGCAATATTGAGAAAGTTATACTTGCTATTCTAAAATGTATCGTATTCTTCAGCAATCAAAAAACTCAACCATCATCATATACTATGCTATATAGCATATTAGGTCCCCCAAAACTCAAGGAAGATTAGCTTTATGTTATACGTTACACTTACACAATCAAAATTGAATTTGGATATCAAGAAAGCCACCAAAAAATTCATAAAAGTGCTAATTTTGGCCAAAAAAACAGGATTATGTAATTCTTGTAAATTGGTCATAACTTTCAATTTTAACACTTAGCTCTCCCTACAAGCATCAAAACATGTTGAGAACTATGAAGGCCTAACCTCTAGTTATCTAAACCTCACAAACATGAAATTTAGATGGGTATAGTTGCAAAAAATTGAAAAAAAGCCAAAAACAGGACCCGTTTTTTCACACAGTTTAGCCTCAAAAATGTTGTGCAAGAGTAAGGTTAATGGTGAGATCGATACTCCAAACAAAATGCTAAGTTTTTTTCAGCTCATAAGGCAACTTTGTGGATATATTGCACCTAGAAATTCATTTTCATACTCTTCAAATAATTCAAGCAAAATGGTCACTTAACAGGACACAAAAGTGTCCAAGGACATAAAAGTGTCTTGTTACCATTCTAGTGTTAATCTACCCTGATACTCTTAAGATTGAACCCACCTTCATGGAATACCTTAGTATTCACGACAAAATTGTTGTTACTAAAACTGTATTTTTGAATCTGGAGTTAACACTCTATTCCCCGTTTACTGGGGGATATATCACGGAATTCTCTTGGAAGAGAGACAAGCTACAACTAGGCCTGATTGAATTTGTCAGGAAAAAGAGTAATCGTCCGCAAAAGATAGCAATCAAAACTTGTCTGGGCATGATATATCTCATTATGTATTCATCCTCAGATTCTTTCATTGCATTTCAAGCAATATGTCATCTTATGAAGAAGTTTGTAGCAAATGGGTTTGCTATGAAGGAGCTGCTTGGCACTATTAGGCACTTTCTTAATAAAAACTCTTGGCCATTGTGCTTAGCTAAAAAAGAGACGGTGATTGAACTTATGGAACTTATTCACTGATACACTGGTTGTAGGGGAGGTCTCACCACCTGGTAATGACCCTCCTCACCATGTGGTGGACCTTTCCTTGGGTAAGGGTGGGTCTCTCTCTCTCTCTCTCTCTCTCTCTCTCTCTCTCTCTCTCTCTCTCTCTCTCTCTCTCTCTCTCTCTCTCTCTCTCTCTCTCTCTCTCTCTCTCTCTCTCTCTCTCTCTCTCTCTCTCTCTCTCTCTCTCTCTCTCTCTCTCTCTCTATGCTTCTAGAAAATATAAGACTCTACATCCATAGGCTTATCCGATGGTTTGCTTTCACCTTTAGGAATCATTGACTGAGAGAACTGATTCACCTGCTTGTGATCCTGCTCTCAATATACCATCCAACCATGGCAATTGGTGGTTTTAGGTGGGAAAAGCCACTTGGCTGTAGTTGCCTTTTTTCATTATAATTTTACATCATTTAAACTGGCCATGCCATTATGAATGAGAATGAGGGGTTCTTCTCAAATCTGACGCGCACTACTTTTGGGCATTCTCTAAGCTATATCACCGCCCGTATTCATGGGGGTTTGGTGGATTTTGATGAGGGCTCTGCTGCGGTGAATCCTCTTTCCTGGTTAGCTGCTTTCATGGTGGGCTCCGCGGCCAGCTGGGGGTGGCTCTAGGATGAATGGAATCTTCTGCAATCTATACATAAGGTGAGCACTTGCTCACTTAGTTTTCATTCAGCATTTTTTCTTTGTTTTCTCCTTGGTAGTATTTGTTGATCTGTTTTGGCTCCCTGCCCCTATCAAGTGCACTCAAGATTTATGGCTCCCAGCAAAAAAGCCACTGTTGAATCATCTGAGGTAGCATTATACTCGGTTAGTAGTTTTTTCAAATTTGTCATTATCAATTGCCTCTTGGAAATTTCTATAGGACTTATGATGGTCTTGTTGTTTCTGGATGTTTAAACCATACTGTTGTAGTAAAGAAAGAAACTCTGTCACTGCTGCTCTTTTTGAGGTTTTGGTTTGGAAAGAAGAAGGTGTTACAGTAATGGTTTTTGTTAAAATCGTACTGTCCAATTGATTTCTAGACAAAAGCTGGCTCAAATCTCTTACTAATGTTACTTTGGTTCTGATTATTTTCGGCCAGTTGAAGGTGACTGGTGTTCTTTGCTGGCAGCTAGTTCTCACTTTACGTTTGATATCTTGATGATTCCACACTGATGATTCCACACTATTTTACCGTATCATGGTAATGATGGTACCACTGTTTTATGGCTACAACAAGAGCCGGTAGTATTAGGAATGAATGGAGTTAAGAAAATAGATTTAGGAAATGAGTGATATTAATTTCATACTGTTGTAAATATCTACCACCTATATGTATTTACATCTCCTGGTTATGGGCTATATGGGCTCATAATCAATCTAGTGTGTAATTTGAAACTTGTGTTAATGAACTACTCTCTGTTGGTTCACCTGGCTTGGAATACAAGGGAAGTATTACTCATATGTATTGGTTTGCAGGTCCGTTGGATAACTTACTCATAACTCAGATCGAAGTGAATCTCTTTTATTTCTTATCTAGGAGATATTCTCTTTACTGTTGATGATACAACTGATTTTTTACTAGATATATATGATTTGGTTCGGTCACTTTTCGTAAATATCTATCGCCTGTATGTATTTACATCTAATTGGCTACTAATTAGTATGGCTTTTTTCGTCTCTGGTGCTATTTAGACATAATGTGAGCTGGCTCACAAGCTATAGTTACTATTGGTAAAACAGGTTGACTAGGAAATGGATGGCTATCGATATAATATGACAGCTGGAGCTGTTTATTACAAATTGTGTTTTGATTATTGGCATTGATCTCTTTTACTGGTGCTCTTTTTGAGGTTTCGGTTAGGGCTTGACCTACTGTTCAAAGTATTGACTGATGACAGTGAAAAATCTCACCTAAGCTCTTTTTATACTAGCCTTCTCGGAACTTTAAAGGTAAGTATACTGGCTGCTCTTTGGTGACTGACAAAAATGTGTTCCAGTTAGTAAATACCAATTACTGACCTGATATTGGTGGCCCTTCAGCATGGGTACTGGGTGGTGTGATATTGGGAACTATGGTATGTTGAATAAGGCTTTATTGTTGCTGTTCAGATATCGGCAACTAACATTATTTGTTGTTGCCTCACGTGAGAGGGGTGATACATTTGGTACTTAGATACGGTATTCAGCCTGAATTAGAGAGGGGAGTGAACTTGTGTCCAGCCATGTTGGGTAGATTTGACCCTGCTTGTGCAATTCTGCTATGTTAGTCCTATTATCAGACATCACCGGTTCTGACCCGATTGACATCTTAAGGATAATTGTCTGATGGTAAAATACAAAATGCCTAAAATTTGAAAGATTATAATCTTGTTAGTCTAAGGAAGATTTTGACTTCAAAAACTACATTAACTCACTTTCAAAAAAAATGTTTTTAAGGGAGATTGAGCTCTTTTATAAGATGGAATGTAAGGAGCAATTGAAAAATAATCCTTTTTGGCCTTATTTCACAGTGAAGTAACAAACTTTATACTGGGAATTAAAATATACGTTTCAAAATTTTGAGCTAACACTTTGATTATATCTGGTTCTTTAAAATCAAAGAAAATTTACACGTCATTATGATTTGCACAGCATGGTTTTCTTCTTAGGATAGTACCAGGGTGACATGGATGACAACTAGGTCACCCCAGTTACCTGTTATGTGGTTTGAAAACTAACGAACAGTTTGTTTTCTTACTTTGGATGCAGGTAAGGGTGTCCTTTCCTTGGCTGCTGTTTGAGGGGATGTTATGTTGTACACTGATACTGTAACACTAATCAGGACTTTCTTTCCCTAATATGGCCTGATACTGTGATGTATTGTTTTTGAGATTCAGTCGAAAGGAATACATGATTTGTACTATATACTGTAGACATAGGTCTTTGAAGTTTATCTCATGTGTTATGTATATTGTAAATAATTTAAACTCTCTCTCTCTCTCTCTCTCTCTCTCTCTCTCTCTCTCTCTCTCTCTCTCTCTCTCTCTCTCTCTCTCTCTCTCATGTGTCCTTGCCTCCATTTTTTCCCTCGACAACATGGAAGAATCGTGCCAGATTCTCCTTAATTTACCTGCATCCAAAAATTTGAGACACATACTTGCTCAAAGCTTGAAATTCATGGGCTAGAGGCTAGAATTTTGACCTTAACATAAAAACTCATATGCTTGTGCTAGATGCCGTATGGTAGGCTAGATGTTCATGACCTACAACTAGTTTGTGGACAACTAGAAGCTATAATCCTGGACCAACGTTCAGTTATGGGCTGGATGTTGCACTTTAAAAACTTCATTCATAGTCATGCTTGAGTTACACATGACAAAAAGGCGGATTGAGTTTGAAGCTCGAGCACAAGTTTGAGCCACTTGAACTTGAAGAGGCCATGAAGGTGAAGTTTAATAGATTAAAAGCACACAATTCCACATTCATAGTGTGTGAGTAAAGTACCAACAATAATAGAAAGTAACCCCTAAAAACAACCGTCAAATTAAAATTTAAATTCAAAACTAACGCCCACCGTCATGAGACAATCAACAGTGAAATGCAATTAATGGTAGATTCAAAACTGATGCTGCTTGCCATCGCATGTCGCCACCATCATACTCAAATTTGTGCACATGTGACCTAGCCATTGCAAACTTGTAGGGATGAGACATGCTTATGATCCTTATTGATTTTGCTTCTTGTACTTACTACTTTCTCTAGCTATTGTGTTTTAATGTAGGATGATGAAGGGAAAGGGAGGTGTGCTATTGATTGCATTCAAGATCCATTTGAGATGATCATTCATTGAAGCAAACATGAGACATGCATTGCAGGTGAGATGGTGGTGTACAGATTGTGGAGCAATCCCTTGGCATTCATAATCATCCCCTGTGTGGCAACATACTTAGTAGCTACACAACTGGATTCTTAGAGAGTAGGGTGCGAGACCTAGATGCATAGGACCGTGGTTGAGAGTTGTAAGAATGAAGGGCCTCTGCCATGAAAACAACATTACCAAAGTCAAAGGGGGGGTATGAGGGTTCGCTCTTCTGAGTTACTTTAGTGATGGAAGAGCAAGCACAGAGAACGGAGGGACCTCAAATGCAGAAGAAGGAGAAGAAGAAGAGAGTACCTTGGAGAGGAGAGGGTTGTAGCATCGTGCACACGAGCTACGAGGGCGGGTGGCAAGAGAATCGGTCTTGTCTGATTCAAGTAGGAGGTGGCCAATGCTATAGTGTTGAGGTAGTGCTATCAGTGATGATGGATGGATAATGTGGGTTGATGGTTATGTGGAGTTAGACATGCCACTGGTAAAGAGAAGACTTTCTTGGAGCTCTAAGCAGGTCACAATGAGTAGCTCTAAGATCGCTTTACATTCGCTAGTGCGTTAAGGTTTTCTTACGCCGCTTTAACAAAGTGTACACATTATCAAAATTTTATCATGTCTTTAGAGATCAAAGATGGATTGGTCTCACACCTAGACGAGCTCATAAGTTAGTTTATTGCATTACATAGCGGCATGTTTTACCACTTTTTATGTATGCATAAGTACTATCCTCGTATATCTCTTGAAATACAAAAATTCTCATTGCTATTGATAGATTCAACATTTGAATTTCCATGCTTCCATAAGTGAGTTTTGAAGGTGCTACAAGAAGCGTGTACAAGTGCAAGTGCAAGAGCAAAGAGAGAGAGAGAGAGAGAGAGAGAGAGAGAGAGAGAGAGAGAGAGAGAGAGAGAGAGAGGCCTGCTTTGGGTGGAGCGCACAACAACATTATTCTGTTGCAGCTCCTTATTCTTTTTTCATTAAAGAATAAGTGTATATAGGTTAAGTTAGTAGATGGGTTAGTAGTAAGTGGGATGTCCGGCATGTAAAGAATGAGGATGCAAGAGAGCTACACAAGACAAGCACAAAGCACACAGAGATGGAAAGCTTCTTCTTCTTCTTCACAGAAAAGAGAGTACAAAATGACTAAGTGCTAAAGCTGAAAAGTAGCACATATGTACATGCGGTCACTAAGTGTGAACTCGCTAGAAGCGTACTAGGCTGGCACTATAAGTGTAGTCCAGCTGTAGAATCACTGGCAGAGATCCTCCGTGTCGGTCACCTAACGCGCCAGTGAGTAAATGTCGTAAGCGGCCAAGACCCGTAGTGGATGCCAGCTCAAGGTGTAGAGCTCGACATCTCAACACGGCAAGTTGGCATGAATCCCAAAAAACTCCCACTTGAAGGCCAACGCAGCCCAAGTCACCTGGTATGTACAACCGTGAAGCAATCTAGTGGATTCAACCTATACCCATCAACTCACTGCAATGTCTAAACCGCTCCAAAACTAAGCCTTTCCTCAAATCATCTACTAGGTTGTTGTCAGTGTGTACCTTGACCAAATCAATGAGCTGTTTGGACAAGAAATCTCTCACGAGATGATACCTGACTTCAATGTGTTTCGATTTGGAGTGAAACACGGGATTCCTTGCCAACGCAAGAGCACTCTGACTATCACAATATATCATTGGAGTCTCATCAATGCCAAGATTTTTGACCAAGCGAGATAATCATACAGCCTCTTTACTTGCATCCGACAATGCAACATACTTTGCTTCCGTAGTGGAAGACAACGTACAATCTTGAAGACATGACCTCCAAGATATTGCTGCTCCAGCAAATATGAAGAGATAGCCAGATGTCAATCTCCTATTGTCGACACAACCCACATAGTCTACATCCGCATAACCCACAATGGATGCATCACTGTTCTCGAAGCGTAAACACCTGCCGACCATACCTTTGAGGTACCTAAGAATGTGCTTCACTGCTTCCCAATGCTTGCTGTCAGGATTTTCCATATATCAACTCACCACTCCCACTACAAAAGCAATGTCTGGTCTTGTGGCCACCATAACATACATGAGACTACCCACTGCCAAAGAATATGGTATTTTAGCCATTTTTGCTCTCTCAGCATCAGATTTGGGTGCATCTTCCTTGCTGAGTTTCAAGAATGCCTGCATTGGGGTACTCAATGCTTTCCCCACCTGCATACTGAAATGCGGCAAAACTTTTTCAATGTATGTTTCCTGAGATAACTCAAGAATACGACGTTTGCAATCTCTTTTGATTTGCATGCCAAGAAAGTGTCTAGCATCCCCCAAATCTTTCATTGCAAAATTGTTGCTAAGTGTTTTCTTCAAGCTAGCAATCTTCGCAATGGATTTCCCAACTATAAGCATGTCATCAACATACAGAACCAGAATGATCATCGAGCCATCATCTAGCTTTCTTGTGTACAAGCAGTGGTCCTCTTCACTCCTTTTATATCCTTGAGACCTCATACATGCATCAAATTTATGATACCACTGCTTTGAACCGTGCTTTAAGCCATAAAGTGCCTTTTTGAGCTTACATACTAGCTCCTCACGAGATGTGTTCTCCTGAACAAACCCTTCAGGCTGCTGCATGTAAACATCCTCATCGAGATCCCCGTGAAGAAATGTTGTCTTCACATCCATTTGGACAAGTTCCATGTCCTCAATTGCTACAAGATCAAGTACGGTTCTAAGTGTTGTCATCTTGAGCACAGGTGAGAAAATTGACTCCCTTTTGTTGTTTGAACCCTTTGGCTACAAGGCTAGCTTTGTACTTTGGATTTGGATCACCTGAGGTAAATTTCTTCTTGTAAACCCATTTGCAAGGTAAAGCTTTTACATCATTTGGCAGTTCTACCAAGTCCCAAGTGTCATTAGCCAAAATCAAGTTATACTAAGATTCCATAGCTTGCTCCCACTTCACCACATTGTTCATCATCATGGCTTCTTGGTAGCAGTTTGGTTCACTGCAATCGGTCAACATGATGTAATCAAGACCTGTCTTGAAACGTGCAGGTGGACGAGAGACTCTAGTAGACTATCTCACTCCTTGACCATTGATATCCGCTCCCTTTGGAGCATTGCTAGCGAAAGGTACATCACTAGCCCATTGAGTTGATTTCACTGTCTCTGAGGCAACATCCTCAAAAGTGACTCTCCGAACCTCTATTTCCTTGATACGTTGTTTGTACATCCTTGACTCATTGAAGATCACATCTAAACTACGGATGACTCGATGAGATTTTGGGTGCCAGAAATGTTATCCCATCTCTGCATCTGAACCATAATTAATGAAAATACATTTGTGTGACTTTGACTCTAACTTCTGTTGAAGTTGTTTAGGTACGTGAGCATAAGCTTCACAACCAAAAACACATAGATGATCATAGTGGGGCTTATGTTTAGACTGTAACTCTTCTGGAATCTCATAATTCAATGGCGTACTAGGTGAACAATTTATAATGTGCACTGCGGTCAAGACGGCTTCTTCCCAAAAGCCTTGTGTGAGATTTGCCATAGAAAGCATGGCTCTGACTCTTTCTTGAATCGTATGATTCATGCGCTCACCAACTCCATTCTGAGATGGTGTGTATGGTGCAGTAAACTGCCTTTTAATAGCCCTTTTAGCACAAAAATTGTCAAACTCCTTGGAGACATACTCTCCAATGTTGTCAGTCCGCAACCACTTGAGTTTCTTGCCATAGTGATTCTCAACAAGTGCCAAAAATTTCTTGAGCAAAGGAAGAACTTGATTCTTATGTTTCAAAGGATATGCCCACACCTTTTGAGTAGAGTCATCTATGAATGTTAGAAAATAGTTGGCCCCCCTTAGAGATTTGGTTGACATAGGACCACAAACATCACTATGTACTAAATCTAGAGGTTCAGCTGGATTTTGACCCAATGGTAAGTGAACGGACCTAGTATGTTTTCCATAGATACAGTGCTCACAAACAGGAAAGTAAACATAAGACAAGATAAGTAAGTAGCCAAAACGAGTTAGAGTTCTCATTCCTTTTTGGCTAATATGACCTAGTTGGCAATGCCACAACTCAGTAGACCGCAGCTCGCCTGTAGATATGTAATCATGACCAACATCTGACACATGCATGGAATACAAGGTACCATGCTTCTGACCTCTGAGTAAAACAAGATTACCTTTGCGTACTATCCACGGACCATTGCCAAATGTGGTGTTGTAGCCCAAATCATCAAGCTGGAAAACAAAAAACAAGCTCTTAGTCAACTTGGGCACATGTCTGACATTATATAAAGTAAAGTGTGTTCCATTCCTTAGATACAATTTGATGTTTTCAACACCCTCAATGTCTAGTTCATAAGCATCACCAAGTCTCACTTTTCCACAAGAGTGAGAATAAGTAGAGAACCACTCTCTATGTGGTGTCACATGGAAACTCGCACCAGAATCTACTATCCAGTTTTGTGCATACTGCACATCTTCTGTAACAAGAGCCTCAACAGGTAGATCTGTTGTGAAGACCAATATGTCAGAGGTAAGTGGCATAATAAATGCTAGAAGAGTCTCTACAGTGGAGCATTTGAAGACTCTAGCACATTGATCTCCTCTAACTTTGCTTTTCCCTTCTTTGAATCATCAGGATTACAAGTGTCATCGGATTGTTTATCCTTCTTGCTTTGCTACCATTTCCTACAATCCTTCTTAACGTGCTCTTTTTTATGGAAGTGATAGCACTAGACATTACGCATAGAACCCTGAGACTTATTGCGTGAGCCCCCACATTCCTTGCTGTTGGCACGACTTTGAGTGCGACCCTTCTGTCTATCACTAGCAACATACACATCACCATCCTTCTTGCCTTCGAGATATTTCCTACAAATCTCCTCGGTAAACAGACTCCCAAGGATGTCATTGTACACAGACCGATACCAGGTGCAGAGTTGCTAATCACGTACAAAACATATCCCAAGAGGAGGGTAAACTGTATAGCAAGAAGATACATTTGATTTCCTCATCAAAGACCAAACCCTGAGTGGTCAACTGAGTGAAAATGATATTGAACTCATCAATGTGAGTAGAAATAGTTCCCTCTTCCTTCATATGAAGGTCAAACAACTTCTTCATCCAAGAAAACCTTATTAGTGGCACTTTTGTTCTCATAACTAGAACACAACTTATCCCATACATCTCTAGCAGTCCTTTCTCCAACTATAGTAAAGTACACAGATTTGGCCAAATGAAAACGGAGGGTAGATTTGGCCTTAGCATCAAGTCTCTCCCACTCAACATCTGTATACTCGCCCTCTGGGTGCTCCATGATAGGATCTAGCTGGCCTTTTTGTATAAGAAAATCTTGAATCTGCTCTTTCCAGATAGCAAAATTTGTCCCATCAAATTTTTGAATATTGTAAATATCCTTTTCACCACTAGATGGCATGGCTGCAAGCTAAAGATAATATGGCGATAAACATTGGTAATTCTGGGAAAAATTTGACAGAATTTCCTTTAAAAAATTGATAGAATCTCAATCCAAAACTATCACCAGAGATCAGTAACGCATCAAAAGTAATGCTCTCAGAGCATAAGACGGGCACATCAACCACTAACTGTGCATAAAAGTCAAAAGCTGACCCAAGACTGCCAACACGATGTCAAATGCACCTAGCCCTCTCTATATATGTCCTATGGCGAGGCCACAAAAAAGGGGTACTCCAGCAACCTGTATCATCGAAAGGATCTCAACGTTCGAGAATCTCCCAGGTCAAGAAAACCTCATGCTATTGACCCTCACGAAAGGTTATGCAGACAAGAAACCAGCCCAGAGGCTCAGAAAGGGCCTCTGAACCGAATCTCAAAAACGGTCGGGACTACCAAAAACAAGCCAAATCGGCTCCACAAAAGGTACATATGGCAGTTTCCACAACTCAACGTACATCCACTATCAACAAAACTTCAAGGTGCAGTATATGCGCTGAAACATGCGCCAAAGAAAATGTGCAAGTAGTAAACAAATTCCTGCAGGGAGTAAAGCCGCTCTCAAAAGAGCTCAAGCACTATCAAAAGTGCCAAAACAATGCATATGTGCATCAAGTACTCCCACTGAAATCTGTGCTGATGCAAAACAGTGCAACCTATAAGAAACATGGATGTCCTATATGTATGCAAGAACCTATGAGGAGATGGATGCCTGAAAAACCCGAGACAATGTCAATGCCCAAAAGTGCTCCTAATCAGCCCATAAACACCGTCTCAATAGCACATAATAGCCATAAAACGTCTATATACAATCTCAAAGTAGTCTTTGAAGACAACCTGCACCTGTGTCCTATACCTATACCTGTACCTCTAGCAAAAGTGGAGTTGAAAAATACAACTCCTGAAGTGTGGCTCGGATGAAGCTTTTGACTGCACGAACAGCTTTGAAAGGGGGGTAGAATTCCAGGGCACTTGATGGAAATGCTCTCGAAACGTTGAATTTTCCGATGCCGAAATCAAAAGCCTGTTTGCACTTTTGAAAGTGCATGCGTGCACGCGTACACTTTTGAAAGTGCACGCGTGTAGGGACACAAAAACGGCAAGCACAAACCTTGCTCTGATACCAGCTGAAGGTGCCGCGAGAAGTTGTGCGAGTGCAAGTGAGAGAGAGAGAGAGAGAGAGAGAGAGAGAGAGAGAGAGAGAGAGAGAGAGAGAGAGAGAGAGAGAGAGAGAGAGAGAGAGAGAGAGAGAGAGAGAGAGCTGCTTTGGGAGGAGCTCATAGCAACATTATCCTATTTTGCAACTCCTTATTCTTTTTGTATTAAAGAATAAGTGTATATAGGTTAATTTAGTAGATGGGCTAGTAGTAAGTGGGATGTCCGGCCAGTTGGCCTAAATCCCAACAAGTTTGGTGTGTCATGTTGAAGCTGTATAAGTCCTCTCACTATATGTTGCAGCTTATACTTCAAAGAATACTTTCTTTTAAGTTGTCAACAAGGAGGGAACACCACTATTGGTCTCAAATTTGAGTATTTGAGCCCTTTCCGGTGTTTTGACCTTGAAGGAAAGGAGGCTCAAAGTGAAGTTCGAGCCTCCACCCCATCCAATAAGGGAGAAGAACCAAAAAAACTATGAATCCAAACATCATGAGGCTCAAACTAGTTTGAGCCTCCACCCTATCTCATATGTGAGAAACACCAAAAACACCACGAGGCCTTGTTTGATCCTCAAACCTCCACGCCATGTAACAACTCGATTTTGAGTCTCTAGCTAAGGGATATACACAAAAAATACAATGATGCTTAGTTTATGTCTCCTTTCATTTAGAGGGAGACATCATGACGCTCAAGCTCAAGTTTGAGCTAGGAAATCCCGTTCTCCTAGGGGAGGGGGGTCAACTAAAACACCATGATACTTAGTTTGAGTCTCCATTTTATATCAGAGGTGACATTGTGAGGGTCGAACTTAAGTTCGAGCCTGCATCCATCTGAGAAGGGGGAGCACCAAAAACACCACAATGCCTAGTTTAAGTCTCCATTTCATTTAGAGGGAGACATCATAAGGCTCAAGCTCAAGTCTGAGCCGCCACTCCATTCGATAGGGGAGGTGCACCAAAAACACCACAATGCCTGGTTTGAATATCCATTTCATTTAGAGAGGGATATCAGGAAGCTCAAGATTGACATAGGGCACCCCGTTCTCCCGGGGGGTTAACCAAATCACCATGATTCACAGTTTGAGTCTCCATTTTATATCGGAGGGGACATAGTGAGGCTCGAAGTTATGTTCGATCATGCGTTCCATTCGAGAGGGGGAAGCACCAAAAACACCACAATGCCTAGTTTAAGTCTCCATTTCATCTAGAGGGAGACATCATGAGGCCCAAGCTCAGGCCATGTCATTTGATAGTAAAGGAACACCAAAAACACAACGATGACTAGTTTGAGTATCCATTTGTGGGACGGGTGTCTAAATAACCTCACTCCTATCTTTTTGCAAATTTAGCGAGAACCATGATTAAATTGTCAATCCATGGGACAAAGCTAACTCGACTAGTGCATAGAGGCTACAAGAGGTTGTCAATCTCTCTAAAAACAAAAAACAACTCGCATCTAACTCCAGCTACACTCAAGTGACTAAGATCACCAAAATCCAATCGCTCATCGGCAAACAAATCACATTTGTTACAGCATCAAATGACATCCAAACGTAACGAAACTTCAAGGACAAGTTTATAAGACCTAAGCACACATGCTTATGGTCTCAAATCCCACTTTAGGTCAAGTGCCAAAATCGTGATTATTAACAGCAATGGATTTTTGACCTAGTCGTTTTCGACCCAGAATGCACCTAAATGCTTAGCAATGACGCCCCAATACCCCGCCTATGCTTAGTTTTTTTATTTTAAAGTATAAATTCCTACTTATGATGAAATTAGGCCACAGGTCAGCGATGCCAAAAGCTACAAAATACCGTGAAGTGTTTACATCAATGCGTAGAGCTCTTACCTGCGGTTGCAATGCAACAAACATGACTGCAATGTGACAATCGGGGAGGGAGTAGGAAGCACGAGAAGGAGAAAAGTGAGCGTTGTTAGCTCATGCTGTGCATTTCATTATCCAAAACATAAAATTAACTTACAAAAATTGGTTTTAATACCTTAGCCAAGGTTTTTGGTGGTCAAAAATAATAATTTGGGCTAAAGATGGGTAATGACAGGTTGATACAATCTGGAAGCTTGTAACCCCAGCTCATCAATTACAAGGTTTATCCAGAAAATAGGAGTTACAATATTCTCGACTTATCAAAATAATAAGTGTTTTTACAATGAGAGCTCCAAAAATTGGTATCCGAGTTAGCTTGCTGCTAACATTCCCCCCTCCTCGCATGTGCCGTCCCTTGACACAGATTTATGGGCTAAAATAGTCTTCAAGTTGACGATTGGCAAGGCGGTCTTTAAGCGCATTTAGAGCCTTTTCGTATCTAATCTTTCTCTCTTTATCTGGCACTTGCAAAAACTGTATAGTGACTCTGTTTTTAAGCTCAACCATTGAGTAGCCTACAAATCTCAAAGTCAGGTTGTTGATCACTAGCCCAAATATCTTCGTTCACCAAGTGAAGAACCCTGAGTAGAACGCTTCCTCAAATGCCAACATATTATGTGAAGGTAAGAACATACATCGGACGTAGAAGCCATAGAGGACATCTTCGAAACGTTGAGCACTAAGATAATAGCATAAAACTTTGTTACCCTCAAGGAATGACATCCACGGGGTGCCTTCTTGCTCTGGCTCATGAAATACTTCGCTGCAACTGAGCAGCATTCGGCAGATTTTATAAAGCATCACACATGATAGATCCGGAAGACTTTTGAAGAAGGACATGGCACCCGTTAGGGTTTTCACCATGTATTCTTCTGTCGGTGATCCCTTTTCTCGTGCTGGCAATCTTGGGTAGTTCAGCCAGGTTGGTAGCTTCTTTGTTATTGCCTCATGTGCTTGCCAGGTCCTTACTCTTGGTACAGGACAAAAAGTAGTATCTTTTTGAAGGTGATCTTGTGAACAGAATCAGATACCTTGGATTCTTGTTTAACCAGCTCATCCACTTTGGGTGGTCTTTATCTACGCCGCCTTCTATTTGCATGTCTTGGTAAAGCCTCTCTTTGACTTGGAGCAACTCCACCTTTATTAAAGGATATGGCAGGGATTGCTGATACCTCAGTGCATTGATTTGATTGGGAGTGAGTTGTGTAACATTGGTAGAGTGAAGAACTCTCAACTCCCAATCCATCACTGCTTTTCACTACTCATCCACCTCTTGGGTAATCTTTTCTTTGAGTGTGTCTTCCTCAGCTTTTGATAGCTAGACCATTGGCACTGTATCAGTTTCTGTTAATTTTACCTGGAATTCCTCCTCACCACCTAGCCCTTCTCTTGGCTATGTCTCCATCTCAGCGAAAGAAATTGAGGGGATATCTATCTGTGGCTATTCTGACGTTCCTGCTTCTTCTTGCATTTCTAGTCGTCCATCTCTCAGTAGCTGGTTGACTCTTTTAAGCTCGGCTGTTTCTTTTAGCAGCTCTTCTTCTTGTTGCACCCGCATTAAAGCCACGTCTCTGCGCTGAGACTGCTCCAGCTTTAGCTCTAGCTTGAGGTCTTTGTTCTTCTTTCTCTAATGCTTTGTTCACCTTGTCTATTCCTTTGATCAAGGCTACTGCGGAAATTTCTCGTATTTGCAGCAGAAAAGTTACCTGATCATTTATTCTTTGCTCTGAATATTACAGGGAGGCATTCACTACATCTAACTGCACTTGAATCTTTTGAACTGACAGGGTTGTAGTTAGAAGTCTGTTGATAATTTATGTCAGTTGTTCATCTTTGGCTTTGCAAGCATCTGTGAGCTTCATAAGTAGTTCACCTAACTCCTATATCTCCTTTTGATGTTTATCCCTTGCTAGCTAATGTTGTTTAGCTTCAGCTTTCAATTCCATCACTTGCTTTTGTAGATCAGTGATGACATTTAATATGTCTTCTAACTCTCCTTGGAGAGCGTCAATCACCATCTCTAGTTCTTTAGCCTTTGTGTTGTGGCTAAGTGCTGCTGATCGGAGTCTTTCTGTCATATCCTGCATTTTCCTTGCATATTCGTTGACTTGCAGGATTACCTCCTCATTTCATTGCCAATCTTCATTTCTTGCAAGCTACCTAGATGTCTCGGCAGTCTCTTGTGTCTCTCTCGGTTGCATCGTGGTGGTTGGTTGTTCTTGCCCTTGAGGCTATGGCTGGCCTTCTTCTGCTTTGTCATCCTGAGGCTTTGTGGATGCCTCGGCCGTTTCATGTTGTGTGGAGGTGGAATGTGTTTCCTCTGTTCCATGTTCCTATGTTTGCTCAAACTTTGTGGTCTCCTTTGGTGCAGGACTCCATACCCTTTCCGGCTCAAGTTCTTATTCTTTGTATTGGGGTATATGCATGCTAAGGTGGTACACTAGCTACTTGATTTTTGGGGGCTAGCCACTTCATGTTACTACCTAAGTTTGTAAGTGGTGGAGGTCACTTGTAGTACCGAATTTGTGAACATGGGGGGTTTTTTTTTTCTCAATATATACATATTAGTGTCTTTTTTTAAAAATGAGTTTGAGTGGCTTGGGCCCCTTTGTAACAGCCGCGAGCGGGGGAATTATTGTTGGGGTATAAAGCCCAATGTGGTCGCCCAGGTAAGTGGGCGGGCCGCCAGGTATGTACACATATTCTTTTGTAAAAACCTAATAAGAACTCACTATACTCTACACATTACAGTAGAGCGAGTTCACCATATCGTCGTGCTCTTCTTCTCGCACTCTCTCGCGCGTCGGACTTCCGCTCGTACTCCTTCAATTATGACGCTGTCAGGAGTTTTTTGGAGCAAGGGATTGCCCATATGTACATACACATGCATGGTGCATCGAATAAAGGATTGCCCAATTTCCATAGCCAGGTGGTTACGTGGGGCCCACATGTGTACATGTAGGACAGCATGTACATAGTGCATCGATTTTCACTATTACCAGTACCAGTATGTTTTTTCTACAATAATGAGGAGTTTATAGCGCGTAAAACTTCTCAAGGAAGCTATCCGCGGGCCGACGACACGAGGTAAGCAGGTGCGTCAGATGGCATCTAGTGGCGTCCGGAGGGCGAACGGGGTCAATATTTGCACGTGGATGAATACGAACAGAAAGTGGTGTCTTCTTGTGAGAGTTATGCAGAAAGGTCATCCTTAGGACCACTTTTTGGGGCCACTTCACGTGGTTGCGAGACGCATTATTGAAAAGAAATGAGTGCCAGGTGTGCGTATGGATGCAACAGGGTGACAACTATGCACTGCGAGGTCAGTTTTTGGCCTGTCCGGGGTCCGTTTGAGGTCATCTAAAAGGCCAAGGGTTCCCAAATAATAAAGCTAAGTGTGGGAACTGAAAAACAAAGAGAAGACCAGAAAAAACGTGGAGAAGAGAGGAGGAACAGCCGCAGGTGTGTTTTTGGGGTTTTTGGAGCCTGTTTTGGCCGTAAACTGCTCATCCGATGTCGGATTTGAGCAATTCGACATTGTAGACTAGGGTTTTGGGCCGTTCCGGACGTGATGGCGCTGTCCATTTTGCCAAATTCCTCACTCTTTTTCTGTTGTTTTTGCTGTGTAAGTTTCTCCTATGAGCGAAGCTTCAGCTCGAGTTTCTGAATGTATCTGGCATGTTTTACCCATATTGTGTGAGCTATTTTCCCCATTGGTGTTGGCCCAAGCTCAATTGTATCTAAACATCAGAAATTATCCTCTTTTGAGCTGAGTTTTTTGGGTGTGTGTGTGTGAGTGTGTGTCTCTGTGTGGAGTGGGTAAGTGGATAGTCTCTCTCCTCTCACTCCATTGGTGTGTTCCCTATCTCGGCCAGGTGGGCTGTATAAGCCGAGTGGTGCCCCATAGTGTGTGTGTGTGTGTGTATCTTCCCAAGAGTGTGTGTCGGATCGTTATAGAGGCGCTGTGTGTGTTTTCACCCCGCTCACATTCTTTTGGTGCCCCCACGGAGGATCTTCTTCGAGTACCTTCTGCTTCGAGCTTCGAGATTGGGGATTACAGGTTAGAGGTTGCAGGTTGCAGATTACAGGTTATAGGTTACAGGGACAGGTACAGGTACAAGTGATTCACACAGGTACACGTAGCTGGAGTACAGTGATATACTAGCAGTGATGTCACTTGCAGTTGTTGTGGGTATGCATCACTTGGCGCCTATTTGAGCGCATTGTCTGCTGGATTGTACGTTACTTGTGGAAACTGCCATTGTACGCATTTGTGGAGCCATACTTGGTTGTATTTGGCAGTCCCAGTCATTTCTAAGACTTGGTCTGGAAGATAGTCATTTCTGAGACTTGACTATATGCGATTTGCATTAGCCTTCGTGTGAGGGTCGATAGCATGAGGTTTTTATTGATCTGGGGGATTCTCAAATGTGGAGATCCTTTCAGTGATACAAGTAGCTGGAGCACCCTTTTTGTGACCTCGCCATAGGCTATGTACTAGTGAGTCCTACTTGATGCTCGGGTTCTATTGTTGACAGTTTATGCATACATAGACAGTCTATATTTTGGGTTCCTACTGCTCTACTTCTGGGGAAACTCTGTCGAAATTTTCCCAAGTTATGATGGCTGGTTTTTTGGTATTTTGAGCCATTTATGCTGTTATGCTGCTGAAATTTTGGCAAAATCAGAGGTTGAATCAGGTGTGCCTTCTTGGGAGCTTCATGGTTGGCTTTAATGGATGATCAAAATGGTCCTCAGTTCACTCCTTTTCATTTAACTCAAAGAATTCAGATTAATGTTCATGTGTCCAGGAAGATCTTTTTCCAGCAGCGTATAGTCTTTATGTTTGGGCCAAGAAGATTGAGAGAGATCCTGGAATGTCCTTTGCTTGTTGTCATTCCGATGATTAACTATGAAAACTCATTTGATGTGCATGTGTTTGTCCTTATCTAAAGCTGAGCTCCATTGAAGTTTCTGGGGATTGGGTAGTGAAAAGTTTTGGGTTCTTGCACGTGTGTTCTAAGGGGTTCTCAAAGCATCATAATTTGGGTAGCCATGGCTTTCTCTTATCCGGAGTTTCATGGAAGAAGTGATGAAGATGTGGAAGAATTTTTGGAAAAGATGGAGGTTGCTTGCATTAGAAACCAGATTCATGACCCTACGCAAATGTTATGCCTTCTCCAAATTTGTTTGAGGAGTGATGCACGAGTTTGGTCTAAAGCATTTGAAGAGGAGTTGCGTGTGGCTGATCCACCTGTAAGGTTGAGTTGGGACAATCTATGACATGGGTTGGAAGTGGAGTTTGTGAAGATAGAAGATCCTGACAAAGTGTGGCAAGAAGTACAGGCTTTGGTGCAAAAGGAAGGTGAGCCAGTAGATGCGTACATACGTAAGTTTTCATTGGCATGGAAGCGAATGTGCAAGGCCTTAGCACCACAGGTACCCCCGCCTGACATGATGAAGAAGGACAGGTTCTTGGCTATTCTTTGGGAGAATATACGTTGGAGAGTGGAGCTAAATAAGCCTAGGACATATGAAGGGGCACTAGAGGTAGCAAGGAACAAAGAGTGGAAGCTGAGGAAAATGAGCCAGTTAGGGGTGGAGTCTTTGCCCATGAGGTCTGAATTTCAGCCTATAGAGTCTTTACAAGGTCGCATGTCAGGGGTTCATCATGAACCAGTGGTTCCTATTACTACTCAGGTTATGCCAGCAGTGGTCACTACAGCAGTGCAAGATGATGGGCTAAGGCAAGACATGAGGCAAATGGTAGATTTGATGAAGAATCTCAGCCTAAACATGCTAGGTCAAGTGGGAAATAATCGAGGTCGAGGGAGGTTTGTAAATCAGCCAGGAGGTGAAGAAAGGCCTAGGAATGGTGTTGGACAAAGCAATGGTAGGTTTTGGAGGCAGACGCCCACATGTTATAATTGTGGAGAGTTGGGTCACATCAGCCTGCAATGTGATAAGCCACCAAGGATGGGGGGAGACATGTATCCATTGCCAAGACAGGTGCTAACTAGGTCAAATGATTATGGCATCGAAATTAAGGGAGACGAAGGAACCACTGGACTGACCCAGGAGGAAAAGGGAAAGACAAAAGTGCTAAGTGTAGTCACCTTGGAGAAGGCATCAAAGCTAGAGCATACATTAGTGATGCCTATTGGGAAGAGGACCACAGAGGATAAGGAAGGAAGAAGTGCCCCAGGTCCTAGTAAGAAGAAAGGAAAGAGCCATGAAGGCGAGGATGTCAAGGCCAAGAGGAAAAGGAGAGCTCATCGAAAGTTTCATGTTTCAGATTTTCCACTAGGGGATGGGCAATTAAGCTATGACTTGAAGGAGGATCTGATGAGCAGGAAGGCAGATGTTACTTTTGGGCAGCTTATAGAGATGGTGCCTAAGCTAAAGCGACAGTGGAAGCGGATGGTTAACCCAATGGAGAAAGAGCCAGAGAGAGGTTCAGTAAAGGTGTTGGCAATGGATGAGCTACCAAACATTTGTCCAATAGTAGATGTGTGGCATAAAAGGAAAAATTTGGGATAACGTTATGTGGATGGCGGAGCCCAAATATGTGTCATAACACACTCATGCGTTGAGAAGATGGGTCTCACAGTGGCTGGGGTGTCAGGTTTTCGTATTAGATTGGCAAACCATCAAAAAGTTAAATGCTTGGGTGTTGTAAAGAGCTTAGAAGTGGAGGCCTATGATGCAAAGGCAGTGGTTGATTTTCATGTTATGCCAGCAGGGTTGGGAGCATATCCTATTATACTGGGCAAACCATGGTTACGTGCAGTGGCAGTTGTTCAAGATTGGCGACATAGTACGATTAGCCTCTATGGAAAGACAGGTACCAAGAAGCTTTATAATATGGACACAAGGAAACGATTAGAGGAGCTTTATGAAGATGAGGATGAGTCTAGTGATGAAGACTCTTCCCAGTGACAGATGAGGACAGTGATAGCACTACCAGCAGTGATGAGGATGTTGATGTTGCATTTCTTTTGATGGACAAAGAAATACAGGAGTTTGGTTTAGTTGCATTTGCGAATGAGGTTGAAGATGAAAGTGAAGGGCCTTATGAAGTGATTGAAGGTCTGATGCAAACCAAGGTTGAGTTGTCAAAGAAGCAGAAATTGATGACACAAATGATCAGTGGAGACCTCTCAGCTATGGAGAAGGATATATATTTGCACATGTTGGCTAGTTTTCCTGATTTGTTCATTACTTCATATGAAGAGGTCAGACGGTTCAAGGGCGAAGAGATGCATATAGAGCTGAAAGAAGGTGCTAAGCCAGTGCGGCAAAGGCTAACAAGGATGGGTCAAGAGCAAATGGAAGCCTTGCGAGAAGAGGTGGACAAGTTGTTGAAGGCAGGGTTCATAGTCGCTGTGGAGACCACAGAATGGGTGAGTCCAGTAGTAGTCAGTCCAAAGAAGGATGGTAAGTGGAGGATTTGTGTAGATTTTAAGCCCTTAAATGCAGCCACTAAGAAGAACCCATATCCTCTTCCATTCATCAATCAGATCTTGGATTCAGTGGCAGGTTATGAGAGGTACAGTGTGTGTGATGGTTTTTCAGGCTATTTTCAATTGAAGATTGCTCTTAAAGACCGCACAAAGACCACTTTTATTACGCCATGGGGCTGCTATTGCTACACAGTATTGCCATTTGGGTTGTCAAATGGACCTTCCTTCTATCAAGAGAGAGCGAATTGGGTGTTGGAACCATTCATTGGTAGTTGTGTTAAAGCTTTTATGGATGACTTCTGTGTTTATAGCAGTAGGGCTGAACACCATGAGAATCTGCAGATGGTATTGGCTCAATATGATGAATGTGGAGGACAACTAAATCTAAGGAAATGTCATCTAGCACAGCCAAGGGTGAAGTTATTGGGCTACATGGTGTCAGAAAATGGCATTGAGGCTGATCCAGACAAGGTTAAGTCTATTATTCTTCTTCCATCACCTACGAGTACAAAGCAATTGGCAACCTTTATACACAAAGTGAAGTACATGGCAAGGTTTATTCCATTGTCTTCTCAGATTCTTTATCCATTACAACAAGTGTCAAAGCATGATCCATTGCAATGGGATGACAAGTGTGAAGAAGTGTTTCAAGAGGTGAAAGAGGTGTTAGGGGGGTTGTCAGCCATGCAAGCTCCTGATCGGGAGAAAGTGTTTTATGTAAATCCATCAGTAGGGGATGATGCCATTGGATCCATGCTATTGCAAAAGGGGAAGGGCAGCCATTATATGAGGCCAGTGTATTGTGCAAGCCGAGTGAAGTTGGTAGCGGAGAGAAAGTTCTCGGAAGTAGATCTAGTGATGGCCAGTTTAATATTTTCTTGTCGACGATTTCGTCATTACTTGCTACCACGGCCTTTTGTTTTCTTGACGAGTTATGCCTTTTTGCCACAGTTAATTAATGGTACTAACATGTCAAATGTGGTGAAGAAATGGGTAATTGAGCTGCAAGAGTTTGAGTTCTCTTTTCTAGTGGAAGATAGTACAAGGGCTACCCTAGCTGATTTGTTGACCTACAAGGAGAATCCCCTTATTGTTAAGGAAGAGGTGGTGAGAAAGGTAGTTGAAGAAGTGCCACAGATCAGCAATGCACATGTGTTATTCTTTGATGGTTCATACAGAAAGAGCCATGATGCAGCTTCAGGGAGTATAGCACTTTATGATCCAGAGGGGAAGCTAGTATGCAAGAGAGGGTTCAAATTGGATGCTCCTAGTAACAATGAGGCTGAATATGCTACTCTGGAAGCCGGATTACACATTTGTTTGAAGCATGGGGTTCGAAGGTTGAGCATAAAAGGTGATGCCTTGTTAGTGGTGAAGCAAGTGCTGGGTGTGTGGAAGAGCAAGAACACCTCATTGAAGGAAATGTGCTTCAGAATTAAAGGCTTGTTAAAAAAGTTCGAAGCATGGAGCATCAGACACATTGAACGTGCTCTAAATGGAGAGGCACATGAAGCAGCTCAAAGCATGATTGGGGAGCTATTTGTGTTGAGGACCACTTTACCTCTTTATCATGGCCGGGAAAGTTTGGCTCAAGAAGAGGAGTTTTTGCTAACAGGAATCATTCCAAAGGAGATTCAGAAGTCTAAGAAGTATGGCTTTGTGCGTAGAGCATACAGGTACAAATTGATTGGTGATTTCTTATACATGAAAGGGGCTGATCTCGTGTTGAGACGTGTACCTTGGCGGGAGGAGCTTTACAGAGTGTTGGAAGAGAATCATGAAGGCGCATGTGGTGGCCATTTTGCTCTAAAGATCACCTTGCATAAGATTTTGCAAGAGGGGTATGTATGGCCTAGTTTGCACAAGGATGTTCACCATTGGTGTAGGTCTTGCAATAGGTGTCAAGCATTTGGGAAGAGAGTGTTGAAGCCAGAGCTACGAAAAACAATTATGGCGTTTGATGTGTTTGAAAAGTGGGGGATTGATGCAATAGGCCTGTTACCTATCACAAGCAGGGGCAAAAGCTATATCTTAACGGCAGTGGAGTATCTCTCTAGATGGGCAGAGGCTATAGCAGTAAAACAGATCACTGCAAAGGATGTGGCAAAATTTGTGTATGATGAAATATGTTGCAAGTTTGGGGTGCCATTAGAGCTACTTTCAGATAAGGGGCCAGGATTTAGAGCTAAACTGCTAGACTTCTTATGCACAAAGATGAAGATTAGGCACCAGCATACCACTCCTTATTACCCGCAGTGTAATGGCTTAAATGAAAGATTCAATGGTGAGTTGGTACAAATTCTTTCTAAAGTGACAGAGCACCAAGGAAAGAATTGGGATTTGGAATTGCCTAGTGCATTATGGGCTTACCGTACTTCGGTGAAGACAGGTACATGGTTTACTCCATTTCATTTAATGTATGGAAAGGAAGCACTATTGCCTGTGGAGGTAGAGTTGCCTGCGGTCAAGATGTTAGAGAAGTTGCTTGGGCCGCCTAGTGATGCATTCAAAGGGAGGCTCTTGCAGTTACAAGAGGTCCAGTTGGATAGGATGAGCGCATTGGAGCATTATGGGCAAATGCAGGATAAGGCTTTGGCAAAGATAAATGAAAAGGTCAAAAGTAAGGGTATCAAGAAACATGACTTGGTTTTGCGCTACAACAGTAAGCTGGACAACACCTTCCAAAAGAAGTTTCAAATTAAGTGGGAAGGCCCTTTCAAGGTAGTGGAGTGTTTTCCAAATGGCACATATCAGCTGGCTAACCTGGATGGTGTTCTACATAAGTCAAGGGTAAATGGATTGCGTCTTAAATTGTATCATGCTAGATTGATGAAGGTGGAGCAAGATGAGCTGTCTGTGGATCAAGCAGTGTTGGTGAGGGATGAGCAGACCTATGATGCGGCGAGTCTCATATCTCTCTTTGCCGCTGCTGATCATGAATGATCTAGCAGGCTAGGGGATGGGCAAATTATGTCAAGAGTTTTTTGGAGCAAGGGATTGCACATATGTACATACACATGCATGGTGCATCGAATAAAGGATTGCCCAATTTCCATAGCCAGGTGGTTACGTGGGGCCCACATGTGTACAGGTAGGACAGCATGTACATAGTGCATCGATTTTCACTATTACCAGTACCAGTATGTTTTTTCTACAATAATGAGGAGTTTATAGCGCGTAAAACTTCTCGAGGAAGCTATCCGCGGGCCGACGACACGAGGTAAGCAGGTGCGTCAGATGGCATCTAGTGGCGTCAGGAGGGCGAACGGGGTCAATATTTGCACGTGGAGGACCATGACACACGTAGGGTGAAGAAGAGAAGGCCAAATCCTACTCATGCAGCACGTGCTATAGAGGAGAGGCAAGCTCATCGTTCCCGATCAGACCAAAACGTCGGAACCCCCGCTTCTCCTAACCGATGTTTAGGTGGCAGCCTCCTCATGTCAACTTTGAGAGGAAGAGCCAATTTTGCATGACAAAAGCAGAGGCCCATGAGGTGTACAAGCTTAATTGTGCTGGACAGGATCCTAGGCTCCTCAATGAGGAGGATTTTTCAGATGAAGACTGGCTGCAAGTGTTTATTGAGGTGCCAAAGAGAGGCAGCAAAGGCAAATGCAGGTTTGTTAAGAAGGAATTCTGGAGCAAATTTTACTCCATGTTCACTTTGGTGTACCAGGAGGCTCCTGGGAACTATGGTATGGAGGTAACAAAGGCATTTTCCAGGGGTTTCCTCTATGAACATTTGAGAGGGGCTGCCCAGAGGGGTTCTGGATTGCACAATGCGGCCAAATTTTCAAGGCTTGGAAATTTGTCTCTTCGTGAACTTGATGATGTTGGGATGGCTGTGGCACTCAGCCAAGCAAAGGCATTAATGCAGTACCATGAAGTGTGTAAAAGATGAGATGCCATGCAGGCAAATGTGAATCAAAATGAGGGGGCGATGTCAATCATTAACAGTGTGACAATGTAGCTTGATAAAGCCAAACATCGATTGGGGGAGCTGCAATCATCTGCGGCGAACAGTGCTGATGTGGAAAGGGAGAAGGCACGGGTCTTCAAGCTCGAAATGACGCTAGAGACTTGCAAGCTGAGGTGGAGGATGATGACTGCAGTGCAAAGTTACTTCAGATTACTAGGGAAATTGAGATGAATGAATAAATTCTCCCCATACTGAATGCCTGTGTTGATTTTGTAAACGTCATGCAAAGCAGGAAAATCCCGGTTCATTTGCAGGTTCCACCCCCCAAAGTGCCACCACCTAATGCTGAGATATCGCAGGTGCCTGATATAGCTGCAGTGCATGTGGTCTACTCACGTACGAAGAAGAGCCATTGAGGATATTCATACTCCCCTGCAGACATGCTTACCACATATATTGTTTAGCCAACCTTGCTGGCAGAGAGGGAAAATGCTTGGCTGCAAGTTGTGGTCCTCTCATCCCAGATAATATCAAGGAATTAATGTTTGTAGACAGCAGAGGCGACACATATCCTCGATGGTTAAAGTTTGGTAAGCAGGTCATTTTGCTCGTTTACATATGGTATCTGTGAATGTGGCTGAGAATGTGCATTGTTATTACCATCTTCCTAGGTAACATATGGGTAGGCACCTAACATAGAGGTAGTTGTGTTTGTGGTAGCATTAGTCTACTACCAGTACAACTTCAGGCGTGTGCATACTTGTAGGTGTCATATGAGCATGATCTCAAAGGTGGCTACCTATAATTGCATCTCCACAAGTACTAGCTTCCAAAGTGATGCTTACTGGGGCAGACATCTAATAGTGTGACATGAACTTAATGGCTGGAAATTTCCCTCCAAGGGAACTGCGGTACCTCTTGTACGTGTGGTAGCAATGTGGTTGGCTATGTGGTACCATGTATAGGTGTTCTAGACTAGTTATTAGCTAGGTAGGTCTTAGCTGGCAAGGTGGTTGCTGGCAAGGTGGCAGCTGGCTGGGTGGTAGATGGCTAGTTGTTGACTAGCTACCACTAGCTACTCACAGCTAGCTAGTGACTAGCTATTGCTGAGTGGTGGCTACCTAGTCACACGTAGCCATCCTTCAGCACTACCTAGTCACAAATGCTGACTTGCTAGCTAGTTGGGTAGTATGTGGCTAGGTGGCTAGTGACTATGTGGTAGCTTCTACAAAGGTGGTAGTACCTATGGTAGGTGGTGGTCCACCCCACCCAAGTCAGACTTGCCTAGTCACAAGTGCTAACTTGGTTGCTGGCTGGATAGTAGGTGGCTAGGTGGCTAGTGGCTTATGTGTTAACTACTCCAAAGGTGGTAGCTATGGTAGGGGGTGACTACCACTTTATTGCCATGATCATGTGTCTTACATTCAATCTTTAGGCACCAATGTCGTACTGGCTAAATTGTAGCTACTATGGTTTGAGCCACCCAGCACAGTGTTGTTACCCAGTAGTATTGTGGTAGCTACCAGTCTGGGGATAGCTACCTTTTTCATGCAATGGTATCTAGCATGGTGGGACATAATCTTTAAGGTTATATCCATTGATGGTTAGCTTGCCATAACCTAAATTGCCTAATGTTTGTGTAGAATCTACCTCCAAGAAAAAAAGTGAGGTGCAGGTCCTTTCAACCAAATCAGATGACAGTTTTGGTAACCCTCTCTTTGGGGACATTCGTACAATATTTGTATGGTTTTGTCAATAAATGTTGCCTAAGCTTCCTATCTATTGATCAGATGCTGAAAAGGGGGATCTAAACACCGAAGTGATCTCCAAAGAGGTCAAAGTGGGTGCTACGATCAGTGTTCTCTCCGATAAGGAAGAGAGATTTTGAAATCTAGAAGGTAACAGCAGTTCCTTGGGTCCTTCGAAGCACTTGTTTAGTACAAAGTTTACTAATCATTCTTTTTTACAATGCACCTAGAGTTTATTTTTGGGATGTTTCAGAAATAGATGTACCTAATATAGAGGAAACCCAATTAATGGATGGTGATGTGCTCCCCATTGAGCATGAAATACTTGCGGCATCGCCACTTGTCAGGGAAGAAGTGGAGCTCTTCAAGATCCAGTATCCTAGCAAACCCTTGACATCCATACCGGTGAACCAAGAGAAACCTCCCTCAAAAAGCCCTAATATTGCAGAGGATTTTGCAGCGGCAAGAAATGCAAAAAAATGCAAAGGGACTTTAAGTATAATTGGGTAGTCTCTGAGATGTTTGCATCTGTATGGATTGATTAGGGTGTTTATTAATAGTTACTGCTCCTACAGGGGGGGCAAGGGGAGACCAGAATGAAAGGTTGGATGCAGCCAAAGGTTCAGAGAGTGCTAAAGAGAAGGATTTTGTGGTTGTGGATGGGGACACCGATGCATTAAGCAGAGAAAACCTCAAAAAAGGTGTTGCAAACACACGGGCAAAAAGATGCCTGGCTTAGACTCTACCTAGTGTCCATGAGTGATGCTTTATAGCCAACCCTTCTATGAGCCTTTTTGGTTGTACCATCCTTTTTGTATCAAACCACTATCCTTCTTTGTACCACAATCCTTTTGTAATGTAACAATAGAACGTTTGGATCAACCTGGAGTTCCTCTCTCATTGTCAAAGTGTTTTTTTATGTGACTTGTGATGTGGTGCATGTGTCTTTTGATGCCTTGTCCATTGAAGTGAGATCCGTTTTCTCAAAAAAAATTAATATTGCAACTTTCTGACTCTTGCGTTCTGTTTGTTTAGAGGAACTCAAACCCTTGGGCTACAACAGGTGGAAATGGGTAATGCCCCAAGGATTGAAAGGGGTTTTAAAGATCTTGTCTACTTTACGACACATAGGTTTTGCCAAAACAGCAAAAACACCAAAGGAGCTGCTCCTGCTGATACAATCTTTGGCTATTTTTCCTGGAAAGGAAGGCACTGACATGAAGAGTGTTACAATGTCTGATGATGAATCACAAGATCCTACTGTCGGGGCATCCACGCATGTGCACCCAGCGCTCCCTCCAGACTTCGTCCCTGTCGGTGATGCTCAAAAAGATTCCCCTTTGGGGCAATATGTGCAGCCAGAGCCTCTAAAAGAAGTGCATTCGCCAGAGTTAGATCAAGATGTAAGTTCCTGTACAAAAAGGTGGAAGGATGTTCTAATGCCTTTCCCAATTAGCATTGTGACTGCTCCGCTGATGGAGGGTACGCCACCTCCAACCTGTCCTGCTCAAAAAGTCCTGGTATTAGACATGAATGGGGTTCTCTTGAGAAGATACCCCAATTCAGAGATCCCTCCAAGAACCAAAGATTTTCTCTGTTGAAAAGTGTTCAAGGGAGGCAGTGACCATGGCACCTTTTGCATAATCAGGCCAAATGTGCTTCAATTTCTTCGTGAATGCACAGACATCTTTCACCTTTGCATTTGGTCTAGCTGCACTAACAGAAACATGAATATTACACTTGAGGGTTGCCTGAGCGGAATGCACCCCAGAATCTGGAAAGAGCAATTCTGCCAAACTGGCTGCGTCAAATTGCCTTTCTGTCTTACTGATATCAGAGAGCTGCAAGGTGGCGAAGCAAAACAGTTTTTGTAAAGGGATTACCGGAGCTCTTAAAAAGGAGACCAGATTGGAGGGGGTCATCAATTCATGTGGTGGACGATACACGGTACAAAAATATTCTCAATAGTGATACAACCATGATATGTCCACCAACATTTCAATCGGATGACGAATCACAGGATCCTCGCTACCTCATGAACACTCTATTGCCGTGGCTAAAGGGGTGGAACTGTGTGCAAGATCCTGATCAATATGTCAGGATACACATGATATCAAATGACAAGGACCAGGTTTCCCAATATGTTATCAAATATTGTTCACAGAGAAAAGCGACTCGGTCGTAAGAGACCAAGTTTAGGTTTGGGCCTATGTACTTGTGTAAACAGCCAATGGGAGTTGATAATCCCTTTTTGTATCATTGACCTATTTATATCAGCCTTCTTGAATCTGTAACTGGCTTCATACTAAAATGGATATCTCATACTTCTTGGCATTTGTGATTTTGTTGAGAAATGATACGTGGTACTTCAAGTCATTTGTAATTGAGTTGAAATTTTTAAAGCTTAATCAACTGTGTTGTCTCCTCCTTGCAAATGCCACCAGTATAAATCTTGTTGTATGGTAGATGTCTATTTCTGCATGGTAGCTGCATGTTTATGAATGTTAGCTCTGTTTTCTGCATGGTAGCTGTCTATTCTTGACTGGTAGCTATCTATTTTTGCATGGTAGCTGCCTGTTTAAGATTGGTAGCTATCTATTTTCTGCATGGTAGCTAGCTTCTTATTACTGGTAGCTGTCTATTTTCAGCATGGTAGTTAGCTGCTCATGACCGGTAGCTATCTGGTATTAGCATGGTAGCTAGCTTTATCTGCATGGTAGCTCTATGTGGCAGCTATCTATTTCTTTCTGGTAACTACGTGTTTCTACATGGTAGCTACTTGTTGTCTCATGGTAGCTACCCCCTCTAACTCATGATTCATACTCATGACAATTTTAAAATAGAAGATTGTGTACATGGGAGAGATAGAGAGAGAAATGAAAGGGAGGGAGAGAGAGAGAGAGGGAGGGGGGAGAGAGAGGATGCTAGTTTTACAGTTCCAATTTTTTAATTGAGTCACGGTTGGAGTTTGATGATGAGGCCTTGTGCCTCGGTATGGGAACCATCAGCTGAAGACTTTAATCCTCTGCTTGGATGTTCGTTCTTCCTACCGCTTAACAAAAGCTCCTGTTGTGGATCCTTAATCCTAATCCTATGTCTTTTCTATTCTGGCTAAGGCTCTTCCCCTTGGGGTTTTGTTGTGATATAATATTTCAAGGGTTTTACCTCGGAGATTTTCAGCCTTGTGTTTGGGTTTTCAGCCGTTACGGTGTAGTTTTATGTTACAGTTTTTGCCGACCTTCTTTTCCGCGAAGAGAGAGAGAGAGAGAGAGAGAGAGAGAGAGAGAGAGAGAGAGAGAGAGAGAGAGAGAGAGAGAGAGAGAGAGAGAGAGAGAGAGAGATAGATAGATAGATAGATAGATTTTATTATCGTCCTCGGAGGTCAAATATGACCTATGGGACCAAAGTTACATGTGATGTAGTATGTGTATGGCTGATGAGTGACTCTCAATGCTCCAAAATTGTAGTGATGAGAGTCGCAATGGAGAGCCCACACTTTGGCTGGGAGAGGAAAGTGTGTAGGTCTAAGTTATGGCTGAAAATGTGAGAGAAGCAAGTTCGGATGTGATCAAAAGCTGAGCACTCTAGTAGTGTGTGGTACTCATACTCTCGAACTTGCAGTGAGCATAATGTGCACAATCGATTTGACTCTTCTCCATTGCCCCAACGCCCTATCTCGCATCGAAGGAAATGGAAGCTAAGTCGAATTGTTGCGATAGTGCGTATCGCGGACAAGGGAATAGGCTCAAGCATGTAAGTGTGAGTACGGTTTCCTCTCTCAGCGAAGAACATGGTTTTGTAGTTGGGGGCAATATAGGTGGTGTAATGTATGAAGCGTGACCCACCGGATTTCTCCCAAGCCGTAATACATTGGCGTTGTAGAAAAGCTTCATTCACTTGAGAGTCAATTGAAGCATCATGTAGCAAGTGTAATGCATCCCATCTCCCAAACCACTTCTTTATGTCTTGCATCCATCCCGTGCTCAAGATCTTGCTTTTATGTGTCTTTTGAACTTTTTTGCTTGCTTCCCATGCAATTGTAGGAAGTCGAAGTGAGGGGTTTTGACTCATCTTTATCATGTACTCCACAACCCTTTCCATGCCCATAACCTCAATTGGAAGAGATCCCGACTCAAGAAGTAGGAGCATATATGGTGTTTGTGTCTTAACTTGGAGAAAGTTTGTAAGAAAACGCTTTTGGACATTCTCAAACTCTTTCCAAGTAGACTTTGAGATGCTCCCGCCCCACACTTCAACTCCATAAAGAAGAACCGGTGTCACCAATGCATCAAAAAGATACTTCTTGAGAACCCAACACTTGATGTTTCCCGCATTACACATGTTCTCAAATGCATAATATGCTCTCTTTCCCGCTTCCAAACGACGCATAGCACATTCATGCCACTTGTGATTGGATGGAACCTCAAGGCCAAGGTACTTAAAGCTCTCAACAACTTCAAGTGTCTCGTTGTTGTACACAATGCATGGCTTCTCCTTATGGTTGGTTTTCACAAGCATAACCTTTGTTTTGGATTCATTTACAATCAGCCCACTATGCAAGCAAAAGTTCTCAAGGACAACCATAAGCTTTTGTGCATCTTCTAAAGTGTGTGCTAGAAGCACTACATCATCCGCATACAACAAAAGCATGATTACCGCATTCCAAATAGTGACCTCTTCAATGCCTTCTTCTTGCATAAAGTCAAGTACCATTTGTTCCAATTGATCGATGCATAGACCAAAGAGAGTTGGTGACAATGGACATCCTTGTTTAACCCCAATAGTGCTTACAAAAATTTCTGAAATTTCTCTTCCCATGCGCAATTGACAAATCATCTTCTCATAGATTCGAGAAACCGCAAGCATAAACTCACTTGGCACTTGGAGTTCTTCCATCCTTCTCCACAAATTGTTACGTGGAATCATATCAAAGGCTTTCTTAAAGTCCACAAAACAACAATACAATCGCTTGCCTTTCAACCGACTTTCCTCCATGAGAACACGAAGAGTGACAAGATGATCAATGGTGCTATGGCATCAACGAAAACCCGCTTGTCCCTTTGCACGCTTGTCATTCTCTTCAGCCCAATCACTCAATTTCATCTCCATTATGCACCCAAACAACTTTTCCATAAGAGACCCAATCATTATAGTCCGGTAGTTGCTTACATTCTTTACATCCCCTCCTTTATGCAAAGGCTTAACCCAATTAGTACTCCAATCATAAGGCATACCATGTTGAAGTGCAAGGTTGAACATATCACACATCCACTCATGGGTAAAATCTCCCGTCCATTTAATCATCTCCGGCTTGATACCTTGAAGATCTCCCGCATTGCGAGTGGCCAACTTTTCAAGCCCACCGCATACATCCTCAATAGTAAAAAAAGACGGCATACATGGGAGTGAACCATAAAATGGCATTTTTACAGTATTTTCTTGCTCATATAATTGCCTACAATGTGTGTACATATCCATTAGACTCAAGTTACCAAAATTCTCAACCCGCTTGCCTCTCAAGTTTCTCCAAAATCTTCCACATGCATGTGCCTTTTCTTGGACTTGAAATTCTTGTTACTTTACTTCCCATCTTCTTCTCTTCTTTTGAATCAATGCCTTGTATGTATGCAAATGACTTTGATAGTTGTCTTTGTCCATAGTTGCATCAAGCTTTATCAAGGACTTTCGAGCATCTTGACATTCTTTATCAAACCACCTTTTGCGTGATCTATCTTTGTTGATACCATGGAGATGCTTTATGGCAAAGCATTCTTCCGCACAAGAACAAATAGCTTTCTTGAAAGCTTCCCATTTAGTTTCCAATGGTGCATCACATTGAAGCTTTGTCATCCATAATTTTTGCTCAACCATTTCAATGTACATTGGTGCCCGTTTGAAATCCATACATAGTGATAACTTCTCTTTCCTTTGGCTGAGATTATCATGCTTAGTTGTTTCTCCACATGAAAGGTCAATACATAAGGTGTGATGGTCGGATTCCGGGGTCCATTGACCAAACATAAAACTCTTTATGCGATACATGATGGCTTCAGAGAGAGAGAGAGAGAGAGAGAGAGAGAGAGAGAGAGAGAGAGAGAGAGAGACCGTGACTTGAGGATGCTGGTTTTCTCACCTATAAGGAAACTGTCTGTGAATCCTTTTCACCCAAATCTGTCCATGTCAAACTTGTAGAAAAGAATTCAAATTTTGTTGATGGAACCATAAAACCCGTCTATGGTCTCATAAAGCGGTAATTCATTCAATTAATACCTAGACTTATTCACACACATACTTTAAACTCGTTTCCTCGCTCAACACCTGATTGGCTCGAAAGTCCGGCGCCCCTTGCGGTTTTTTTTTTTAGTTAGAAGTGGGAAATTACAATGGCTTTGAATACCAAGGTTCCTAACTTGTTCACACCTAATCATCACCCGCTCTGGCTAAATTGAGGTTTAAGGATTCATAGGAGATTTGGAATTTTGGTTGGATTATTGTTTGTTCATTCACGATGAGGCCTTGTGCCTCGAACCCTAAACTATCAGCTGAAGACTTCCCTACCCACAACAACCTCCCAAATGAAAGGAAGGTACCATTACATAGAAAACACTTCTCTACCCACAGCAACCTCCAAAGTGAAATGAAGGAACCATTACACGTACAAAAATAAAGAGCAGATGTCCTATTGTGAATTAGAGCCCAAGAACAACATAGCAGTATATCCTTGCACCATTTAATTTGGAAGAAACAAAGGATACTTTACTCATTGAATATACTGGAAATTCTAAGGTCCCTATGTATCAAAGGGAATGTTGTTGTAAACAGCCTCATATACATCGGGGGACATCATAAACAAGCTGTGGTTGATTCTCTCCATGGGAAACTTGATAGCTCTCACAAGGTGTGATAACATATAGACTTTGGGCTTTGAGTGCAAGAGCTTGTATTCATGTGGATTTCCAGATCGCTGCTCATACCAGATTCCCTTGACCACATAAGATCCTCACAGGCAATAATTACCCCAAGCATCAGTAATTGGAGACTCGATGCATGACTTCTCTCCCGTGCACTTCAACAAATAGAAGTCCAAAAGTTCTTCATTGTCTGCACTTGCAGCAATAGCAAAGTTATCATCTACATGCAAAAAATTTGTTAGGGCGTCATAATGTCCTTCATAGGCTGGATTGTCTGTTTCTTCCTCCACCTCAAAGTCATCCGTGGGCTCGATCAAAACGTACTCCCAAGACCCCACATGCACAGAATGGAGCATCTCCTCTAGAGACCGTGCATACATGCACTACAAAAGCATGATAGTGTCCTACTTCTCAGAGCTCTCCCATTTGTCAAGGAATAACCAGATATGCAATGAATTCTCTGCGCATTAGGGACAGCCTTACAATCCCATGCCTGACTTTGATCAACCTCAACTAACTTGATCTCCCAAAACACCCGTGATACTAGCCTGGTCTTTGATGGATAATAAGCCTCTGTGCCTGTAGACATGGTCTCCCTCAAGAATGCTACAACTTCATGTGCACATTGGAGTTTTACTCCATTTGGCTTCAACTGCCCATGAGTGAGATGGCGTTTGATGATAGCCCCTACTCCATCATGGTCACCTTTTCCATGACCTGATCCTGAAAATTTCCATGTCATAAGAGCCCCTGTTAGAGTGCCATACGTAGCAACAAAGTAAAAAGGCCTTCTGGCTTTGAATTGAGAGGCCGCGCCATCCAACCACAACCAATGTTCTTGGATTTCTATGCCAAGTTGTTGCAACCATTGGTGATGTAGCATGAAACAATGCTGAACAAAAAGAGTATCATGAGTCTTGTCATCTGATATGTAGAAGTGATAATATTTTTGGACCACTCCTGCAATGCGAATATAGGTGATGTGGACAAATATTGTGACCTGATCAGAGTACCAGTGCATTGTTTGAATCTCGTTCTGCTCTTTGAACGTGTAGTTCTCTGCAAAGTCCACTACAGACAATACCACCGTTTTTGGAAAAACTAGAAGGCACTCGTTGAATTGCTCAGCCTACCATCTATACACAGAGTTATGTTGGATATACTTCTTCAAGTGATCCCTAAACAAAACCGGAAGCTCTTTGTTGTTCATCTTCTTGAATGAAAGGACTTTCCTCTTCTTCTTTTTCCCGGCATCTGTTTGTCCAACTTCGACATCCTCGAATAGCTTGACTGCCATGATGCATCCTATCTGTGATTCTTTCCTTGGGCATGCATGCATTTTTTCTGGTCCACAAATAGAGCATTCTCCCATTAAACATTTTTTATTGTGATGGCTAGCACTTTTAGACTTCGGACACGCAACAGATTCCCATAGTACTGTCATACTGCTGTAGGTTTGAGCACATGCATTGCACTTGTCAGTGGCCCCACAAATTTTACATTGGCAAGTACAGTTGACGGAATGCAAGCCAAGAGAACCTTTCCTTATCTGGTTTAAGGCATCTCTCAAAAAAGACATATGGACATGTGTTATGCAGTAGCATGTGTACCTATCCTTAAGTTTACGGACAAAGTATGGCTTCAGTTTCTCGAAAGTTCGTTGCCCAATCTTCACATCTGGATGGGCTCTTTGAAATTGAAGGAATAATTCTACTGGTAAACATGCAAACCTTTGGACTTCGCATCCATATGAGCACGGTTTAAGCATCAAGTAAAAAAAAAATTGTTGACCTATTTCTATTATGCACTTGATTGTACCTACTTATGGCCTAGTCAGCTTAACTATATTTGATGGAAACCATGCACTTCAAAATACCTTCCCTAATATAGGAAGCTAGTAGGTGTCATGCAATCTATAGCCACCCGTCACCAGACTAGCCTCCTTGATGAGCTCTTTTTCAGGTTGCCACCACCTAGGGGGGTAGCCACCTGTATGATCTGTTAGTGTACTAGTTTCATGCACCTACCACCACATAGCACCCAACCAAAAATGAAGGTAGAGTGGTAGCTACCTGACTATAATCTTCAACCAATAGCAAGTTGAACCCTAGGGGATAGTACCATGTATGGAAGGTAGTAAGGGATTGGTCATGCCCTACCTTGGGAGGTTGCAAACCAAATGGGTAGCTACCTAGACCATAATTGTGGTGCTCTCAAGAAAGACTAAAATCCATGTCATTGTATCCACTTCATGAGCACACCCCACCACAAATAATGGGATAGCTACCAAGCAAGGTACTTACAAAAGGTAGCTACCAAGAACATACTAGTCATGTGAAAAGGGAAAATAGACACCTCTTGACTTGAATTGCTACATTATGCTCAAACACCACTGGATGGGAAAACCTAGCTACCACACCAACAAATTTTTTACTACAATCCCACCAGCTGGGAAAACCTAGCTACCAGACCAACAAATTTCTACTACAAGAAACATTATAACTACCATCCTGAATGCCTACTAGTAAGTAGCTACACTCAATATGTCTTATAGATTGGGTAGCCACCAAGACAATGACTTCTAAAGATACTAATATATATAGTAGGTGGACATACGAGGTTATAAGCTGCATGCAGATTGACAAGGCATCATATCAATGACTTCTTCCTTAAAATTGATAGCTACCACCCTTACCTCACACAATCTGGTGACTATGAAAACCATTCCTGTAGATATGCAACAAGAACTAAGCTTGTATCAGCACTGACGGCCTGTCACATATCACTCCAATGGTAGGACTCATGAAAACCAGAGGGTGGCTACCACCATAGGGCTGATTACCGTATTTATCCCACCTAATCTCACAGCTACGAAAAAACTTACAACATGCCAACAAGAAAGATAGGAATGAAGCTAGTGTAATCTCAGGACGCTTTTCAAAGTGCAGAAAAACATCAGAATGAAGAAAACATTCACCTAGGGTTGCTCTAGAAGATGCACAGGATGCTTTTGCCACAATTTTCTCTTGATTCGTCTTTGGCACACATCTTTCTTGTTCGGTGAGACACGCGTATTCTCTGTCCAGAAGGAGAGCACCAATTCCTTGACCTCATCAGAGATTGCATCCTTTATGCGTGCCTGTCGCTCGCATAAATGCAATGGCAAGGATTCATTTTTTAATTTCTCTCTTGCAGCGTAGAAGTTTCTACGGTGTGTCCCTAGAAGTTTTGAAGCTGCATAAATGTTTGGGGCCGGTGCTCTCATGGCCATCATGATAGTCGCCCTCTTAAGAGACAGTTCTTTCTTGCTCCTGGGTTTCTTGATGGTGGAAAGAGTATCCCTGAAACCCACCAGCAATGGATTCTCTTGCGTCTCAATTTTGAGCCCATGCATGCAACCATCATTCAGCACATCCTTCATGATGGATTTCTTTGTCTCGTTGTCAAGGCCTCTTGTGTGCTGTTTGAAACATGTGACAATATGCTTTGCGATAGCTTGGCATTTCACAATAATCGGACGAGATGGATATTGGTTCTAACTTTCCTTGAGCTTGCGACAATACTCTCTCTTTCTGCGAGCTTCATAACTTCTGGCAGCAAGCCTTCTACATTTTGCACACTCACAAATGCCGGCATGGTTTGCACATGCTCCAAAACCTGAGGGAGCTTCAACACATGCTGTTCCATCTATTATCCCTGCTCCAAAACTTGTCGATGCCCCAATCAATGTTGTTTCCATCGATGCATTCCTGTTTCTTTCTCCAATAAACCCATTACCCAAGGGTGCTCGAACCAATGCTGATCCAATGCTTCAGGCTGCTCCGCTCGATGTGGATGCCATGTAGACCGAAATTAAAGTCCTACTGATTGTAAGGTCAAGACATGGTTGTCTTCCCACCATGGCCTTCTTGATATGTGGCAAAGAGTGCACGATGACCACTCTTCCTGCACTGTATAAGTTGTAGTTGTAGTTGTACATGTAGTTGTTGCTTGAAACCTCTTGCTTCACTACCAACACCCTCTGTGCTTAGCTTGAAAAGCTACTCTAGCTGCTTGTCAATTGGAAAACAAAAGCAAAACTTCTTCTCTGCCAAACATCCTGCAAAACTCCCCTTCTGTGTTTGTCTTTTCCTGGAAAAGAAGTTTATGTGCAAATGCTCCTGCAAGACTACCAACTTTGTAAGAAACTCCTCTTCTGTGTTTGGTCCATAGAGAAGCTTCTGTGAAAATGTTTCTGCAAGACTATCAATGCTCACTCTCCTGTGCTTGGTTCATGTGCATGTAGAGAGAGAGAGAGAGAGAGAGAGAGAGAGAGAGAGAGAGAGAGAGAAGGAGAGAGCAAGGTGTCTGTGCATGTAGAGAGAGAGAGATAAGGAGAGAGAGAGAGAGAGAGACGTCCAAATAATTTTGTTTGAAAGTTCTCCAGGGGCGTGGAGGGAACTATGGAACTACAAAACTGCCAAAGGTCGTTGGAATATTTTAATCACAAATGTCCATGCTTTGAAACTTTATAGTTTTATTTAGAAATCTTCTCTTTGTTCCTGCTTTGATATGTAAGAAGCTACCTCTCCACGACCAATGTCCGGGACATAGGTATTTAGTCCACCTAACCATGCACACACCCATTGCTCTTGTGTAGTGGTTGCCTGTTCAAGCTCTGTTTCTTTTGTGGGCTCAGTTTCTGTGGCTCTATCTTCTGGTGATGGTGGTAGGCTTGGCATGGGGTGATCATGATGATCTGAAGCAGGTGAAGAAGGTCGGGTAGACATGTCACCTTGTTCATGTTGTGCTTCTCCTTGTGCAGTTACTTCCTTTGCTTGTTTTTACTGCTCCACCACCTCTTTAGCTTTTTGTTATGCTTCTTGGGCTTCTTTCATCTTCAAAGCTTCTGCTTCCTTATACATTTTTTCTAATAATTTTGTGGGATCTTCGGCCTATTTCCTGGCATGGTGCTTTGTTTTTGGACCTTTCAATTCAATGGGTACCCACTTTGCAAGGTCCTTGCCTTGAGCTTGCTGGCTGTGTTCGTAGGAGGGATTTTCTCTTTCAAACCTGGCATGTTTCTGTTGCGGCTCCTCCTGATGTGTTTCCATAGCTTTTCTTTTCATTTCCTTGATATATGTGCTCTTCTTTGCTCATTACTAGATCTTTCACTACTATGCCATTCTGGCGAGCTCTCAGCAGATTCTTCATCAGACTTGTATGTGCTCTTGGTAGATCTTTGTGGCTCGAGGGGAAGGTTGTTCATACACGATCCAAGTGTTCTGATATGGGGCAGGTGGTAAGTTGTCTTCCATGCCAATAGCATGGTAGGAAATCCTTGTGAGGACCTCTGATGCTCCCAGATATGTTATTTTACCTTCTTTCTTTGTCCCCTTCATTGTTGACAACACATACTGCGTGTGGTCGAATTGGTTGCCTGGTTGTCGACTTGAGGACTTGTGTAAAAGTGGTTGCAACCATATGATTGGGTGTCATATACCTATGGTGGTCTCTTGGCGAGAAAGTGGAAGTGTTGGTGGTATAATCTTGCAGGTTCTTCCACCTGTTTCTGGATGAGATTGGCAAATGTGGCAACAACGATTTCCTTGGTGAAGGTTCCTGTCGTCCTTCTATCTCTTGCCCTCATGGTCATTCCTTCTGTTGGCAATTTGAGAGCTTCTGCCACTATCTCTTTTGTAATCACCACTTTGACTTTGTTCCCTTGCTGGTCAGAGATTTGGGCGGTTCCATCTTCTTTGATTGTGGACAAGAGCTATAAGCTTTTTGGGAATCCACTCCACATGGATCTCATTCATAAAAATCTCTAAGCCGAAGCCTTCTGTTGGCTTCTTTTGTCTCGGGCTTTACGGCAACATCATAAACTTATTTTGGTAGAAGTTGGAGTTCTACCTGATGCCCTTCTTTGCTCTTGAATCTACTTGTGAACACTGGTGTGTTATGCTCTTCAAGTTGTTCTTTCGACAGGTAGGTCACTTTGGCAGTCTTGATTGAACAGTTGGTATGGTGGTAGCTCTTGTAGCTTCTCCTTTTGGGAGAGCTTCTTCTTGGCCTTCTCTGTAGCTTGCATGGCTCCTACTGAGTGAATAGAGTGTCAAAGTTAGCAAATTTTTCTTTGAAATGTCCTTCAGTCTGAAATGCTGACAAATTGAGTCTAATTTTCTTCAAATCAATTTTTGAACCTGTATAGATGCATAAAACATGTAAAGAGCAAAATTATGAAGTCCAAACAAAAAATTGCAACAAAAGTAAATAATCGCGATTATATAAAGCTGAGTAATTTTTTCAACTTTTTGCAAATTTGGCATTATAGTCTTGAAGTACATATCAATTAGATAGTCTGAGTGAAATATGGGCTCATTTGGGTGCATAGAATGAAAATGGTGCCAGATTTAGGCTTTAGGCCTCTGAAACAGTAGATGTAAGGGATTTTGAGATTTTGAGCTCCAGATTTGTTCAAACTTGGCTAGTGGGCTTAGGACATCATGTACTTTGGTCTACGTGGCAAAGTTGTAAATTCCCCCATCTTGGCCAAAAAGAAAATAATCGTGATTATTAACTTTTTCATCAAGATGAACATTTTTTGGTGCAACTTGGTTCTATGCATGGTATAGACCCTGTGTATGTGATATGAGGTAATTTGGATCAAAAAATGTGGCTCATAACTTAGAATTTGTCTTGCAAGGACTTCTTTGCGTTTTTTGGCAATTTTCCAAGTTATAATTGATCATTTTGGCTCATACTTAAAATTTGGCATGTAATAGATGTGTACAAGTGATAGGTGATGTGATGATACAATTTTCAAGCCAAAATATTACAAAAGTAAATAATCCCGATTATTTACAACGATCAACTTTTTCTTGCAAAACTTGAAAATTTTGACCTAAACACATTCTGTACACCGGGCATTATTAGGTAATTTAGCAAAAAAATCATACATTAACATCAAAAATTTTTCTCCCTCTTCAAACATGGCCCTTAAATACTTAGTACTCTTCCACCCCTCCTAGATGGCGTACTCCGGGACGTCTGTGTGCATGGGTTGAACAATCGTGTCTATGCATAGCCTTGCTTGGCTCTACCATGCTTTGAAGATCAATGCAATTAAAACCATCATGTTGTGCAAGAGTTGGGCCTTGAGTAATTAACTCAAGGTTTTCTGATATCGAGAGGCTTTTTTATAATGTTTTTCAAATAGCAGATCTTGTAGCTTGTGTGCTCTCTGCTTGATTGTACCATCAGGATGCTTTAGCACGCTGATTTCTTGAGCTTTTGGTATCAATAATAACTGCTGTTGAGCTTTTACTCGGCATTGATATCTCGGTTTGTCTTGGTCAGAACGGTGAGGTTGAGGTTTTTGAGGCTTAACTCTCCATTGCTTGATTGGTTTTCCAGTTTGCGGAGAAGATAAGTGCTCCTTTTTCTTCCATATCCATTTCGTGTTAGGTTCCTTTCTTGGAGATGCTCATCTTTGTGTTTTGATCTTTGGAACCGTCTTTGGCATTGTCGATGATGTTTTGGGCATCCAGATTTGAAACAGCTTGTCCTTAAGTTGTGCTTTTGGTACCCAAACTTGCCTAACTCCTTGCATGCTACTTGTAGCATTTGCTTGTTAATAGGATGGAAAAGGTTGATTGCTTCGTGGTTTTCTTTGCTAGTAAGATCCTTTCCATTCCTCCTTGCTTGGTGCAATTGGAACAATGAGTTGTCTCCCTTTAGGCGATAGCTTGAGCTGATTGGTATCCCAATCTGGTACTGCCTTGTATGTTCGCATCCAAGGAATTCCAAGAATCATTGTCTCATTCATGTGTTCGTCTGGTAAGCATACAAACTGATGAGGACATGAACATCCGTGTACTATCACATTCAAGTTGGCTACGCCCAATGTTGGTGTTGGGTTCTTATTGCATCCTTTGATAGTCAATATTCCTGTTGTCAAAGATTGACTTGTTGCCTTCTTGTACATGGAATAACTGACTGCATACTCTAGCTCTTGTATCGACCAAAGCATTTGTACTATGATTGTTGAGCTTTACTTTGATGCGAAGGTCCATTCCATTTAACCATTCATCATCTATTGACACTGCATCTTTCTACAATTCCCATTGTCGGTCATCTATTTCCAGTGTGTTGATGGGAATAGGTATTTGGTGATTCTTGAGAGCAGCTTTCCTTTTGAGTACCCAAAGCCGAGCTTCCTCTTGGGCTTCATCAATAACCTGCTATTGTTTTATCTTTCTTTGCTTGGCTGCATGCATTCTTTCTAGCAATTCATTGGTTAGTGGAAAATTGTACTTCTTTAAATGACATCCACTAATCCATTTAGCCATTGGTTCACCATCTAGGGTGGACAACTTAACTGCTCCACTTGGAGATACATCTTGAATGATAAATGGTCCGTTTCCCTTTTTCTTAAACTTGCAAATGTGTTGCTTAAGGGAATAGACCAAAACTAAGTCCCTTTTTTGAAGATTTTTGTAATTAGATGGGAATCAAAAACTATTTTTGTTTCCACTTTTGTGCATAGATGTGAACTACAGCTGTAAGCCTTTGCTCATCTAGCTTCTCTAAATCTTTAAGTCTCTCTGACAATTCATGTCCAGTCCACTCAAGATTCTTAGCTACTCTTAATGTCGGCAATAGAAATTCTATTTGGCAGTAAACAAGGTTAAAGGGCGTAGCATTTAAAGTTGTTTTGAATGAAACTCGATAAGCCCATAGAGAAGCATGGAGATTCATTTCCCAGTTTGTCCTTCATGAACTAACCACTTTAGTCAATACCGAGCTGAGAATTTTATTTGTATGCTCAGCTTGTTCGTTTGCTTGTGGGTGATAGGGAGCTGATTTGTTATGGATGACCATAAATTCATTCGATTACCTCATTGAGGAAATGGGTTCCCCTATCACTGACAATTTCTATTGGTAGTCCATATCTTGTGAATACATACTCATATTAGAATGCGGCAGTGGTTCTGGCATCATTCTTTTAAGTTGCTTTAGCCTCGGTCGACTTGGTCAAATAATCCATAGCTACAATGATATATTGAGGTTGGGTTCTTTAAGCAGTTGGTTGTATTGGCCCAACAAAGGCTATACCCCATTTTGCAAAATCTCTAGCTCCCGTCATTGGTCTTCAGGGCATGCTATCTCCACGTGTTGGCATTTTTGCTCGTTGACAAGCATCACATCTCCGAACATATTCTTTGGCGTATGCAAAAATTGTTGTCCACCATATGCCTGCCTTTAAGATTGCTCTTGCGGTGGTCTCACTAGAAAAGTGACCTCCAGCTAATCTAGCATGTGCTTGTTCTATAACTAGAATATATTGGTCTTGATTTGCACAAAGGCACAAATGTTGATCCTTACCTGTTTGATACAAGTGGCTTCCAATAAAAGCATAGTCTCTTGCTTCAGTTTCAACTGCTCTTTGATGGAATTTACTCATATCCTCAGGAAATGTTGGGCTTGATAAGTAAGTAACTAGATAATTACTCCAATTAGGAATAGGCGACATTTGGAACAATGTCACATGAGGTATGGGTGTTTTTTCTTGACATTGAGGACAATCCTTGTTAAGGCGGTTACGCCGCTAGCGGAAGCTAAATAGCGAGAACTCAACCAACAACAGAATTTGTCAGACGAGGACGGAGCTTGACCCGTAGGCGCATGGAAACAACTAGGTGGGTGTCAAATCACCTACTCGACCTTCTAATGACAATCACTACTAAGGAAATCAAATCTAAGTTCTAAAATACGCAAGTGACTGAAATCCGTACTACGAACGAATGCTATACGAAACAGGATCTAGAATCATTGAATCGATCTCAAACTCAAGGGGAAGTTGATACACTAGGTAAGAACAACACCCTAAAGACTTGAACTGCAAAATCAACCTATAACCACTCCGTGCGGTAAACGCGTATGAAGACAGGCCAAAAAATACAGGTGACCGAAACTTGACCCCGATGGTACTAATGCGTAGCTCTACTCGTTGTGGTTCTATAGATATGCTGCACGCTCTATTCCGACACACGAGTTGGAAGAAAAATCACACCGAAGCTCGTAGGAACTTACCACACATAGAAGCCGATAGCGCGCACTCTTGGTATCTGTGCGTAGCTCTCACCGTTGCTAACACAATGGCGGTGTCGCTTCTCCAATGGCGGCCCCGTAGCTCGCGTAGCAAGAAGATAAGACTCTCTCTCTCTCTCTCTCTCTCTCTCTCTCTCTCTCTCTCTCTCTCTCTCTCTCTCTCTCTCTCTCTCTCTCTCAGACACAGTCACGGCGCTCAAAAACTCACTTTGATTAATAATTGAATCTCCCTTAGGTTACAAAACTTTGGCTTATATACCTCAGCCTTGGAGGTGAGAACATCTCTAATTATTTACATCAACAGGTGAAATTACTTCGGGATTACAAGCTGGAAACTCAATTGAGTCTCGTTACTTAATGAATGGCTCAAATCAAAATTAATGTCGGAAAGACATTTATTACAATCAATGGTTACAAAATGATGGGTGTGAGCAAAAATGTGGGTGTGATCCTCTGCTGGCTCAACACTCCCCCCCTCCGCATTCATGTCGTCCCTGACATGACTTTTAGGCTTGGTCAATAGAGTCCTGTCGTCTTGAGCATCTGCAAATGTGATTTGTAGCGTAGGTTGCCGATGGTCAAGGTTGGGCCGAATATTTTGCTTTCGTGAGTGAAAAAGCCGGTGTAGAAAGCTTCTTCGAATGTTTGCATGTGGAAGCTAGGCAAAAACATAATTCTTTGGTATAAGAGATGTAACACCTTTGGTCATGGCTGCAATGAAAGATCATACATCATATCCGTCACTGTGTCGGCCGTCGATAGTAGACTCGAGGTCGTGCCTTTATCTGGCGCGAACACTTCAATGCATGCTAAGAGAGTCCTGCAGATTTTCTTTAGCATCTGACACGAAAGGTCAGGAGAGCCAGTAAAGAGTTTGATGGTGCTCGTTAGGGTTTTCACCATGTAGGCTTTACCTATTCTCTCTCCTTCCTTTGGTCATGGCATCCTGGGATAATTAAGCCAATTTGGCTTCTTTTCTGCAATCCTGCCATGCTCTTTCCAGTTTCTGACTCTTGGCATCGGGCAGAAGGTTGCATCCTCCCGAATCTCCTTTGGAGCCTCTACCAAGTAGATGAGGTAGGCTGGGTATTTGTTCAGCCAACCTTTCCTCCATCTAGGTTGAGAATCTACAATCTTCTTTGATTGTTCATCCTTTGTGATGTTGCCTTCGTAAAGAGCGACATACTGCTCCTCCTCTATTCTCTTTTTCGTCTTTATCACTTCAAATTTCATCAGAGGGAAAGGCAGGCTGGGTTGCATCCACTCTTCATGGAGCACTTTTGTGTCTAAACCTTGAAGTCTAATGGAGATGAGGAGTCTCCTTTCCCATTCCATTTCCGCCTTGGCACTTTCCTCTGTTGACTTTTCTATTTGGTCCTGGAGCCTTTGTTCTTCTTCTTCAGAGATTCCTGAAGTTGAGGCCACTTCTTGAACTGGGGCTCGATCTTCAATTGTGGTTGCCTCTCCAGTTTCTGGTAGCTCTATGGCTGCTCCCCCTGCTTCTTCTTGTGGTGTCTCTGTTTCTCTTCTTTGTTGCTCTTGGAGGTCTTGGAGCTGTTTGCGGAGGGCCTCATTTTCTGTCCTTAGTGTTTGGTTTTCTGATGTGAGCCTCTCCTCTGCAGCCAATGATCCCTCCGCCATGTGCAATCTTTGCACTTGCTCTAACCTTAGCTCTCTTTGCAAACTTCTGACCTGATCTTCCAGAGCTGGTACGAGGGCTCCCTCTTGTTCTGTTCCTGCTCTGCTAGCTCTAGGGGTGGTCCTGAGTCTCGTGATTGTCCTTTCTTGAAGTTCGACTCTTTCCCTTAGCTCAATGAGCTCATACTTGGCTGCCTCCAGCTCATCTTCTATTCGCTCCTTTGCTTCCTGTGAACTTGTTACCTCTCTTGAAGCTTCGGCTAGTTGGAGTATCAAGCCGTCTCTCTCGTTTTCTGCGTCGTAGAGTGATGCTTTATGACTTTCAGATTCAGTCATAGCATTCTCTAACTTCTTCTGCAACTCTGCTTCCTTTTGTTTTGCGGTCTCAATTGCTACTTCCTTTGCTCTGGATCTTTCTTTAATCTTGCTGAGCAGTTCATGCACCATGTGCATGTCTTTTTCATCTTCATCTATCAACTTGACAGCTCTTTCTGCCACCACCTCCAAGGGCTTCGGCTCTTCTAGTATGTTCTGTTCGTCCATTTTCTCTTCACTCTCCATTGTACCCTTTGTCTTTTCCTTCGTCCCTTTCCGATCATCTTGTTTTCGTAGGGATATCCCATAAACCGCCTTCAGGGCCTCTTCTTCACTGTATCCGATCGCTACCAGATCCTCATAATCATCTTTCTTTTGCTGAACTGGATCTATCTCCTTTTCCTTGGTCCCGGTCTCTGGCTTTTCCATAACTTCTGTTTCTATTTCTATTGTGGTCTCCTCCACAATAATTTCCGTCTTCTTCGGGCTTGGTACATCAGTAAAGGAGGGCTGATTGTCCTCAGTCATCTTGGCTTTCCCTTTGTTTGCTTGCCCGTCTTTCTCTCGAAGTTCAGTAGACTCATCTACTTCCTTCTTCTCCTTGTCGTCCTTTTTCAGCTCAGCTTTTAAAAGCTGTACTTCCTCTTCAGTATAAGGCTCGACAGGTTGCTGCTCCAGTATGGCCTCCGACTCCTCATAAGCTCTAATATATTGATCATATTGATCAACATGTGGCCTGGCTGAGCTGGTTCCGACTTTAGTGGGGTCTGGCACCCACATTTCTTCAAAGTCCCCCTTTAGAGCTCTTTCCGCTCTGAACTGCTCCACCAGCCTTTCCATTCTTGCGGCTTTTTGACTTTTGGTTTGCTTGGGATCAGCATTCTTCTTCGCTTTCTTCTTGAGCGGTTCGTCCATAGCCTCTTCAGGTTCTGAAACTATTTCTAGTTTTCGGCGTGCTCTTGTGGACGCCCTCTTGGATACTTCTTGCTGTTCTTCCTCCTCATCGGCTTCTCTAAGCCACTCATTCTGGGAGGGAACCCGTGGCCCTTGATCTCTGGCTTCAATAGCTTCATAAGTTATTCTTGTCAGAACTTCAGCTCCTCCTATATACTTTGGCTTCTCGTTGTGCATGGCGATTACTTGCTCGTGGATGTATTGAGCGTAATTCACCTCTTTTGGCATATTGCTCTTCAATGCCCATGTGATGGTAGTTGCAATGGCATGGGGCGGTGTCGTATACTTTTGCGGTCTTTTACTGCAAATATGGAGAAATTGGTTGTACAGTCGGCAAAGGGTTGCCACTCTTTGGTCTGCCATATCTCCATAAGTTGCATTCTGTTTCTTGGACCCATAAACCTCTATATCCTCCCTTCTTTCCCTGACAGAGCTCCCTTTGTTGTTCAGCTTCAATGCATCTGCAATGAGCTGTGGAGTGATCTGTACTTCTACTTTCTCTCCATCCATGGCTGTCAATGTGGCTTTCCCATCCTTCTGAATGGATGTTGCCAACTCGTACACTCTTCTTGTATCCACACCTGATGGTCTTGAGGTGAAGAATCTGTGCAAGTCTGCCCTTTCCAGGTACCTGCTGATGTTCTCTGACCTGCTATAATCCACTAATTCTCGTGGGATCATAGGTACATCGACAGATTGCCCTTGAGGATCTCTGAAAGTCCCCTGGTAGATCTTTATTCCCTCTTTTTCTAGTATTGCTTCTTCCACCCAAGTCTTGGTTGGCTTGAGGGTTTCTGTTGGAATATCAAAAGGTTCTGCTTCTGCAAGAGCATCCTTGATGGTTGGTCTTTTTCTCTTAGTTGCCGATGACTTAGCGGAATCCATGGATCCTGTAACTCCAATTTCAGAAGTTAGCGTCTTTTTAGTACTGAAAGCCGAAATGAAGCTTTTAACTATTCAAATGACTTGAAAATTGAAACATGAGCTATTCAGGGCCTAAGGATGCAGGGTAGGTGAAAAAATATGCAAACTGGGCTCAAAATCATGCTGGAGACATCATACGCGTATGATGTCTTTTGTGTCAAAATGACTTCATATTGGTTGTGCTTGTAGCTGATAGTGTATACATGAGTATCATATGCTTGGATTTGAGTTTGGATCCCATTTGGTCAAGTTTTGACCAGTTTAGTCCAGTTCAGGCTCTTGGCAAAATTTTGAAAGGGAAATGGATTTTATGATCCAAATTGGATAAAACTTGGTGGTTCACCTTCAAATGGCATGTAGATCACTTCTGTTTGGTGGTTGAAGCCCTGAGGTGCCAAAATCACATAGTGAGACATCATACGCGTATGATGTCTTTTAGTGCATTTTTGGACCAATTTTCTCTATAAGCTTGGTTTTGGCTTTAGATAGGCTTATTCAGTGGATTTATCAAGTTTGGATAGAATTTGGACTAAAAATGGCTCTGGAGACATCATACGCGTATGATGTCTTTTTCATCAATTTTTCATGGGATTGGTTCTGTGGACTCTCCATGTGCTAGTGAAGGACTGTTTATACTCAAATCTTGGTTTGGACTTGAATATGTTGGATTTGGGACAAAAATAGGCTTTGTATGAAGGATTTTCTCTTAATTGGGCTAATGGGGTGATCCACTTGACCAAATGGTTCCAAACTTCATATGTAGCATGTATTAGATATATATAATGGATGTATGATGACAAATGAGCATTTTTGGCTCTGTAAGTGCAAATAGACATCATACGCGTATGATGTCTTTTGTGTCAAAATGGTGCTTTTTGGTTCCAGATAGCTTGTAGATGTGTTAATCAACAATCCTACAAAGTTTCAATGAGTTTGCAGTTATTTTGACAAAATTAGGACCAAAAATCAATTTTATGGCCTACTTTGCGTCTTTTTGGTTTTCCTTGGGTTTTCTAACTCCAATTCTCATGATACTTGGTTCATAGGATGTGATTAACATGTGGAATGAGGCTATGCACTCAAATGTTGAACTGGATGTGAAAATCATGCTGTGAGACATCATACGCGTATGATGTCTTTTCTTGAAATGTTGGTCTTTTTGTGCAAAGAATGCTTTGTGCTAGTGCCCTAAGCCCTGCTAACTAGTTTTCAACTTAAAAATTCATCAGTTTAGCTAAAAAGCCCCCTTATAGGCATTTCAATCTCCGAAGTCGTCTTTTTGCCTTGGAGTTGAATTTCTTCAACTTTTCTTCTCGAGAGTTGCATTTCCAGCTCATTGGATATGTTGTGAAGCCACCTATTTGGTTGAACTTGACTTTGGCTCCCCGTTCTCCATTTTTCTCCATTTGGTTGCCCGAAAGCGTCTTTTTCACCATCGGTAAGTGAATCAGCTTTCTTTTGGGTTTTGCTTGCAAACATAAGTCATCCATGTATATTTGAAGCTGCTTGTGAAGTTTCATGTCATTTGGTCGTCAATTTTAGCCGTTATGCCAAAATGACGCTTTGTGTGTCCGCCGCCGAATCGGTTGTTCCGACCTACTTTTGGTGATCCAAACCCGGAGATACTCCATGGTTGCATTGCCCTCGATGTTGTTAAGCTTCCTGAGAAGTTTTGTGTCGTTCCGACAACTTTTTTTCTGTTTGCCTCTTGCAGGCTCTGTTGACCTAGGGTTTTTCCAGTCGTTCTTTCTCGAGCTTTGAGTGCTAGAAACTCATCTCCTATACTAGGGTAACCCACCTCTAAGTTCTTGCAAGGTTTGGTTAGGCGGTTGTGCCCCTACCTAGCGTTCTTCCCCATTCCCCGTCTGCTCTTGTTTCTTGGTTTTGGTGAGTTTTCGCGACAAAAGTTAACGATAAGCATCAAAAGCTTATGGCAACGAGTCTACCTCTCATGTCTGGTGTCCTCTGAGCTCTCGTAGCAGTCGTAGAAGGCGGTAGAAGGTCGGATGCTCCTGTGTGCTCTTTGCTCTCTCCAAGAAGGTAATAGTGGAAATGAGCTTGATAGTGAAGTGAAAAATACTTAACTTCGGGCTTACCGGATCACTTGTTACCAAATTTGACATGTGCTCCTATCTCGTCGTGAAATGCACTTTAGGATTTGAAATTTCTCAATTTGGACTCCGTTTGACCTGTTTCTGAGAAATCTGTCAACTTTGCCAAAATTCTGTCATTTCGGGCTTTCCGCAACTTTTTCAGGATTGTACCCCATTTTTACCATGGGTTTCCCTTGTCATTAGGATCATCACTGTCTATTCTTTTCTTTTTTTCGATCTCATTTCACCTGCTTTTTTATTTTTCTTTTACTTTTATTAAGAAAATCATAAAAAATAAAGGAAAATAGCAAATTGAAGCCAAAAAATTCCAAACATACACGATAAATAGCTGGTAACCCTGTGTATATGAATATACACTTCTTTGTGATTTCTGGACTTGGATTACCACTTTTTTGCTCCAAAAACACTCTTATTTAGTGATATTTACACATCTAGAGACCCAAATTCATCATTTGATCTCTTCTTGTTGCAAAACAAGGTATATAAGGGCATAAATATTATCAATATCCGCAATCAAACATAAAAAATTGCAAAATCATGTAAGACACTGCCCTTGTAATATAATTTTTATTTTTCTTTGTTTTTCCCGCTTGTAGCTGCTTTGTAGCTCCTGTATACCTCCCCCCCTCCTAGTCTGAGTCCTCCCGGATGACTATGAAGTGTCTGTGGGTGAAGCATTGTAGTTGTTTTGGTCATAAGTTCCCAATGCAATTGTAGAGCGATGATACAACAGTCTTTCCAATAAAGCTGCTCTTTGTTTGATTGATGGATTGGTGGTCGGGTTTTGGGTTGGTTTTGGCAATTTGGTAGTAGAATCAGTAGATGGATTCTTCGTTACCTTGTTGTCTTTTTTCACAATCCAAATCTGCTTCCGCTTTGCTTGTGCTTGCCACAAACTCTTTGCGACCCAAACCTGCTTTGTTCTGTGGGTTGATTTCCTCGCCTTGAAATACCTAGGAGTTTCCGTTGATTGTATTGAAGGGAGTTCCTGTTTACAAATCTTTGGGATCCAAATTTGCTTGCTATAGCTTTGTGCCGTCATGAACTTCTTTGGAATCCAGATCTGTTTCACTGTCCTTGATTGTCTGGAATCACTCTGTTGTCTGGTATTGAAGACTCTGTTTTCCACCTTTGTGTTCTCTGGCACAGCCTTTTTTGGTCTCCATACCAACTTTGACTCCGTTTTTTTCCAAGGTTGAGCTGTTATATTATTACTTGTCTTCCTTATCCACTGTTGAGAATTCCTCGTCGAAGAGTAATCCGGTTGTATAGAAACTTTTGGTTGCCATTGCTTCTTCTTTTTCTCTGGTTGTTGTTTATCTTTGTCTTTGGATTCGTCCTTTGGAGTTGGCTCTTCTCCTTTGGTGAACTTAACTGATTGACTTTCACCTTCGTATTTGATAAACACTGAATTAGAACTCCAGTCAATCATTGCATTATATTGCTTCTGCCATGGTTGTCCTAGCAATAATGGATGTTGTGTAGCTTGGTCTTCAACCACGTAAAACATATGAGGATACACATATTGGTTAATCTGTATATGTAAAACTGTGCATCCGACAGTTTTGATTGAATTCTCAGAGTAACTCTTTAACTCTTGCTTGGCAGTTTGTAGTTTAGTGTCATTTGTCAATTGTCTATACAAACTGAGTGAAAGTAGGTTAGCTTGAGCTCCTGAATCCAATAGTGCTCTGGCTTTGATTTGGTTGGTTCCTACTTTGCATTCAATGATGGGTTCTTCTTTGTCGTTATCCATTTCTGTTATACTGACTGTGTTTATTCGTATTGCTCCTTCATTGCGCTGTTTCTGACGCAGTAGTCTTCTTTTCTCCATTCTTTCCTTCGCCTCGGCTTGCGCTTCCTCCTCAATCTTTTTCTTTTTCTGGACACGCAGCTTTTCTTGATGTATTTTGAGAAGCATGTCTTGGGTTAGCGGCAAAAGATACTTTTTCACTCTGCATCCACTAATCCAATTGGGCATTTCTTCTCCGTCTAATGTAGCAAGCTTGACGGCTCCACTTGGTGATAGATCTTTAATCACCAGAGGTCCTATCCCTCGCTTTTTAAGCTTCTTAGCATGCTGTTTCAGAGTGTAAACTAGGACATAGTCCCCAACTTTAAACTCTTTAGTCCGCACATGCTTATCAAAAAATTCCTTTTGTCGCCTTTTTTGAGCGTAGATGGAAGCTACTGCTTTTAGGCGAAGCTCATCTAGCTTTTCCAGGTCATCTATTCTATCAGAGAGCTCGTGCCCTGTCCACTCTAGGTCCTTAGCCACCCTTAATATTGAAATCAAGAATTCTATTGGCAAGATAGCATTTAGCCCAAAAACCATGTTATATGGGGTCGTTCCTATTGATGTTTCATATGCTACCCTATATGCCCATAATGTTGAATGCAACTTCTGGTCCCAGTCAGTTCTCGACTCAGATACAATCTTCGTAAGGACCGTGCATATGGTTTTGTTTGTTGCTTCAGCTTGTCCGTTTGCTTGTGGATGATACGGGGCTGATTTCCTATGGATTACCATGAATTCATCTAGAAGGATCTCTATCACTTCATTTATGAAATGTGTGCCTCGATCACTCACAATTTCTATTGGCAATCCATATTGTACAAAGACGTATTCATATAGAAATTGTGCCGTGGTCCTGGCATCTGCTTTTTGAGTTGCCTTTGCTTCGACCCACTTTGTTAGATAGTCTGTAGCCACAATGATGTATTGTGCATGAGTCTTATATGCAGGAGGTGAAATGGGTCCGACATAATCAATCCCCCATTTTGCAAAAGCTCTTGCCCCCATCATTGGTCTAAGCGGCATATCATCTCTTTTAAGTGGTACTTTGGTCCGCTGACAGTCATCACACCGTTTAACGTATTCCTCAGCGTCCATATGTAATGTTGGCCACCATATTCCTGCGGCTAAGACAAGTTTTGCTGTCTTATCACCTGAGAAATGGCCTCCACCTACTCCTCCATGAGCTTGCTCCAAGATTATCACATACTCAGACTCTGATGCGCAAATCCTAAGCTGGTTGTCTTTACCTCTCTTATAGAGTTGATCTCCTATTACAGCGTAATCTCTAGCTTCTGTCTCTACAGATTTCTGACGAGCTTTTGATGTTCCTTCTGGGAAAGTTCTATTTGTGAGATATTCAACAATATACTGACTCCATTCTGGAGCGATCATTATCTGATATAATGTCGAATACTCGGCTGGCGGTTTTGATGAACATACAATATATACAGTGACATATTCATGTACGCTTTCTTTCATTCCTGGCCAATAGACTCCCAATTGTAACAAATTCCTATATGTGTTCCTTCTTGAACAATGAAATGCACATTCCTGAACATGTGCTTCGCACAGATATATACTATATTCCTCAGGATTGATGCATAGTCGTAAAACATGATCATTTCCCAATTGATACAACCTTCCTGCAACCAATTGAAGATTCTTGGATTGCTGAATAGCAATATGTTTCAGGTTGTATTCTCTTCTATCGAACTCTCCTCCATAGGTTAATAGGTTAACGACATTTTGAGACCACTTAGGTATCATTTCTATGTTGAACAAGTACGCGTCTGGCATGTCGTCATCTACTCCTATAGGGTCTTCTCCATTCGTCAATCGCGAAAAATGATCAGCTCTAAGATGTGTTTTTCCTTTCTTTACTACTACCGTGAAGTCGAATTCCAGTAAGATAATGAACCATCTCACTATTCTCCCGGTATTGCATGGTTTATTCACTAGGTAGAGCAAGGCTTGGTGATCCGTAAAAAATACAAACTTGTTGGCTAGAAGATAATGCCGAAATTTCTTCACAGCATAGATCATTCCTAATCCTTCTCGCTCTGTTGTGGTGTAATTCTTCTCTGCATTGTTGAGCTGTCGACTGGCGTAACAGATAGGAAAATCCATGTTTCCTTCTTCTGGCTGAGCCAGAATACATCCTATTGCATATGCCGAAGCATCTATATGCACATGGAATATCTTCTCCCAATCTGGTGATTTCAAGACTGGAGCAGTAATGAGTGCCTCTTTCAATTTCTTGAACGATTCCTCACACTCCTCTGTCCATTCAAAGTTCACTATTAGCCTGTAAAGTGGTTGGCCTATTATAGCGTACATGTAAATGAATCGTCTATAATATCCGCAATGTCCCATAAAGCTCTGTACTTGTTTCGCATTGGTTGGTCTAGGCATATCCACTATAACTTTTATCTTCTCTAAATCCGTGGATATTCCATTTTGTGAGACAATATGTCCCAGAATTCTGCCCTGTCGGACCATAAACACACATTTCTCAGGATTGAGACAAATGCGATATGTCCTACATTTCTCAAATACTTTTCTTAGGTGTTCTAGATGCTCATCTCTCAGTAGAGAATGTACACATAAGTCATCCATGTAGATTTCTAGAAACTGCCTTAAGTATGCTTTGAAAGCATGCGTCATCAGCCTCTGGAAGGTTGCGGGAGCATTGGTTAGACCAAAAGGCATAACTCGATAAGCATAAATTCCCCACTCCGTTGCAAAAGCTGTTTTATGTTGATCTTCTGGTGCTATGGCTAGCTGGTTATATCTTGAAAAACCATCAAGAAAGGAGTATGCTGTTTTCCCTGATACACGCTCTAGAACATGATCAGTTATCGGTAGGGGATAATTTTCCCTGATTGTTGTAGCATTCACTTTCTTTAAGTTGACACACACTCGGAGGTTTCCGTTCTTCTTAGGTACTACCACAATCGGAGATACCCAATCGGTGTGTTCAATCTCGTATATGAATTCAGCTTCCATTAGCTTATCTATCTCTTCCTTGATTCGCTTAGCAAAAGTATCATTATATGTGTATGGTCTCTGTCTGCTAGGCTTTGCGTCTTGTTTCAGTGGAATTGAGTGTTGGCATATCGATGGGTCAACTCCCTTTAAGTCCTTATAAGACCATGCAAACACATCCCTATACTCTCTGAGAAGACTCAAAAGTCTCTCTTCCTCGCCTGGAGACAAATCTGTGGCTATGTAGACCGGTCTAGGTGGCTCACCTGGAGCTGCTAAATCAACTTTTTTTGCATCCTCCGGTCCGTCATAAGATTCGTTCTCCTTCCTCTCTCGAATAGGTGGGGTTAATATCACCTTCCTATCCTCTATTGTGAATTTCCTATAGTGAGAGGGAACATCCATGTTTTCCTTGATTTTGATGTTTTCGTCCTCTCCACTCTCAATTTCTGTCGTCCAAACTTCCTTCAGAGTTTTCTTGAGCTCTCTGTACTTGTTTCTACGTTCTAACTTGGACTCCGTGTATTCTCTGTTGCGCTTGTTCTTTTCTGATTTTTCTGTTTCAGTTTTCGTTCCATTCTTTTGAACTTGATTTCTTGAGCCTCTTTTGTCTTTTCGTAAGCTCTTTTGATCATTGCCTCTCATTCTTCCAGAAATCTTATCCTTAACACAATCTTCAGCCTTTACTAGCATTAGGAATTGATTTTTCCCTCTTATTCTAGGCATCGGATTGGTTCTAACCCCTTTTGTTTTTTTCTTTGCTCTATAGTGTTTCTGGCGTTCTTTAGTTTGGTTCGGAAAATCATAAAATCGGACATCCGTTATAGTTTCTTCGTTTCCGCTTGAATTGTCCGTTGACTCGTTGTCTGCTTCATTTCCCCACTCTGGATGATTGGGAATGTCGTGAAACACCTCTTCTTCATCTTCCTTTTCCAGTGTATCGTTCTTTTCAGTTTCTTTTTCGAGTACAGTTCTCAACATGAAATACGGAACCACGTCGTACCCGTCCTTGTCGCAAAATTTCGTTGTGGGACCATCCGGAATTGCACAAACATCTAGGGTTGCTAGAATGTGTGTCCATTCTAATGGTTCAAACGTGTCCTCTGGAAAGGGTTCTCTTACATAAGTTTCGTCTTCGATAGCCCTTTCTAAAACACATTCTTCTCGTTTCAGACTTCCACATTTCGAAGCTCCACACATCCATAACTCCTTGGGTTTACCTAACCAAGCTGGAAATTCGGATCCCGCCAAAGTAGCTGAATCAAACTCCTCTACCGGTGTTCGGTTCACATCTTTGTAGCTATGGTCTTTCAGGTTCACACGTGTAGTGGTTTCCATATTTCTCAAGTATATGTGATCGTAGCCCCAATCTTGGACCATTTTCAACTGTCTCATGAATGGTCTTCCCAATATGATATCATAGTTATTCTCCTTGGCAAAATCGACAATAGCAAAAGTATGTTCGTATTCAATGCCGCAAGAAGTCACTACAACTTTCTCTAATAAACCCACAGGTTTCTCCATGTGTCCATCAGCTAATTGGAGTTTCAACCTAGTCTTCCTTATTGCTGGTTTCCCCCATTTTTTCCAGATTTTTTTTGTAGCAATGGCTACCCCTGTTCCGCTGTCTAGTATTGCCATCGTCTTCACTCCTTGGATTTCAACTGGTAAGGTTGTATTCCCCTCTTCACCTTCGCAATACTCTCCGACCTTGTTTAAGGGTACAGGCTTAGCGTTCTTTTGTGGCTTGCTCAGCTCCTCTATGCTCTCTTGCAATCTCGATGTTGGATCTTTTATCCCGAATTTCTCCAAGCATTTTCCTACAGTGGTCCACATATGTGGTCTTAGCCTCAAAAGCTCAGCTAAAGTGATAGTGCATGTCACTGGTGTTGACAAAATCTCTATCAATCCTTGCGAGTCCATGACTTTTTCTGATGATATTTTTCGTGAGGGAAGTGCTCTAATCTCGGATTTTGCTTCATACTCGCCTAAGTATGAAGGTAAGGTTTTCAGTGAATGAGGTTTGCTCTCCATTGTTCTAACAGAGCCCCCATCTCCCCAGTAAGATTGCAGATCCAAGTCCACTTGAGATCCTGCCTCAAATTCCACTATGGGAGGATTCCTGATGTCCTTTTCCCAATTTGTCTGATTAGCTTGGCAACTGAGCTCGTTTGCAAAGTTTGCCTCTCTCTCACTTGTTTCCAAAATTCATTGTAATCCTCATCTTTTCCGTAAATCCTCTGTATGACTGGATGAAAACTCTCTATCTCCTGATCGGTTGTGTTCAATACTATGCGGTCATCCTTTTGTGTATTTTCAGGCTTTTGTGCACTGGGAGTCTTTTCAGCTACCCGTGAAACGATAGTCTCTTGCTGAATTGGGTTTTCCTTTCCACAATTCATTATTTCTTTTCGTGGTTCTAATAAGGCTTGTGCAGTCTCGATCATTCTCTGGCACATTTCAAGTCTCTGCTTTTCCAATTCCGCGTTTGGGTATGTCATCCACCTCTGTTCTTGTGTTTGGGTGTTCTTTAACCTAGCTTCGTAAGCTCTCATCAGTGCGTCCAATGGTTCGTGTACTTTGTCGACTAGCACTGATCCCCCTGAGCTTAAGCTCGTTGTTTCTTTGATACTCTTTTGTTTAGTTCTTTCCGGGCTCATCTCTCGTTTCCCGTTGAGGCGGTCCGGGGCGGGCAACAAGAAGAGTGGCCTCTAGACACCCTTCAAGGCTCCCGTGCTGCTCAATGGGGCTGGGGCACAACACAACACAAACCAAAACAACAAACCCACCGCCAAATCCCAACTACACAAGGGGCACCACCTAGTTTAAGAGCGAACTAGGACGCAAAAGAGGAGAATCGTTAGAGCAACCCACAAACAAGCAAGGAATTTACACTAACCCTAACACCAATGGAATACTCTCACACACTAAAACACGAGAGAGAGAGAGAGATAGTGAGATAGAGAGAGAGAGAGAGAGAGAGAGAGAGATAGTGCTCGGGCTGCTTTGAAACGTATCGGCGATGATCAAGCAAACACAACTATATATTTAAGAAAGAGAGAGAAAGGGGGAGGGGGTGCTTGTTGCATTAATACCTTCTTACAAATCTGTCATGACAAATCAAAGTGAGATTAGTACTTGTTCAACATAGCTTGCGTAAATTTCACCACAACACATCACAAGAAAAGCCACCCCAATCACTGTCTTAAGGCCAGGGGAGTCCTCTCCACCCTGTCGCCCTCTTACACTATGTGGGATTTATGGCTAGATTGATGACAACACCAGAGACAAGCTATCAAGAACTTAACAAAAAAAAAACACCAAGACACTTACGCATCATTGTTGTCCATTACTTCACGTTGGAAGGGAGACAAAGTATCCAAGCTTAGTCCAAATCCACCCTCCTTGATTCAGCGAATGTTGGGCTTACACTAGTAGGAGAAATGATAGATTTCCTACTCTCAATTGAATGATCACTCTCTCTCTTACAATGGCATAGATTTCCCTTGCTAATCCCCTATTACAACACATGCACATGCATAAGACAATGAGCTTCCACTCAAGAGCTCCTTCTAGAGAGGTTGAGCTTGGCTTCTCAAGCTATAGCATAGTGCTCTTGCTTATGGCTCCCCCCTTGAATTATTTTGGGTGAAAGAGGAAAAGGTATGCAAGTAAATAATATAATAAAAGTAACCAATGAGTAGAAATCAATTTTTTGTTTTCACGAGGGTGAGGGTGAAAATGTAGGAGTGATTTGTATAAAGGAAAAATATGAGATTAGAGTATGTACATATTGGCAAAAAAAAAAAAATTATGGTGTAAGAGGATGAAAGAAGGTGTACATAGGTTTAATAAAACACACACCTAAGTAGAAATATTTAAATAAAATACCAAAATAATTATAAAAAATCCCTATATTTAGGCCATATATACAATGAAATATTTACACACAAAGAGGCCATAATATACTTTTATTTTTTTATTTTTTTTATTTTTTTTGGCTCACCTAGCCCAGTGACTAGCTAGCTGAGGGTTTTTAAGAAGATATGGGAAAAGTCCCGTGACTCACGCACGCCTATGTACAGTGAAATGGTAGGGATAGCCACAGTGTTTGGGTGATTTTGGTAGGGTGAGGTAACTCACTGTGGCAATTACAAAGAGCCGAAAAAACGACTATCACCGTTTTGACTCTCAAGTTTTTCTAATCTAGCTTTAGCTTGCTTTAGTTCCTCAGCTAGAATAGCGTCTTCACGTTCTTTTCTCAACTTCATGCGTGCTTTTCTAGCTTTCCATGTGTTTTTCTGACTCCGCGGTCCTTGACTAACCACTTCAGTCGCTAACTTTCTATTCTCAGGTTCTCTAGTGGTTTTCTTAGCTTGAGCTCTAGTAACAACTTGCGTTGGTATCAGAGTTTCATTTTCAGACCCACTGCTGGTAGGAATAGTTTCTAACATATTCAATGTCGTCTTTTGCACTTTGTTTGGATTCTTTGAACAATCCTCAATGAAGTGAGTAACCCCACACTCAGTGCAATAAGCGTTTATTCTAATGATTTCCGTATGTGGGCAAACATTCATCAGATGGTCACCTCCACACTTGTAACAGGGTCCTAGTGCTGGTCTTGGTCCCATTTGATTCGTCCTTTGTGGATAGGATGGTCTTTGTCCTGTTAACCCTCGATGAGCTATGAACATCAATGTTCTTGCGTCCAAATTGTATCTCTCTTCATCAGAAGCACTTGTAATTGTTGGTATTCCAACATTCCCAATCATGCCCCATGGTTCTGGTTGTTTGGGTTCTTCTGGTGGGTAATACATAGTTGGAGACATGTATGCACCAGATTCTTCATAATAGGCTTGAACAGGCACTAAGGCTTGTTCTTCCTGATTCTCTAAGGTTGGTGCATATCTAATGCCTACTGGTCTTGCTCCTGGTAAAGGTGGTTGTTGTCCCAATACCGGTTGCGGTCTTTCTATCCCCATAGGTCCTGGTACACTTCCCGTTGGGTATCGAGGTACTGGATGTATCTGAGGTGGTGCTAATTGAGCAGGAGGTGCATACTGGCGCTCCCTTACATACCCTTTGTTGTAATAACACTCCTCTGTTGGATGATTTGTCCATTTTTGTTCAATAGCACACCATTTCAGTGTTTTTGGCAATGGTTTTTGGTATGGTGCCATCCTTTTTAGAGCATCTTCTATCATTTGCTCTACATTTGGCATGGTTGTTGTTTGAACATTCTTTTTAGTGGTAGTCTCGCTCGCTACGGAGGAGGAGCTATTGGATGCAAAATCTGTATCCGCTGACACCTCTCCATAAACCATACAGTTATCCACTAAGTACAATGCCTCTCTCGTTACTTGCTCGAAACTTGTACAAGCTTTCAAGTGCAAGTCCTTCTTGAGAGTGTCGTTCCTCAGTCCCTCAATAAAGAGAACAGATAGTCTGTCATCTTGTGGTCGTTCACGTACTGGACATCTCTCAATGTATTGTTTGAAGCGAAGTGAAGCTTCCTTCACTTTTTCGTGTTCTCTCTGTTTAAAAGCATATATTTGTGAGACCGTATTGTGCTTAATCCCTCGTTTTGAGAATTCCTCAGCAAACTCTCTTAGCAAATGGTCAATGTCATGGAATCCCCCTATGTTCATTGGTTGAAACCATGTCAATGCAGTACCTTCTAGAGTAAGACCAAATCCCTCGTATTGTGTATGGAAATCTGTTATCTGCTCAGCTCTTAAGACTTGCTTAAAGAGTGACACATGTGCATACGGATCTCCTGAACCACCATACTTCTTTGGCATACACTTCGTGACTTGAGATGGTCTCATACGTCTATGGTCTGCTACCAGTCTCATTGCTCATGTGTCCCGGCTAAAGCTTTCTCTAGCATCATGGACTTCATGGGTTACCCTTGTCGGTTCCTCTGCCCTGAATCTACTACTTGGAGGTAAATGTGATGGTTCCGCTTCGATCCTTGGACCTGGAGTGGTATATGTGGGGATTGGAACTGCACTACCTCGATTCGTCTCCATTGACTCTCTGGAATGTAATGATCCCATTGGTCCGAGCTTCGAGTCCCAAGGTTGACTGAAAGAGTCAACCACCTGAGTTCTTTGTCCTCCTGTTGTCATTGAGTTTTGCACTCCAGTTGTTGGTGCTGGTCTATGTGAGCTAGAAGTAACATAATACTGATGTAGTGGTCCCCCAAAGTATGTATATCCTTCTAATTCTTTCTTGCCCATTGTTGAGTATTGCCTGCCATACTTATCGTAAGCGGCAATTTTCACTTCTGATCCCTCTGTGTAGGTAAAGACATAGAGTCTTTTTTTGTCTGTCAACTCTCCGGTGTAGGGTTCTTCATATCTATAATAGAGATCTTGCTCCCCATTATTATATTTGTATAGCCCCACATAGATGTTATCAGTGTTGATCCTTGTAGTTTCATTCTCTCTTCTTAACCTCGCATTAGGGAAGTTCATTATTGGTGCTTTCTCCTCGAGTTCTTCATCTATTTTGGCTTTGGTGCCCATCAATCCCCACTTGTCCACAATGTTAGGGTTTAGGACTACCAAGTACATGGTACCCTCGTCATCTAGATATCTATCTCCGCTATAGCTCACAGGCACTAAGTCCTTGAACTCACTAGGTCTTTCTTCTATCTTTACACAATAGCGGTCCATTCCATCTTTGTAGATCTTTGCACCTTGCTCATTGTCGTACTGATATTTTATGAACAATAGCTTCATTGTAGCGGAAGGGTTTGATGATCCTGCTGCCATATTTTCTCTGTTGTTCCTGTTCGAGTGTTCGGTGAAAATCTCGTAAGACCTCTCCGAAGAAGTATCAGAAACACTTCCTTCAAAGATCGGCTCTAATGGTTGCACCCAACTTTGGTTTACACTTCCCTCGGTTGATATGACACTTGCTGGTTCCCCTTGTTTTGGTTGATTATTCCGGAGATTCCTGCCCGATCTCAAATTCATCAATTCCCCTAAAGGACTGTAACTTTTCCGTCTCGGCAATTTGTTTTCCCCAAGTTTTTGTGGTCAGAATTGATCCAAACCGACTGATACTTGGTCAATTGTTTAATCTTGTCAGTTGGACAACTTCTGTTTCATCAAGTGAGAATTTTGTCGCAGTTATGCTGAAAAAGACATTATACGCGTATGATGTCTTTTTTCACAGATTTTGACTATTTTGGTTATGCTCACTTTCAGTGGCCCCTTTATGCTCTGTTCACTCACAAAATTCAGTTTGAACTCTGTTTGAGCAAGTTATGGCTAGTTCAGGCTTTTCTTGGCAATTTTCCGCTTTTGACTTGTTTTTTGGGTCAATTGTGATCCAAATGGGATGAAACTTGAAATATAACCTCTAGACAGCTATTACAATGGATCTGTGTTAGCAAAGTATCAAAATATGTCCAAAATTAGGTCAAAGACATCATACGCGTATGATGTCTTTTTCATCAATTTGGGTCCAAACTTGATATTTATGCTTCCTACAGTGCCTGTAACAATCTTGTCAGGTCAGCTATCAAAAATAAGCAGTGGACGTGCCAAAAGACATTATACGCGTATGATGTCTTTTGTCCCAGATTTTGACTATTTTTGGTTTTAAGCCTTCTCCAATGTTTATAATTGAGTTTCAAGTGTTTTTGTCAGGTTTGAATGTAAAAACAAGATTTGAATCCAAAATTTCCTGTTCTTTGCGTTTCTTGGACTCCGACTTGTCTTTTTGGGTTTCTTTGAGTGTTAATGCTCTTGTTTTAAGTTGATCTTAGGGTAAAACCCCCCTTCTAAACACTCTGGCAATGTCAAATTTTTAATTTTAGTCTCTGTTTAGGTCCTAAGACATCATACGCGTATGATGTCGAAAGTTGCAGATTTCCAGTTTTTCAGCACAGAACTCTTCCAATAGCTCTTTTAAGTGCTCAGCAACAATCAGTTACACAGAAAATTTTTCTGAACTTTGTTTATTGCATATTTCACTACCAAAGCGACTTTTTCAGTGATCTAACATGCAATCAAACACATCAAGCAAATAGAACACCAATTGATAGCTCTAGATCAGGATCAAATCTGGCCCTACCTAAGCTACTTCTAATCATAAAATGGATTTTTTTGCAATTGAAAATATAAAGAGATTTACTACCACACAAGGAGTAGCAAATGCTTTTTATGTCAACAACCACTTAAACACCATCAAAAACAATCTAATCTAAGCTAAACTAAAAATACTGTCAACACGGAAGACCCAGGAATACCTCACTTCCTAGTATCTCTCGAGACCTTCGGAGTCCACCACTCCTAGATCTTTTCTAACTAAAGTATACAAAGTAGTTTATACGACTCACCTCGTAGGATTAGTCTAAGGTCACCTACTTAGGGCTCTCGTCCCCGGCAACGGCGCCAAATGTTAAGGCGGTTACGCTGCTAGCGGAAGCTAAATAGCGAGAACTCAACCAACAACAGAATTTTTCAGACGAGGACGGAGCTTGACCCGCAGGCGCATGGAAACAACTAGGTGGGTGTCAAATCACCTACTCGACCTTCTAATGACAATCACTACTAAGGAAATCAAATCTAAGTTCTAAAATACGCAAGTGACTGAAATCCGTACTACGAACGAATGCTATACGAAACAGGATCTAGAATCATTGAATCGATCTCAAACTCAAGGGGAAGTTGATACACTAGGTAAGAACAACACCCTAAAGACTTGAACTGCAAAATCAACCTATAACCACTCCGTGCGGTAAACGCGTATGAAGAAGGCCGAAAAATACAGGTGACCGAAACTTGACCCCGATGGTACTAATGCGTAGCTCTACTCGTTGTGGTTCTATAGATATGCTGCACGCTCTATTCCGACACACGAGTTGGAAGAAAACTCACACCGAAGCTCATAGGAACTTACCACACATAGAAGCTGATAGCGCACACTCTTGGTATCTGTGCGTAGCTCTCACCGTTGCTAACACAATGGCGGTGTCGCTTCTCCAATGGCGGCCCCGTAGCTCGCGTAGCAAGAAGATAAGACTCTCTCTCTCTCTCTCTCTCTCTCTCTCTCTCTCTCTCTCTCTCTCTCTCTCTCTCTCTCTCTCTCTCTCTCTCTCTCTCTCAGACACAGTCACGGCGCTCAAAAACTCACTTTGATTAATAATTGAATCTCCCTTACGTTACAAAACTTTGGCTTATATACCTCAGCCTTGGAGGTGAGAACATCTCTAATTATTTACATCAACAGGTGAAATAACTTCGGGATTACAAGCTGGAAACTCAATTGAGTCCCGTTACTTAATGAATGGCTCAAATCAAAATTAATGTCGGAAAGACATTTATTACAATCAATGGTTACAAAATGATGGGTGTGAGCAAAAATGTGGGTGTGATCCTCTGCTGGCTCAACACTTCCTCTGCTGGCTTAACAATCCTTTACAAAATAACGAACATCACTCATCATTGTGCGCTCCTTGCCGCACTGTCGAAGCAAGGGACTTGCCGATACACCGTGTGCGAGTCACAAATGGCTCGAAGCACACAACAAGACTAATCTAGCAAGCTCAAGAGAGCAAAGGGTGTGTCACTCACCGCTCTACGCTCGCCTTCGAGGTGGATTCCTCGCCGCGATGAAGAAGAAGCTGCAGTCGTGCCGCGCTCAACCGCTTCGCCGCCGTCGTGCCTTCGTAATGCTCGATCGCACACACACTCTCCCTCTCTCTCTCTCTCTCTCTCTCACACACATACACACACACACGAGGAGGTGAAGAAGAAGAAGATGGAGATGGAGATGGAGCAAGAGCACTCTTCTATTGCACAAATGAGAGAATGAGTGAATTTTAGGTTTAGTTGGCTTTTATATGAGCTCACCCCATTCACACTTGGGCGCCCATGCTTAGCCAACTAATCCCTTGAATGTCCCAGTTAGAGTGCGCCTCTCATCGGCGATCACTCTTACCCTTTTCCTATTGGTCCGACAAGCCCGGTACCTGACTCTACCAAATACATAATACACATCCATCGTAGGTGATGGGGTGTCTGTGAGCCATGAGGGTTAACATGCACCCCTTCCTAATGTAGATTCCGTCCTCGGAAGCTATTAAGTTGAATCTCGTTCGTCGAGGTGGAAGAGCATTTGAGATGAATGTCCTTAGCCTTCTTCAGTCACTACAAAATCAAACAACATTGGCATAGTAATTGCATTCTCATAAGTGATTAAAAAGCATATGCAGTTTTAGGTAGACAAATTGATTGGTAAAAGAATTTCAAACAATTTGTCAGCAATGAACATTAAATTGCAATATAATCAAATGCATAAATAGATGTAAAGGTAAAAAATTAAACAAGTCTGGGGTCGCTAATTTGACGGTCGAAAGGCACTAGAGATCGAATATTAATACCATGGGTAAGCTTCTTAATTTTATGTGGTCAATTAAGTTGTTTCATCGCGAGAGCCAAGTATTCATGTTCGAGGGCTGACTAGAGGCTATATCTAGAAGACCTTGTAGTTAAGCTACCATAAAAGGAATTTCTCATGAAATCATCGCCTGACTGATTACGTTTTCTTTGACCCCCCAAAGTCTTTTCACATTGATTCAATTTGATGTGTGTGCTTATTTTGTATGCCTTGGGTTTTTTGCTTTTCAAGGAAAAGCGCCCACAATGGGAACCTCTAGGGCTCTAGTACCATAGGCAATACATGTGAGTGAAGTACCAAATCAAGCTGAGATTTCTCTTCCAGCTTAAGATTTTACAGTGTGGCACTTTGATTTTTTGTTTGTTCATTTTTAGCCTTTTAATTTTGTAACTTTGGGGGGTCATATAACACTGATACACCTCCCCAGGCTCATCACACTAGTTAACTCCCTTTATAATACTTAAGCTAAAGGTCAATAGGGTCAAGCCCACTAGAAAGCCCTAGTACATTTCACACAATGCTGCCTAAATCGGATTAAGAACCTAAGTAACCATTGATTATTAGGAAGGCATTCCCCATGGTATTAAGAGAAGATTTCTAACACCTAACTTGGTCAAACTAGCTTAGTCGGACTGCTTGATTTTTAAACCTAGACAAGTGATTATGACAAAAAATTACATTGAATTAAATGTTTGATACTAAGCAAATGCGGTGAATATTAGGCTACCAATCACAATTAAAGCAGACAATCATAGATGCAAAAAAGATAAGGGGCAATGCTAATGGACAAGAAACACCTGTTTGTGTCGATGGTCGCGCTTGATTTGAAGAGTGAGTCGAGATAAATATTCCATGAAGGTCCAAATCCTACCAATAGCAACACGCTCCTGTACACACTAGGAAACAAAAGGAATACCTCCAGGAGGCACATTAGTGGAAAAAGGTACTAACACTTATTGAACACAACAAAAAACATAAGGAACCCTAACCTAATTATTTGCACTCCCCCTAGAGAGTCAAGGGAATAGGATATTATAGAGGTTGGGGGGAAACCCTAAGGCTAAACCCCTATCCTCGTCGTCGAGATAAACAAAGTCAGCATCCATGAGACCATATGTGCCATCCATGTAGTCGTGTAAATTTTCTTCTTCATCATAGGTGCCCATGTTTACTAAGAAGGTCACTAGACGTCTATAGTCATCTTGGTCAAAAGGGTAGGCTTGTGCAATGGGAGAAACGCTCTCTACTAAGTATGGATCAAACGTGGTCAAGAGACGTATCAGCCATTCTAACTCCTCAAAATTCCTCTCACATGCTAGCGTACCTATCAAATCCCATTCACATGCAAGCACTAGAAAGACCATGTGAAATATTTGTGAAAAGTAACGAGGGTACCTCTCACCCAAGGCAGGAGTGGATGACTCTAGCGTACTAGCCATATCTGTACATGCAAATAGATGATGGTTAGAGTGCAAATATTACAAGGGTCGTGTTCTTGTGCATAATTTGTTTTTATGATTTGTGTTATGGCTCTTGCTCTTTTACTTTTTTATCTTGTTTTTGTGAGTATAAGGCTTTATATATACATTCCCTAAGATTGGAGATTAAGAGGTCAGGGAGAAAGGTTGAGAGGGAAGCAAGTGAATGATGGATGTCCACAAACACTCCCCCCTTCCTTGGGTAGATCATACCATTTGAAATGATGTCGTCACCCTTTGAAACCAATTGTTCCAGTTGGTAATAGGTGAGGATTTTTGCCAGTAGTTTTCTATTACCCTAGGTGCCTCGTCAAGTTGCAAGGGTGGTAAGGTACTCTCCCAGGATCGAACTTGAAGTGGTTCATCAAGTGATTCTTGAACACTGGGAGGTGTGGATTCTTTTGTAGCTTCATGGAGGTCCACTACTATAGATGGAGGCTGTGTAGAAGCTTTTACCTCTATGGATGTATTACATGAGGAGCTAGAAGCTTCATGGAACTCCCCCCTTCCTGAGCTAGGTGGAATAAATTGGTTTTGCCTTGGAGCCCAAACTAGCTCTGGACTAGGTGTGTAGCATTCTGTGATCTTTCCCTTCCCACGGTCTGCCATTGGCTTTAGCGTTACACTGTTTGACTCATATGGGTTTGTTGTTGATAGGGAAGGACACATTTTACGTTTAGGTACCCAAATTTGCTCATTTCCATCATAGTAGCCTTGGGCTTTTAATAGTTGTTTTGGAATCCATCGTGATTTGGTCTTGACTCTCCTAGGGCACGCTCTTGGTTTTCCCAGGAAATTTTTTCTTGGAATGGATGGGAGGGTTGAGGTAGTTGGAAGTAAGGCCTTGGGGACCCATTGATATGTACTCTTAGGTCGTGCAGGTTGAGTACTTGCAATATTACTGCTTGCTGCAACTACAAGTGTTCAAGTGCTAGATTCATGGGTAGCCGGCAAAGACTAGTTAACCACCTTGGCTTGTGAATGTTGGCTATCCTTCAACTTTGCTAGAGTTTGCAACGTAGGTGACTTTTCTTGAATGATAGGGGTAAGAGTCGGTGGTCGCGTCGTGACACTACCAATATCCCAATCAATAGTGCATTTGGTTGCCAACATCCACGTGCGCCCCAGGTTTACGTTTCCTTCCATAGCTCCTGCGGGCATGACTAGAAACCTCTGCACTATGCTTCCATTGTCATAGACAGCAGGGGTCTGAAGGACTCCAAGAATAGCAGTTTTCTTTTTATTAATGCCCTTGACTTGCATCGTACTCGGGGATAGGGTCGGTTTCCCTAATTGACACCAAACTCCATAGGATAAAAAATTGTGTTTAGCTCCCGTATCTAATAAGGCATTGTATAGTACTTTCCCATAGGGGCTATTTAGCTCAATTGGGTATCGTAGGGGTGGCTCAGATTCTAATGAGTCGTCATCTGTGTCCTCTAAAAATGCTTGCGTGATTCCCAGATTAGCCTCTCATTGGCGTCTAAGACGTTGTTGTCGTTCTCGAGCCTCAACTCTTGCTTGGATTTTTTAAAGCTCTGCTTGTTCCTTGGCAGCCTTCTTTTGATGGATGGCTTGCAACTCTTCCTGGCTTAGAGGATCATAATATCTTTTGAATTTACTCCCATTAAGGAATCCAATGGTTTCAACTCCATCTAGAGTCTCCACACGAATGGTACCTTGCGGAGTAATTTCACACACTCGATATGGTCCCTTACCAGCGTATTTCAATTTCTTCTTTTCATTACGTACCCCGTACATAAGAACTTTATCACCAACCTTGATGTATTTATCCTTTAAATGGCTATCAAACCACTTGTTTCTCCTATCATTCTCCACTAGAGCATTTCGCACAGCTAATTGCCTTTCTTCATCTAGCCTTTCCAGGATATATAATCGCTCCACTAAGGGGTTACCATCCCAACCTTCTTGAGAAGCTACTCGAAGACTAGGAATGACAAACTCCCATGGCATAACTGCTTCTTGGCCATACACCATCTTAAACGGTGTGCAATTAATAGCAACTTTATACGCAGTACGATAAGCCCATAAAGCTGATGTAAGCTTTAGGTCCCAATCAGTGCGATGAGCCTCGACTGTCTTTGTCAAAGTGGAGATGAGAGTTTTGTTGGTACTCTCAGCTTGGCCATTTGCTTGGGGATAATAGGGTGTAGACTTATGGTGAGATATCATGAAGTTTGATGTGAGTTCTTTTATTACTTCATTTATAAAATGAGTTCCATTGTCACTCACAAGTTCAAAGGGGCATCCAAAACGTGTGATAATGTTCTCAAAGAGGAACTTAGCTGTTGTTTTTGCATCCGCCTTTCGTGTTGCTTTTGCTTCAGCCCATTTGGTTACATAGTCGGTAGCGACAATGATATATCGTGATTGCGTGTTACGTGCAGCCGGACTAATCGGTCCTACAAAGTCTAAGCCCCACTTTTCAAATGGTTGGGTTACCTTGATGGATGTAGAAGCATCCTATCCCTTCTTTGTGGCTTGTTGAAGCGTTGGCATTCATCACATCCCTTTGCAAAAAGTGATGCATCCTTAAACAGAGTGGGCCACCAATAGCCTGACTGTAAAATCTTTTCCTCTCTTATAGAGAGTTCCAGCCAATAAGCAATAGGGTTCGCATTCCTTGATTAATTTTCAAGCTATATCTTTTCGCAGTTCTTTGGGTGGAAAACCATTAACTAAGAAGTTAACAATCTTTTCACTCCATTCAGGCATTGTCTCAACAATGAACAAAGGAGTATTAGGAAATTCATCATCAACCCCCGTAGGAGCTTCGCCATTAGGGATACGAGATAAATGATCCGCCATGACATGTTTCCTCCCAGGCCTCACAACAACGGTGAAGTCAAACTCAAGAATAATTAACAACCATCGTGTAATTCGACCTGTGGAACACGGCTTGTTTACCAAATATAGCAATGCTTGATGATCAACATAAAACACAAACTTGGTAGCAAGAAGGTAATAGCGAAATTTCTTTACTGCGTAAATCATAGCTAGACCTTCACGCTCTGTAGTAGTGTAGTTCATCTCGGCATCATTGAATTGGCGACTTGCAAAGCTAATAGGGTAGTCCAATTTATGTTCTCCTGGTTGAGTTAGAACACACCTAATAGCAAAATTTGATGCATCAATATGCACATGAAAAGGTACATTCCAATCGGGTGTTCGCAGGATTGGAGCACTTGTCAGGGCCTTCTTTAATAACTCATAAGATTGATGACATTCTTCCGTCCAGTGAAACTCGATAAGAAGCTTGTACAATGGACACGCTATCTCGGCAAAGTTTAAAATAAACCTTCGATAATAACCCACATGGACCATAAATCTTTGAACTCCTTTATAGTTAGTAGGTGGTGGCAAATCGGCAATGGCTTTAATCTTACTCTCATCTGTGGATATCCAGTTCTTGGACACTATATGCCCTAGAATGACTCCATGCTTAACCCAAAATTGGCATTTGAAAGGGTTCAATGAGATGCGATAAAATCTGCACCTTTCAAATATTTTTCGTAGATATAACAAATGCTTCTCCCAAGAAGAATAAACACAAAGGTCGTCTAGGAAAGCTTCATAAAACTCCCTTAGAAATTCTTTAAACGCAGTGTTTATTAATCGTTGGAATGTAGCAAGGGCATTCGTTAAGCCAAAAGCCATAACACGAAATGCAAACACTCCAAACTCTGTGATAAAAGCAGTTTTAGCTTGGTCCTCTAATGCAATTGTGATTTGATTGTAACCAGAGTACCCATCTAAAAAGCTATAAGCTTCCTTGCCCGCAACTCTTTCAAGCACATGTTCTGAATATGGCAAGGGATAATGATCTCTCCTAGTGGCTGCATTAACTTTCTTCAGGTCCACGCACACTCTTAGTTTCCCATTCTTTTTTGGCACAATGACTATTGGAGAAACCCATTCTAAGTGCTCAATAGGGTATATGAATCCACATTGGATAAGTTTTTCAATCTCCTCTTGTACAATTTTGGCGTACTTAGGATTCATTGGATAGGGTCGTTGCTGGACGGGTTTAGCAGTGTTGATCATGGGAATTGTATGTTGCACCACAGAAGGTGGAACGCCCTTCATGTCATGATATGTCCAAGCAAAGATATCATTTTATTCCTTGAGGAGCTCCTTAAGTACAGCCTCTTCAGTTTCGGTAAGGTCTTGAGCAATAAAGACTGGTTTAGACTCCTCACCTGGTTCTGCTAATTCTATCTCTTTAACTACCGCTGGACCATCATAGACTCCACTGCTTCCATTGGTAGGTATTCGTTGGGCTTTGGCATACACAACCTTTCGCTCCCCCGTGGTATAATATTTAAAATGTTCAGGAGCCGTATGTAAGTCAGCAGGCTCTTGGCCTGACGGAGACCTTTCTTTTAGTTCTGCCTCCTTTTGTTGTTGTGCTAACTCTCGGTTTTGACGTCTTCTTATAGTTCGACTCAATTTCGGCTCTGTAACCTGCAATTGAGCGAGGTCAATGGGTCGCAGGCTGCACCACATGACACTCTGGAGATGTTCACCCCAATTGTCTACTAGCTTTCGATGAGCATCACATGCCCCTAGATAACTAAGCCATTCTGCAGTAGATCTTTCCTTGTTTATCCTAGCTCTCACATTTGCTCGATATCGTCGTCTCTTATATGACCTTTGTTTCTTGTTAAGGTTTTGATTTTGGTAAATGTTTGAACTCGACTCGCCTTATAGGTCTTCGCTTGTATCTTCTTCACTCTCATATGAATTACCATAGATGGTCGTACTAGGCCTTGAGTGTTCAGTTTCTATACTCAGCTCACTCGATGTTTCCTCAGGTTTTGAATCCATTTCTTTCTGAGATTCCGTTTCCAATGTGTATTGGCTCCCTGAAGCCTTTGAGGAATCATCAGTTTCACTCTCAGGTAGGTGTGCCTCTTTCTTATCATCGGATGTTACATGCGCTACACCTAACATGTTTACTGGTGCAATGTGTGGTATCTCTTCCCCATCTGGTGTTACCCAGGTTGTTCCTCTAGCTCCCCATGTATCTATAGTTGCCGCTACGTGTACCCAATCGACATTGTCTGACTCAGCCATTCCGGGTAGGATATCCATATAAGGAGAGTTCTCCCCAATATCCGTGTCTTTGTTACATGTGTAACAATACTGTAATGGAGCTGAGTGAATTGTTGTGTCTGATAGATTATCAATGATGAATTTATTTCCTAGAGGATGTGTTCGACCACTTAAAAAAACAACTCGAATGACAGAGTCTTGGAACTGTAAGTAGACGTGGTTTTTGGACGAGTCATGCACCATTTTTGCTTCCCTCATGAATGGACGTCCTAAGATCATCTCAAATGACATAGGATGCTTGGAAAAATCCATAACAATGAAAGTCTGCCTTACCTTGTGTCCCAAGACCTTGATCCTGAGATCCTTAAGCATTCCAATAGGCTTAACAATAGATCCATTAGCCATTTTTACCACTACGCTTGTGGCTTCAAGGTGAGGTCGCCCCATAGACTCCCAACAACTCTTTGTCACCATGCTGACTCCCGCACCACCGTCAAGGACTCCCTTTACAGTTAATCCTTTAGTAGTGATTGGCAGAGTAGCATTAGATTCATCACCTTCAAAGTATTTCCCCAACTTGTTAACGGGTACTTCAATTATAGATTCATGTCCCGCTAGGTCAGATGGTGGTGCTAAATGTTCCTCATCATTCATTACCGAGTCAGGTTTGTTCATATGTGCAAACTGTGGTAATCCAGCTTGTAATTCTCCATTGAGGAAGCTCGAAGAGCTGAGACTAGCTCGGGGTCTTTATATAGTTTGGACATGATGGTGGTTCTAACTTCTGAAGACATGAAATTCATCAATTTGGCAACATTTAATGGCATCTTGTGGGACGTAGGACCCTGACAAGAGAATGGTGAAGATGGAATCTCAACTTCCTCAAGGGGGTCAGGCATTCCCTCACCAAACATTCTCTCTAGTAGGAAAGGTGTGTGTCCACTTTCAGATATCCTACCCTCACTCTCTTCCCGAATGATACTGGGTATAGCTAACGGCCTGTAGTTCTTGTGAGGTTGAACTTGTGTGGGAAACACTGTGTCCGACATCTGGATATGTTTGGGTTCAGGTTCTAATGTTCGTTGAGTTTCTTCCACCAAACCCCTCAGTTGTAGGACTCGTTCAATTTCCACTGTTGGGTTTGGATAGGTTCCAATCTTTCTTTTGCAATCCTCATTTTTCGTCTCTCGTGGCTTATCTTGGGGGTTCGCAACTGGGTGGTTTAACTTTGAATACTCTTTTGGTGTTCGTCGTAATACCCTCTCGTGATCCTCCTCACTGGCTTTTTCCTTTGTAGTAATAGTTTTGGTCTCCGTGGTCTCTATCGAATCTGAGTCATCCTCAGGGTCATTCATATACATGGGATCCTCTCCTGTCCCTATGTTAGTCTTTGAACTAGGTTTTGAGCTAGAAGCATTAAGGGATTTCTTTCTTCGTGATTTCTTCTTTCTCGCCCGGCCAATGGATGCAGCATCTCTCTCTTCGAGGATGTAATTTTGCTTTTGGAGCATCGACCGTGTGAGTGCATTCACTGGTGCTATGTTTATAGTTGGTGGTGTCCCATCAACAATCTCTATTAAGTTCAATGGTGTGATTTTTGGTGCGTTTGGATTGTTAGGACATTGTGCGATCAAATGATCTATGCCACAAAGATTACAAATGAGTATTGGCATTGCCAATGCACTCCCTTGACTTGTTTGCATTAGTGCAGCATTCTTTTGCATTCTAATGGGGCACTCAGCTACTCGATGTGGTCCACCACATTCGTAGCACTGAAGAGGTGGTCTCCTCGCAAAACTATTAATGTTTTGGCCTCTTGCTGCTAGCGCAGTAGCTTGATATACCGGTTTGATTTGTCCCCAATGGTCTTCCATATAGTACATGGGACACTCCTCAAGCATGTCGACTCCATAGGTGATACTAGGGTCTATGTCCCCTTCGCAATCTACATAAGTACTAGATGACTCACAACCTATTTGGTTCATCGGCGTAACTCTTGGATGACGGGGTTGCGGTCCTAGCACTGGAGGTGGCAACGGTGTGGTTTGGACCACATTTTAGGTTCTAGGGACCATGTGCTGTAATGGCAACTGTTGCTCCATGGGTGGGGTAGGCATCAATGCAGGAACTCGAGGTGAGTCTGCCCAAGCTATAGGCGGTCTATTTTCCATGATGCGTTTAAGCATTAGGCAATCCTTCGCTTGATGGCCATACCTACCACACGCGTTACAAGTCCCGTTAAACTTTACTCTGAAAGTAGGGCATTCACTCGTAGTATATGGGCCCAAGAAAATTGAGCACCATTGTTGCTCCCTTCTTGGATACATATGAGTGTTTTGTGGAGCACAATTACCCCTAAGGCTTTCTTGGATGGCCTTGGTGAGATCTGCCAAAGTCATCTCAGATATCGTTTGCTCTTTCACGATTGGCTTTATCTTCATTGGCTCATGCCCTAATGCTTGCGAGCTACTTGACTTCGGCTCGGCAGACACTCTTTCTCCTACAATCATTAAATTATCCTCCAATTGGATTGCATTCATGGTGACTGCTTCCCAAGTAGTGATACCTCTAATGACTAGGCCATTATAGATACTTTCATGTCGTAGTCCCCTAATGAATCTATCGAGCAATTGGTTGTTGTTGAATCGCTCGTTTGGATTGCATCGAGAATTCAAATTCTTTAGGCGACTAATGAAGTCTCTCACGGATTCACCTTCTTCTCGTTGGGCTTTCTGGAGCTGAGAGGCTACACCCCAAAGTACTCCCTCTCGTATGTATTCTTTTAAGAACAGTCTCCTAAGAGTAGAGTAGATCGTTTTCTCTTCTACTCTTAAGGTTCTATACCAATCTCCAGCCTTTCCGCTTAGGGTCAAACTCAAAGCCTTACACTTATGTAGCTCATTGTGCTCTTCCAAGGAATCGCACACATGTTCAAAGACTTCCATGTGCTTTCTAGCATCTCCGTCTCCACTGAATTTCAGTGTGAGCTTAGCTACTTGAACTGCCTTGCTCCTAGGCTCTCTATTAGGTGCACTACGCATGTTTTCCGCAATAGAGCGACCGATAGTTTGAGCAAATGCTGCCAAATCTCCTATTTGAGCAGGTATAATGGGTGTATGTGATCCTGGAACCACATGTGAGATGGGAGTTAGCCTTCGCCTTGGCATACGCGCGGCTCTTGGGTCCCAAATTTCGTATAGTGGTGTACCAGACGGTGGTCCAAAGTTTACAGGCGTGGCCCTAGGCATAGGGGGTGCCTGATATGGCATGTTATTATTAAATGGCATGTCTCCACTTGTATAAGAGCTTGGATAATTCCATTGTGGATTGTAAGCTCTTGGAATAATCGGAGGTGTAGGAGCTACATGAGGCTGAGGTACGATAGGTGCACATGATTGATACATACATGTAGGTATAGTTGGGGGCACTGTGCTACTAGGCATCGGCACAGTGTTAACAAATGAACTCCATGGTGTACTTCTTGTCATGCTCACCATTGGGATATGCATGGTATCCGTAGTGTCATTAAGAGAAAGATGAGCTAGATCTGGGAAGGTAAAGCTGCCACTTGTGGCCTCAGATTGTACTGAGGCTCCTGGAGAAACAACATATGGAGGATCAATGGGGCTCATTGAGGGAGTCTCCATTTGTGACAGGGTTGGTTGGTTGGCCTTTCCCGTATCCAAGAATCTCATTAGGCCTGTTGAAGGCATGTTGATCCATGTGTTCTGTCTTTCTAACTCGACAATCCTATGGAGGACATCAGAGACTTTTTGTTGTTGCTCATCTATGCTAGTAGCACCCGATGTGGATTGTAGAACATCTAACCAACCCACATGATAGGTGTGTCCTGGGTACCGATCAGTTAAAGCTTCTGCTTGTAGGTCATACTCTCAATTTTCGTTTAGGAATATCCCATCTAGGCCTGGCGTGCTGGAGGTTTCCCTTGAAGTGGAAGCATTATTGCTCCCCATAGCTTGCCCCTTCGTGACTGCTACCTTTGGAGCACTCGGTTGCTCGGCTGGCATGATTGTTGTCATAGGAGCCTTTGCTTTCAGGGCTCGACTTTCTTCTAGCCTTCGTAGGTTCTCAATTTCCCTCTCCCTTGTTGCTTGCATATAGCGTTGGATCTCTTGTACTTCGGCAAGACTCCTACCATCGGGTAGTAAAACGTCAGAGGGAGATAGTCCTAAAGGATCAGGAGGTGCAATGGATGGAATAATTCACATGCACACTCTCAAGAAGCATAGGGTCCATTTTAGGCATGAATGACGAATTTACTTCCCCACTCCCTTCATTTATTTCATTAACCGCATGTTCGGAGCGAGTAGCTCTACTAAGGGTCTCTTTTAAGCGGCTAAACACGCTGGACTCGGGCCGTGGGCCTATGGCATGCATGTCTTGACTTGAACTATCAGGGTTTGGTGTAGGATACCCCTCCATGACTTCGTAGTCAGAGGAAGAATCACTAGACGCGATATGAGGATCTTGGGTTGCGCTACCTTGAGTCCCGGCCGAAGGTCCAGAACCTAGGGTGGAGGAATAATGGGTGCCCGCGTAAATGGAGGCACTACCAATATGCTCATGCTCTAACACTCGTCCAGAGCGTAGGTTCATATGACTTGGATCCCGTAGAAGTGTCAGTGAGGGCCTGTGAAGGCTGTTCACCTAGTAATTTTGGGTGTTTTGCAACCCAAGTCTTTTCTTATTTATTTATTTTTTTTATTTTTTGGTCCTTTTTTTCTGACCCAGCTATAGAATAGAACGTAGGATAGCTCAAAACGAGCGTCTCAATGAGAGGGACATGCCGTGCTTTACAGCCCTCCGTTTGGTCACTTTATGCCCTCGGAATCCCTAAAACCGTCAATTTGTAGTAGGGAACTAGGCCCAAATTAGAAAGTCTAAGGGTGCAAGTGGGAAGAGAAGGGAGGAGAGTTGAGGACTTGCCCCACATGCTCTCATTCCCTCTTGAGGGGGTAGGGTATATATATAAGAGTGAGTCTGGTATATATCATAAGACTGAGGACCGAGGCCTGGGCCTGGGCCTGGGCTTGGGCTTGGGCTTGGGCTTGGGCTTGGGAAAATGATCCCGATCCCGATCAAAATTTTAGTGTAACCCCCTGGGAGTCACTCACGCTTAAATATTTTCGGTTTTTTTAAATTTTATTTTATTTTATTTTATTTTTTATTTTTTGGTGATGACCGCACGCGGTTTAGGTGACCCTTTCTTGGCCACACACACTCTCACCTACCTAACCTCCCAGTCAACAGCTCACTACCTTATCTACTTACTAACAGTGCTGCTAACCACTGACTAATCTGTTAACTGCTTACTGACAGTGAGCTAACTGTCCACCTACTTCCTCTCTCACTACCTTACTGTGCAAAGACTGTGTGCAGCCAAACCTTGACAGAAAACTGTGTACAGATTGTGTGCAAGCAGAAATTGCTAATTGCCTTCCTACTTATTCATTCACTGCAAACAAGCTAACGACTACTAATTGTGCAAAGACTGTGTGCAAACAGAAAACACAACATTATGCAGAAATCACAGAACTTGCAGACAATATAGAAATTAACAACTTGCAGAAAAACAACTCATTCCTCTTCCTCTTCCTCTTCTTTCCTACTACAAACTACTCATAGGAGAAGCACAAAGTGCCTCTTGGGCTTAGTGCAGGGTGATTCCCCGACAGCGGCGCCAAAAATGTGCGCTCCTTGCCGCACTGTCGAAGCAAGGGACTTGCTGATACACCATGTGCGAGCCACAAATGGCTCCAAGCACACAACAAGACTAATCTAGCAAGCTCAAGAGAGCAAAGGGTGTGTCACTCATCGCTCTACGCTCGCCTTCGTGGTGGATTCCTCACCGCGATGAAGAAGAAGCTGCAGTCGTGCCGCGCTCAACCGCTTCGCCGCCGTCGTGCCTTCGTAATGCTCGATCGCACACACACTCTCCCTCTCTCCCTCTCTCTCTCTCTCTCTCACACACACACACACACACACATACACACACACACGAGGAGGTGAAGAAGAAGAAGATGGAGATGGAGATGGAGCAAGAGCACTCTTCTATTGCACAAATGAGAGAATGAGTGAATTTTAGGTTTAGTTGGCTTTTATATGAGCTCACCCCATTCACACTTGGGCGCCCATGCTTAGCCAACTAATCCCTTGAATGTCCCAGTTAGAGTGCGCCTCTCATCGGCGATCACTCTTACCCTTTTCCTATTTGTCCAACAAGCCCGGTACCTGACTCTACCAAATACATAATACACGTCCGCCGTAGGTGATGGGGTGTCCGTGAGCCATGAAGGTTAACAATCATAGTCGGCCAAAATACTCCAAGTCTCAAGATCCTTTGCATAGTTTGGTCTTCCGCAAAGTGAAGTCCTACTATGGTAATATGTGCTTGAATTAGGTATTGGGTTTTCTCTTTAGGATTAATGCATAAGAGCAATATTCCATCTTGATTTCTTTTGTATAACCTACCAGCTAGTAATTGATACATAACCAATTGCTCGATTAATCTGATTGTAATAGGAAGTGGTATTTGCGAATCCACTTGAGCTATGGTCATCAATGATACCATATTTTTCGACCATCGAGGTATCATTTCCACGGAGAACAGATATGCATCTGGTAGATCATTGTTTACTCCTTGAGGTGGTTCCCCTAAAACAATCCTAAACAAATGATCTGCTCTTTGATGAGTGGTGCCCTTTTTTACAACTACAGTGAAATCAAATTCTAGAAGAATGATGAACCATCTCACTATTCTTCCTGTGCTGCATGGCTTGTTGACCAAGTACAATAAGGCTTAGTGGTCCACAAGAACACAAATTTGTTTGCTAATAGGTAATGTCTATAGTTTTTAATGGCATAGATCATCCCTAATCCTTCCCTTTATGTGGTGGTATAATTCTTTTCCGCCATGTTCAACTGTTGACTGGCATAAGAAATAGAAAAATCAATTTTTTCGTCTTCTGGTTGAGCTAGTATACACCCAATGGAAAAATTGGAAGCATCTACATGTATGTGGAATATCTTATTCCAATCTGGTGCTTTCAATATTGGAGCTAAAGTGAGAGCTTGTTTAAGCTTCATGAAGGATTCTTCACACTCATCAGTCCATTCAAAGTGTGTAATCAAGCTATACATGGGTTTTGCAATTATAGCCTACATGTAAATGAACCGTCTATAATATTTACAATGTCCCATGAAGTCTTGAACCCCTTTGACTGTTGTTGGTCTAGGCAAATCACTAATAACATGAATTTCCATATCAATAGCTATGCCATTTTTAGACACTATATGTCCAAGAATTTTTCCTTGTCTACCCATGAATGTACCCTTTTCAGAATTTAAGCAAATCCTATAAAGTCTACATTTCTCAAATACCTTTTTGAGGTGTTTAAAATGATCATCCCGGATTGATGAGTGTACGCATAGATCATCCATATATACTTCCAAGAATTTCCTAAGATATTCTTTAAAGGCATGACTCATCAATCTTTGAAAGGTGGCAGGAGCATTATTTAACCCAAAAGGCATAACCCGATAAGCAAAAATACCCCATTCCATTGCAAAGGCAATTCTATGATGATCTTTTGGGTCAATCAAAAGTTGATTGTATCGAGAAAAGCCATCTAAGAAGCTATAAGCTTCTTTTCCTACAACTCGTTCTAAAACATGCTCAGTGATAGGAAGAGGAAAGTTTTCTCTAATGGTTGTTGTATTCACTTTCTTGAGGTTGACACGCACTTGTAATTTTCCATTCTTCTTGGGCATTACCACAATTGGAGACACCCAATCTGTGTGTTCAATTTCATAAATAAATTCAACTTCCTTTAGTTTTTCAATCTCTTCTTTGATCTTTCTGGTGAATGTTTCATTATATGTGTATGGCCTTTGTCTACTTGGTTTCGCATCATCTCTCATGGGTATGATATGTTGACAGATTTCTGGATCAGCACCCTTGAGATCTTTGTAAGACCAAGCAAAGATATCTAGGTATTTTTTCAGTAGTCTTAACAAAATCTCTCCTTCTTCTTCTGTTAAGCCATTTGCAATGTAGGCAAGCATAGGCTCTTCTCCTGGTTCAACCAAATTTATCTTTTTTGCGTATTCAGGCCCTTCGTAGGATTCGTCCTATTTTCATAGTTCTCTAACAGGTTGTTCGACTATGATTTTTCGATCTTGGAGAGTATATCTCTTGTAATGGGATGGAACACTCATTACATCTTTACTATCCTCTTCTGTGGTTTCCATTTCGGTCGTATGTATCTCCTTTAGAGCTTTTTCCAACTTTTGATATTTCTTTTTTCGCTCAACTCGTGTCATGGTTGACTCCTTATCCTATTTCTTTGGCTTTACTTGAGTATCCTTCCTCGTTTTTCTCAATGTTTTTGACATTTCTGGATTTTCTTTTGAAGGATATCTGTCAGTGATTTTGTCCTTGACACAATCATGTGCATCTATCTGCATCAGGAACTGTGTTCTATTGGAGACTGATGGCATAGTTCTAGCTTTCACATTTCTGGTGTCTTTTTTTTGTCTATACCATTTTTGTCTTCTCGATTTTTGGTTTGGAAAGTCAAAAAACTTTTCCTCCCCTCCTCTCATGTGTAGCTTAGCTCTCACGTGTTCTTTTTCGACCCCGAATCATCTGAGGTAGTTGAATGTTCTTCTAACTCATCTGTTGCATCGCAGTAGAGGTCTGAAAAGACTTGTTGAGATTTTATCAAGTCCTTGGGTTCCTCAATTTCATCTTCAATGTGGATGGTTGAGATCATTTGTATGGGAATTATTTCATAGCCGTCCTCATTGCAAAATTGAGTAGGTATAGATGTATTCGCACATACATCCATTGTCGCTAAAATTTAAGTTCATTCACACGGCTCAAACAAATGCTCTGGAAAGGGTTCAGGTACATAGGCTTCGTCGATGCAATCCCTTTCTAAGATACATTCTTCTCGTTTTAAGCTCTCGTTTTTGAAGCTCCGCACACCCAAATAGGAGTGTCTTTGTTCAACCAAGATAGAAGCTTAGTTTCAATCAAGAGACTTAATCGAACTCTTGTATGGGTGTTTTCATGACATCTCTATAGGTGTGATCTTTTAGATTAACCCTTGTTATTGATCTCACTTGCTTCAAGTACAGATAATTATTTCTCCAATCTTGGATAAAGTGTACCTATCGCATGAAAAGTCTTCCCAATATGATTTCGTAATTGAGTTTCTTTCCAAAGTCTACTATGGCAAAAGTGTGTTGATATTTAATCCCATAGGAATTAACTATCACTTTTTCAAGCAGTCCTAAGGGTCTTTCAATGTGTCCATTAGCAAATTGCAATTTCATTCGATTTTGTCTAATGGTTGGTTATTCCCAGGATTCCCATACTGCTTTCGTGGCTATGGCTATGCCTGCCCCACTATCTAGTAATGCCATGGTTTCTATGTCATTATATTTCACTGGAAGGGCGATGTTTCCTTCTTCCCCTTCGTACTTTCCTCCGACTTTGTTCATTGGAACAAATCGAATCTCTTTGTTCTCCATTTCATGTTTCAATTTTCCCAATTTTTTTGTGATTAGCCCCGTTATCCCCACCTTCTCTAGAGTTTTCTATAGATCATTTCACAAATATGGTTTGATTTTTAACAGCTCTCCTAAAGTAAGAGTACATTGGATGGGTGTAGACATGATTGATTGAATGTTGTTTACTTTTGGGGTTTGTTCCGCTCTTTTTACTTGAGTGGTTTTACACACTATGCATTCATCTTCGTTATCTCCCTAGTAAGAGGGTAATGTTTTCAAGGTCAATGATTTGGACATTCCTAAAGCTTCAGATTCGCAATTCCCATATATGGATTGTACATCCATGTCTATATCAGGAGGTAGGTTGTCTAACCAAACTTCCTCTATAGGAGCTGACTTTAGAGTTAGGCTCCCATCATTGATCTCTCTCACTTTTTACCATAAGTGTCTTGGCCAGTCTTCCTCTACGAATGGAATTCCGCTAAAGGCATCTTTGCTGCTTGGCACTATAAGTTCTAGCTCTTTTGGTTCAATTTGGGGTTCTACCACCTTTTCGGATTTTTCTTGATTGTCTCTTACCACAAGCTCATTAGGTTTTGCTATACTTTCGAGCTTGGGTTTTTGTTTTTTCAGCAACTCCTGTTCTTACCAAATTTTAATAAGCTTCAAGCTTAGCTGCTTCCATGTCTGGAGAAGGATAGTTTTATCATTTGTTTTCCATGTTTTGTTATGCTTTAAGTCCAACTTGGTAGGCTTCAAAAGCTGCATTAAGAGGCTCAAAAAATTTTATCAACCAAAATTGATCCTCCAAAATTTACGGTTGTTTCTTTGGTTCACTTCCAGTTTCTTTCACCTTTTCCTAGAATAGTTATTTTAATTTTCCCTCGATTTCAACCCGTTGTTCCTATTTTCTCATCTTATACCTTTTGCTTCTGCTTCTTTTGGTCTTTTGAGAGGAAATTTTTGTATTCTTTGAATCATCATAGGAGTTATGTTTCTTTTTCTTAGCCTGGGCTCTAGTGATTACCTTGATTGGAACAATTGGTTCACTCTCAGATGAGCTACTATGTATCACTTGGACTACGTTCACTATTGTTTTTACCTTGTTTAAAGGATTTTTAGGACAATCTTTCGGGAAGTGTCCTCCCTTTTTGCAACATTGTATGCAATAAGCTTCAACTGGCTTGAGGTTCTTGTCAGGCTCTGGACATTTATTCTTGCAATGATCATCTGCACCACAGTTATGACAATTTCCCATTCTTGGTTTAATCATGGGTCTTACCATAGGAGGTCTAACACCTTGATTAACTACATAATACATGGGTGCAAGATCTGGTGGAGTATAAGTCACAGGTTCTTCCATTGGTGGTGGATGTGAGTTATACCAATCTCCTTCTACCATTACAGTAGATGGACTAGGCTCAGCATAGGGTGTAATAAGCACAAGTGCTTGTTCATCTATGACTCCTTCTCAATGCATGTACTTTATAGGCACTACATTATGTCCCAGATATTGAGGTTGTTGACCCAACAGAGTTGAGGTCTTTCCATACCCGTCGGTGGTCTTTGAGGCGGTGCCATGTTAGGTTGGTATCTGTACATGGATTGTCCTTGTGGCCTCATGGACGTGTACTCAACATTCCCATCATACTTTGGTCAGTAATAGCATTCATTGGTCTCATGGTTGGTCCATTTGCCTTTGATTGCACACCATTTTTGTGGTCTAATTGGTTGTCCCTATTGAGGTATCCCTTGCGTTGGCCTCCTCATAGGTGCTTTTTTCATGTTATTCATCATGTCATTCATCCTTTTGAGCATGTCTTCTATGGTTGAAAGTGGTGATGCTATTTTCTCACTTTGGTTCTCCTTGGGGACATCTTCTTCGTTGAAAATATCACAATTGTCTCCTAAGTCAATAGCATCTGACACACGCTCTTCTTTGGTTGTATGCTTCTTGCTATACAGTATAGCATGAAGTTTTTTGTTTAGCAGTCCCTCTAGAAACAATGATACTAGTCGTTCTTCTGCAGGTATCTCTAGCTCTGGGCATCTGGCAATGTATTGTTTCATTCAAGTTGCACAATCCCTAACAGACTCACCTTGTTTTTGTTTAAAGCTGTAGATTTGAGCTACTGTGTTGTTTTGATCCCTGTTTTAGAATAAGTAGCTACAAATCCTTGAGCTAATGTGTTCAAGTCCATGATTGACCTTGGTGGAATGTTTTGGAACCATGTCAATGCTTTTCCTTCTAATGTCATTTCAAACCACTCGAATTGAGTATGGAAATCGAATATGTGCTTTGCTCTTAGCACTTGCTTAAAGCTTGCTAAGTGGTCGTATGGATTCCCCGATCCACTAAATTTTCTGACCCATTTTTAAAAATCAGCTGGTCTGACGCATCTATTGGGTTCAACTCCCGGTCTCTTGGCAGTTGGTCCTATTCCGAGTCCTTCAAACCAGTCTGTTGAAAATAGTGACTCATGTAGCCCTCGATTGGCTTTAGTGTCAACCGGTTTTCTTCATGATGAGGTGGGCTTCTGGTTTCTTAACATTACTCTCAGAAGATCTCTCATGGTGTTCATCTCTTGGAATAGTTTATGGTCCTTGGCCCAATATCCAATCTCTTATTGAATACCCTTGATGTTTGGTTTGTTCTACCTCCTTAGGAGTCATTATAACAAAGAGGTAGTTTGGTAGATATGTTGATGCCTTATCCTTGATCTTGAAGATATAGATGATATTCATGGGTGTTAGTTATCCTGATTTGGCATGCGAAGTCCACAGAAGATCTTTTACATTTCTATCCTCCCAACAATAGACTCCGATCCTAGGATTATCCGTACTAAGCCGTTTCAAAGGCTTCAAATCAACTTGATCGTATCCCTCAAATTCTAAAGTTGGTGGTCCTTCTTTTGTGGCCATATCTAGAATTATGGTGTTTACTTCTAACCCCCACTTGTTTATCACATCAGGGTTTTCATCTTGTAAGTACTGAGTTCCGTTTCTATCCATGTACATTTTTCCTTGTTTATTTGCCTTGATCTCTTCTTCGAACTCAATACCATGGTCATCAATGCGAACAGCATACTCTTCGTTAGGATTCAGGTAAACCTGAGCTCCACGGAAATTAGTCTTATAAAAAGAGAGTATATGCTTGTAGCACATTGTCATCCCGGTTTCTGCATGAGTCAAATAAGAAGACAGTTCAGATGTTGAATCGAAAAACGTGTCTGATACTTCTTCAAGGATAGTATGCAAGGAATTGGCTTGATTCACGCTTTCTTTGGTGGATACTCTACTGGAGGTTTCTCTACACGACCAGATCTAAGATTCATAAAGACTTGTGAAGCCCTGGATAGAGTACTTACCGTCGGATTGACTTGTTGTCAATTTCCACTTGACTTGATTGCAACTTTTGTCAACTGCCGATTCCTCGTCTGCAACCTGATTCTTGTATCAATTTTGATCAAGTTAGCTATTCTTTCACAAAGACTGCACAGTTTTTGCTAACTATTGTGTTTGGTCTATGTGTATCACTTCAAATCGAGCTAATTTAGTCAGTAGTTGAGATTTTTAAACTCGACTTTGGCAAAAATCAAAGGATTAATCTGCAACCTAGAAACTGGGTGAACATGTACCAATTTGGATCCGATTGACCCAAAATTTCCCGGTGGCTTTGTATTATGCTGGTCTAACACTGTACAAGGTCAAAAGTAAAAAAGGGTATCTCTCTGTAGCAGTAGTAAATAATCACGATTATTTGCTTTTGTCAATTTTTTACACTTTTTGGCTTGGTTTTCCAAGTATACAACCTTTTAAGGCCCTTTGACAAGTTTCAACAAGGTTTGGACAAAATCTGTTCAAGTTTATCAATTGTTTCGTGTCCGCAGACTTTGATTTCAAGAATCTGGCTTAAATCTCACTTTTGTGATCCAAATTTCACCAAAATTGATTTGTGTGGTCTACTTGATATGCTTGACCTTGTGGTATGCTCAAATATGCAAGATTGTCAATTTTTGAAGTAGATGTAAATAATCGTGATTATTTACTCTAGCTAATTTTTTACAAGTTTTGTCCCAATCTTGACACAGATTTATTAAGCACCTCAACTTAAGGTCTGTAGCCAAGTTTCATCAAGTTTGGATAATTTTTGGTCAAATGGTCATCAGTTTTGTTTTCACAGACTGACTTTGCAAATTTGGTCACAATATTCAATCCAATGATCCAAATCTTACCAAATTTGGTTTGTGGGCTTATTACAATATGGTAAATCTAGTGGTATGCTAACTTGGTGGAAAAAGTTTTAAAAAAGGACAGATGTAGATAATCGCAATTTTATTTACTTCTGGTAAATTTTTGCATCTTTTTGGTCAACTAAGCATATACACATGTCTATCACATCAATATAAGCCTATGAATCAAATTTCATCAAGTTTGGACTATTTTGTTTCCACTTTACACTCAAGTTCTTGAAAGTCAGTACACACTTTAGTTTTTACCTAGTTTTTTGCCAGTTTGGTGATCCAAATCCAACGTTCCTTTACAAAAGTTGTTTGTACACATGCAATGAGTCACTGGTATCAACCTTGGTCAATTATGAGATGAAAGTAAATAAACATGATTATTTACTTCAGGGTTAAAATGAACATTTTTTTGCACTTTCTCAATTGACAGTCTTTGCATGAGTTATTTTAAGCTTAGGAATCAAGTCAAAACTTAATTTGGCTTAAAATATCAAGAAAAAGTAAATAATCTGAGTTTTTGCAAACTCTTGAAATTTTTACCTCAATGTGTCCTTGAGCTTACCCACTGGTTCATACAACTTTTAACCATACTCTCCAGTCGGATTGAGTGGTTTGGAGTCTTTTTATGCTATTTCTAGCCGTAGACCTAAAATTTTGCAACTTCAAATAACAACTCACAATGATTCTTTTGGAGAGAGCAATGTTCTGAAATCCACCCGGATCCTACTTACCCTACTCCTAGGTTCCCATGCAATGGGGATGTGGAAAGTGTCCACAAACACTCATTTTCTTGTTTTTTATGGTTTTTTGAGCATTGATCTTAAGATTTGTTTCGTCTATTAATCATCCTCAAATTTCTAATCTAGTTCTACAATCCTACAATCCTAAAGGCACCTGGAAAGTACAACTTGCCTCCAAGCTACCTCTACACAGCAAAAAACGACAATCTTAGGCTATGCGGTTTCTAAAAGAAAGATTTTACTCTATGAGATCCTAGAGAAAGTTAAAGGATAACTTCACAAGACACTCATGTTTTTTCCTATTTTAAATCTCTTCAATCCCCGGAAGTGGCGCCAAATATGGGACGGGTGTCTAACCTCACTCTTATCTTATTGCAGATTTAGCGAGAACCATGATTAAATTGTCAATCCGTGGGAGAAAGCAGACTCAACTAGTGCATAGAGGCTACAAGAGGTTGTCAATCTCTCGAAAAACAACAAACAACTCGCATCTAACTCGAGCTACACTCAAGTGACTGAAATCACCAAAAGCCAATCGCTCATCGGCAAACAAATCACATCCGTACAACATCAAATGACATCCAAATGTAACGAAACTTCTAGGACAAGTTTTTCAGACCTAAGCGCACATGTTTATGGTTTCAAATCCCACTTTAGGTCAAGTGCCAAAATACAGAAGTGGATTTTTGACCTAGTCGTTTCCAACCCAGAATGCACCTAAATGCTTAGCAATGATGCCCCAATACCATGTCAATGCGTAGTTTTTTATTTTGAAGTGTAAATTCCTACTTATGATAAAATTAGGCCACGGGTCGGGGATGCCAAAAGCTACGAAACCATGAAGTGTTTATGTCAATGCATAGAGCTCTTACCTGCAGTTGCAATGCAACAAACGCGAGTGCAATGTGACAACCGGGGAGGGAGTAGGAAGCACGAGAAGGAGAGAAGTGAGCGTCGTTAGCTCACGCTGTGTATTTCATCATCCAAAACTTGAAATTAACTTACAACAATTGGCTTTTATACCTCAGCCAAGGTTTTTGGTGGTCAAAAATAATAATTTGGGAGCTCTAAGTAGAGAAAGGTAATGACAAGTTGATACAATCTGGAAGCTTGTAGCCCCGGCTCATCAATTACAAGGTTTAGCCAAAAAATAGGAGTTACAATATTCCCAATTTATCAAAATAATAAGTGCTTTTACAATGAGAGCTCCGAAAAATGGTATCCGAGCTAGCTTGCTGCTAACACCATTTCATTTAGAGGGGGTATCATGAGGCTCCATTTTGAGCTAGGGCACCCTGTTCTCCCGGTAGGGGGGAGGGGGGGTAACCAAATCACCATAATTTGTGGTTTGATTCTCCATTTTATATTGGAAAGGATATCATTAGGCTCGAACTTAAGTTCGAGCATGCGTCCCATCTGAGAGGGGGGGATCACCAAAAACACCAGAATACCTAGTTTAAGTCTCCATTTCATTTAGAGGGAGACATCACAAGGATCAAGCTCAAGCTTGAGCCGGCGGGCTGCACCATTCAATAGGGGAGGAGCACCAAAAACACCACGATGCCTGGTTGGAGTATCCATTTCATTTAGAGAGGGATATCATGAGGCACAACTTTGAGCTAGGGCACCCCGTTCTCCAAGGGGCGGGGGGTAAATGAGCCTCGAGTCTCCATTTTATATTGGAGGGGATATCATGAGGCTCGAACTTAAGTTCAAACTTAAGTTCAAGCTTGCATCCCTTTCGAAAGGGGGGAGCACAAAAAACACCACAATGCCTAGTTTAAGTCTCCATTTCATGTAGAGGGAGACATCACGAGGCTCAAGCTCAAGCTTGAGCTGGGACACACCATTCAATAGGGGAGGAGCACTAGAAAGACCACAATGCTTGGTTTGAGTATCCATTTCATTTTGAGAGAGACATCATGAGGCTCAAGTTTGAGCTAGGAAACCTGATTCTCCAACAAGGATATGGAGGGGGGGGGGAACAGAACACCATGATGTCTCCATTTTCTATCGGAGGGGACATCATCAGGCTCAAACTTAAGTTCCAGTCTGCATCCTGTCCGAGAGGAGGGAGCATCAAAAACACCACAATGACTAGTTTAAGTCTCCATTTCATTTAGAGGGAGACACCATGAGGCTCAAGCTCAAGCGTTCACGGCGGGCCACACCATTTGATAGGGACGGGGCACCAAAAAAACCATAATACCTAGTTTAAGTATCCAATTCATTTAGAGAGACATCATGAGGCTCTAGTTTGAGCTAAGGCACCCCGTTCTCGTTTGGGGGGGGCAACCAAATTGCCAGGATTCTTGGTTTGGGTCTCCATTTTGTATCAAAGGGGACATCATGAGGCTCCAACTTAAGTTCGAGCTTGCATCCCATCTGAGAGGGGGGAGCACAAAAAACACGACAATACCTAGTTTAAGTCTCCATTCCATTTGATGGGAGACATCGTGAGGCTCAAGCTAAAGATTGAGCTGGGCCACACCATTTGATAGTAGGGGAGGAGCACAAGAAACACCACGATGCCCTATTTGAGTGTCCATTTCATTTTGAGAGAGACATCATGAGGCTCAAGTTTGAGCTATGGCACCTCGTTCTCTTGTGCGGGGGGCGGGGGTGTGGGCAGCCAAAACAACATGATGCTTGGTTTAAGTCTCCTTTTTATATCAAAGGGGACATAATGAGGCTCAAACTTAAGTTACGATCTTGCATCCCGTTTGAGAGGGGGAGCACCAAAAACACCACAGTGCCTAGTTTAAGTCTCTGTTTTATTTAGAGGGAGACATCATGAGCCTTAAGCTCAAGTTTGAGCCGGGCCACACCATTCGATAGGGGAAGATCACAAGAAACACCATGATGCCTGGTTTCAGTATCCATTTCATTTAGAGAGAGACATCATGAGGCTCAAGCTCAAGCTAGGCCACCCCATTCACAAAAACACCCATGATGACTAGTTTGAGTATTCATTTCAATTAGAGAGAGATATCATGGGATATAAGCTCAAGCTCGAGCCAACAAGCCACCCCATTCAATAGAGGATGAGCACCAAAAACACCATGAGACTTGGTTTAAGTCTCCTATTCATTTAGGGGGGACATCATGAGGCTCGAACTTAAGTTCGAGCCTATGACCATCTAATAGGGGGGGAAGCAACAAAAACATGATGAGGCCAAGCATCATGATGCTCAAACTCAAGTCCAAGTCTCCAACCTATCCAACAAGGTAGAAGCACCAAAAACACTATGGGTCCAAACACATGAGACTTTGACTCAAATTTGAGCTGCCACCCATGTGATAGGGGAGAAGCTCATGGAAAACACCATGAGGCTCAAATTGAAGTTTGAGCTTCCACCCATCCGATAGGGGAGAAGCACCAAACATACCATGGATCCAAGCATCATGGGGCTCAAAATCGATTTCAAGCCTACACTCCATCCTCTAGGAGAGAAACACCAAAAAGCACCACTAGGCCTAGTTTGAGTCTCCATAACATCTATAAAAATGCTTGAGCCTCCACCACTCATGAGGACTAAAGTTAGCTATGAGCCTCATCACCATATGGGTAGGAGGGACCCCTTGAGGCTCAAACTTAAGTTTGAGCCTCCATACCATCCAAGCATTATGATGGTTAGAATTTTAATTTCAACTTGTCAAGTTTACAGTATTGATAGGCTGAAAATATATGAATACACAATCTTGTTTTATTCTAGAGTTTCCAATAATTATCTTGGAGTTTAGACTTTGTTTTTCCACTCAATCTTTGATTTGCATACATTTAATGTTACGATTGTAGTAATAAATTGGTTTTTGGCTATCTTGGAGTTTATACTTTGTTTTTCCACTCAGGCTTTTCATTTGCATACATTTATTGTTATGATTGTAGTAATAAATTGGTTTTTGATGCTTCCCTTATTCTAGCATGAAAATAGATCCTTATAATGCTCAAATGCAAGAAACATCTATTTCGACCAGGTTTCCTTTGATATCTATTTTGACCAGGTTTACTTCTATGCCACCAATATGTAAAAGGAGACTTAGACCCCACGCTATCTCCCCCCCCCCCAAAAAAATCCCTTTTTGTTTTTTGCCAAACTCACAATAGTGAGTGAATGTATTTAAATCTCAAAGGAATTACAAAACGACCTCTAGCTCAAGCTCAACCTTCAGGTACTGAAGATTACACATTGGATGTCCTTTTCTCGATGGCTAACAAGAACACAGTAGGTGTACTATAATAACAAACTTTTAGTTATTGTAGTTTGGCACGACAACATTGGTAGCCCTATACCAATCGTTCGAGTCTTGTTTGTTTTTGAGCAGACAGATCATCACTCTGCTTTTTTGGATGATCTTTGAGAAGCTCACCATAATAAGGTCTCTTTTAAACACCCATCAATTCCTCGCCTGCCATATATTGTGGAAAAAGAAGTATCTAACAATTTGAATGCAGATAAGAAGAGCAGGACTTCTCATCTTTTGCCACCAAGGAACAAATTATTCTTGAAAGAATCTGATCTTACCATATTTATTTTGATATAAACAAATGCTAGGGTCATCCCAACTTGGATGGCCACCCTTGTATGTGAACAATATGTAAGCTTATAACAACCTAAAAAATCTAATGAAAAATATATCGTTTATTTTGGTTATCTGCTCATTTTCTTATCTTCTTATCCTTCTTCTCTCTTTTCTACTTTCAATATAGCCATGTCTAGTGGAGAAGCAATAGGTTTCCCAACAAGTGGTATCAAAGATTTGGATCAAAGATCCTTCTGAGTCTTAAAGGTCTTACAAAGCTACAAGGTTGTGTAGGGTTGATTAACTCCTTTGATCCTTGTGGGTGAGGGGGGGCGTCACTATAATAAATAATTCCTATCAAGTCCATTCAATAGTAGGGATTTTTTCTGTATTTTTTCACATTTCCACATACAAAAAGGGTTGAAAAAATGATCTTGGAATGTAATTTACAGATTGAATAGGAAAAAGGTCCCATTTATTTGTGAAATTTTCACAAGTAAGGAGTTTTAAAAATATTCTTTGAATGCACACGGTATATAGGTTTTACATATAGTGACCCCCCCCCCCCCCCCCCCCCCAAGCTTTGAGCGTAGAGATGAGAGAGCACAAACACACACAAGAAGAGAGCGAAGGAAGAGAGAGAGAGAGAGAGAGAGAGAGAGAGAGAGAGAGAGAGAAGGAGGTGTGGAAGAGATGGAAGGGTTGTAGAGACTGGCGCATGGGGCTTGATTGGAATCATTGTGCGACTATTGTTTCCCCCCTCGTCTAGAGCCCAAGAAAGAGCGAGTATGCATTCTCTTCAACAACGTCACCATTGTCAACACTCACAAGGCCTTTGGAGTGTTGGAGATTAGCCATCCTCCAGTGTAATACGTCCCTCCTAAGGACATTTAAAGATAGAGTATGTAAAGCCAGCACCAAGCTCATCATTCTGCAAATGGAAGGGTAGGGAATTGTAGTGGAGTGTGGACGTAAATGAAACAACAAAATAGATAAAGTAGATCGTAGCCATGGAGAAACCCACCCCTAGCACCACAGTTCCTTCTATTGTGGGCCCATGGATGCTGCAAAATCCCAACCTCAACCATGAAATTGGTCCTTTCAAAGTTGAGTCGGGCACCCTAGGATGGTATGGGTTTTCTCAAAGATATAACAAAGGTGACAATAGAGAATCTTTACAAACTTGTTGGTGTGGTGCATGTGGCAACATGAGGAAGTTGTAATGAGGACCAGAAAGTTTTTGGATGTGTTGAAACAAAGAGTCCATCGAGTCAAACAGAAAGTTTCATAAATTACCAGAGAGGTAAAAGAATCAATAAGTGCCACCCAACAAAAAAAAGAGAGAAATAAACACACACTAGCTCACAATCAATGGACGTTTCATTAGAAACTGTCTAAAAGACTCACTAATAAAAAGGAATCTTCAAGCAAGCAAGAAGGAAAACTTTGTTGTAAGATTGGATAACATAGTTTCTTTTTGTTTATTCAAAGTGTTTTTGCATTTATCTAGCGTTTGTTCACATGAAATTGATGTTGTATTGGCCAAATCCCATCATTTTGTATGCTTTTAAATGGGATTAGACACTCTAGCATTATGAAAAGTGGTAAGACCTTCCCTTGAATGATAAAGTTTGTATTACCTTCAGACTAGCATTTGAGCCTAACATGAGTACTCTTGTGAACCATAGGTGATGAATTCATTATGAGAACCATCATGATGTTTCAAGTACTACACCCAGATGCATTAGTAGAGTCTAGTAGTACACTCATAAAGGATTATGACAAGTTTGGTTGAGGGGCAATTGTTAGGGTCTGTCCAACTTGGATGGGTGCCCTTTTGTGTGAACAATACGTAATGTCTATCTCTTTTATTTTGACTATCTTTTCGTGTACTTATCTTCTTATCCTTCTTCTCTTTTTTTGCTTTCAATCTCCATAGCCATATCTATTAGAGAAGCAATAGGCTTCCTACAACAAAGTTAAAAATAGGCTCAAACATATAATATGTCCCAAAAAAAGCTATAGACCATACACTATTTGTATTACACAATATACAAGTTTTTTGTTAAGTTTACATTGGAAAATATGTACTGTCGTATTAGAATGATTTTGTCGTATTAGAATGATTTTGTTCATAATAACTTATTGTGGTTTTTGATACCAAGCATAAGATTTATTATGACATCACCACCTACTTTATAAATATAAGAGGATAGCAAGTGCTTTAAGTGTTTAGAGAAATGACTTTCTAACAATGAAGAGTATAAAAATGGCACTTGAATAAGGCCCAAATTATATATTTACAATCTCAAAAAAGAGGATATCTAATGGTCGTTCTTTTTAATTATGAAGGCCCCTTCATTACTCTTCATTACTCTTCTTAACAAAAAAAGTTATTATTTATAGCTTAATAACTTTTTCTTAGGAAGATGAAAATAAATTACATGACAAAGGGTATCATTGCATAGTTTGTAGCACAAAATAGCTTTGAAAAACTTAGATTTCAAGCCCTTTTTTAAAAAATGGGACTTAAATAATTCTCAAAATTCTTCAATTTGTGTTTAGAGCTTCCACTATCGAAGCTTCAAAAGAGGATGCTCATTGTAAAGGATCACCTCTTTCCTATGCTTGGGTAAAGGGAAGGGAGCATGATGCCTTCATCTTGTTTGACACTGGCTCTACTCACAACTTCATATCAACGGAGTTGGCCACCAAATTGGGCATTCAAGATTTCAAGATAGGAGATGATGTAACTGCCAATACAGCTTTCAAGGGAAAGCAAGCCTCCATTACTCCCTTGATTGGGAAGTTGAGGCCTCATGTCCAAAGCTATGTTGACAAAGAATACTTTTTCATCTCTCCTCTCCAACATGAAGATGCTATCCTATGGGCACAATGGTTCAGCCACATGGCTGCTAACATGAAGCTACTTGACAGGAGAATCTATTTCACCTACGGGGAATGTATATAGATGCTAGTGAGTCTGGTCATACTATACCACTTGTAAATTCTCTTGGTTTTGAATCAATGGAAAGCTCAGTTTTTACGTTGTCAGGAGTTTTTTGGAGCAAGGGATTGCGCATATGTACATACACATGCATGGTGCATCGAATAAAGGATTGCCCAATTTCCATAGCCAGGTGGTTACGTGGGGCCCACATGTGTACATGTAGGACAGCATGTACATAGTGCATCGATTTTCACTATTACCAGTACCATTATGTTTTTTCTACAATAATGAGGAGTTTATAGCGCGTAAAACTTCTTGAGGAAGCTATCCGCGGGCCGACGACACGAGGTAAGCGGGTGCGTCAGATGGCATCTAGTGGCGTCAGGAGGGCGAACGGGGTCAATATTTGCACGTGGATGAATACGGACACAAAGTGGTGTTTTCTTGTGAGAGTTATGCAGAAAGGTCATCATTAGGACCACTTTTTGGGGCCACTTCACGTGGTTTCGAGACGCATTATTGAAAAGAAATGAGTGCCAGGTGTGCGTATGGATGCAACAGGGTGGCAACTATGCACTGCGAGGTCAGTTTTTGGCCTGTCCGGGGTCCGTTTGAGGTCATCTAAAAGGCCAAGGGCGCCCAACTAATAAAGCTAAGTGTGGGAACTGAAAAAACAGAGAGAAGACCAGAAAAAACGTGGAGAAGAGAGGAGGAACAGCCGCAGGTGTGTTTTTGGGGTTTTTGGAGCCTGTTTTGGCCGTAAACTGCTCATCCGATGTCGGATTTGAGCACTTTGACATTGTAAACTGGGGTTTTGGGCCGTTCCGGACGTGATGGCGCTGTCCATTCTGCCAAATTCCTCACTCTTTTTCTGCTGTTTTTGTTGTGTAAGTTTCTCCTATGAGCGAAGCTTCCGCTCCAGTTTCTGATTGTATCTAGCATGTTTTACCCATATTGTGTGAGCTATTTGCCCCATTGGTGTTGGCCCAAGCTCAATTGTATCTCAACATCAGAAATTCTCCTATTTTGAGTTGAGTTTTTTGGGTGTGTGTGTGTGTGAGTGTGTGTCTCTGTGTGGAGTGGGCAAGTGGATAGTCTCTCTCCTCTCACTCCATTGGTGTGTTCCCTGTCTCGGCCAGGTGGGCTATATAAGCCGAGTGGTGCCCCATAGTGTGTGTGTGTGTGTGTGTATCTTCCCAAGAGTGTGTGTCAGATCGTCGTTGTGTGTGTTTTCATCCCGCTCACATTCTTTTGGTGCCCCCACGGAGGATCTTCTTCGAGTACCTTCTGCTTTGAGCTTCGAGCTTCGAGATTGGGGATTACTGGTTATAGGTTTCAGGTTGCAAATTACAGGTTATAGGTTACAGGGACAAGTACATGTACAAGTGATTCACACAGGTACACGTAGCTGGAGTACAGTGATATGCTAGCAGTGATGTCACTTGCAGTTGTTGTGGGTATGCATCACTTGGCGCCTATTTGAGCGCATTGTCTGCTGGATTGTACGTTACTTATGGAAACTCCCATTGTACGCATTTGTGGAGCCATACTTGGTTGTATTTGGCAGTCCCAGCCATTTCTGAGACTTGGTCTGGAAGATAGTCATTTCTGAGACTTGACTATATGCGATTTGCATTAGCCTTCGTGTGAGGGTCGATAGCGTGAGGTTTTTATTGAGCTGGGGGATTCTCAAATGTGGAGATCCTTTCGGTGATACAGGTAGCTGGAGCACCCTTTTTGTGACCTTGCCATAGGCTATGTACTAGTGAGTCCTACTTGATGCTCGGGTTCTATTGTTGACAGTTTATGCATACATAGACAGTCTATATTTTGGGTTCCTACTGCTCTACTTCTGGGGAAACTCTGTCGAAATTTTCCCAAGTTATGATGGCTGGTTTTTTGGTATTTTGAGCAATTTATGCTGTTATGCTGCTGAAATTTTGGCAAAATCAGAGGTTGAGTCAGGTGTGCCTTCTTGGGAGCTTCATGGTTGGCTTTAATGGATGATCAAAATGGTCCTCAGTTCACTCCTTTTCATTTAACTCAAAGAATTCAGATTAATGTTCATGTGTCCAGGAAGATCTTTTTCCAGTAGCGCATAGTCTTTATGTTTGGGCCAAGAATATTGAGAGAGATCCTGGAATGTCCTTTGCTTGTTGTCACTCCGATGATTAACTATGAAAACTCATTTGATGTGCATGTGTTTGTCCTTATCTAAAGCTGAGCTCCATTGAAGTTTCTGGGGATTGGGTAGTGAAAAGTTTTGGGTTCTTGCACGTGTGTTCGAAGGGGTTCTCAAAGCATCATAATTTGGGTAGCCATGGCTTTCTCTTATCCGGAGTTTCATGGAAGAAGTGATGAAGATGTGGAAGAATTTTTGGAAAAGATGGAGGTTGCTTGCATTAGCAATCAGATTCATGACCCTACGCAAATGTTACGCCTTCTCCAAATTTGTTTGAAGAGTGATGCACGAGTTTGGTCTAAAGCATTTGAAGAGGAGTTGCGTGTGGCTGATCCACATGTAAGGTTGAGTTGGGACAATCTACGACATGGGTTGGAAGTGGAGTTTGTGAAGATAGAAGATCCTGACAAAGTGTGGCAAGAAGTACAGGCTTTGGTGCAAAAGGAAGGTGAGACAGTAGATGCGTACATACGTAAGTTTTCATTGGCATGGGAGCGGACACGTTCTTGGCTGGTCTTTGGGAGAATATACGTTCGAGAGTGGAGCTAAAGAAGCCTAGGACATATGAAGAGGCACTAGAGGTAGCAAGGAACAAAGAGTGGAAGCTGAGGAAAATGAGCCAGTTAGGGATGGAGTCTTTGCCCATGAGGTCTGAATTTCAGCCTATAGAGTCTTTACAAGGTCGCATGTCAGGGGTTCATCACGAACCAGTGGTTCCTATTACTACTCAGGTTATGCCAACAGTGGTCACTACAGCAGTGCAAGATGATGGGCTAAGGCAAGACATGAGGCAAATGGTAGATTTGATGAAGAATCTCAGCCTAAACATGCTAGGTCAAGTGGGAAATAATCGAGGTCGAGGGAGGTTTGCAAATCAGCCAAGAGGTGAAGAAAGGCCTAGGAATGGTGTTGGACAAAGCAATGGTAGGTTTTGGAGGCAGACGCCCACATGTTATAATTGTGGAGAGTTGGCTCACATCAGCCCGCAATGTGATAAGCCACCAAGGATGGGGGGAGACATGTATCCATTGCCAAGACAGGTGCTAACTAGGTCAAATGATTATGGCATCGAAATTAAGGGAGACGAAGGAACCAGTGGACTGACCCAGGAGGAAAAGGGAAAGACAAAAGTGCTAAGTGTAGTCACCTTGGAGAAGTCATCAAAGCTAGAGGATACATTAGTGATGCCTATTGGGAAGAGGACCACAGAGGATAAGGAAGGAAGAAGTGCCCCAGGTCCTAGTAACAAGAAAGGAAAGAGCCATGAAGGCGAGGATGTCAAGGCCAAGAGGAAAAGGAGAGCTCGTCGAAAGTTTCATGTTTCAGATTTTCCACTAGGGGATGGGCAATTAAGCTATGACTTGAAGGAGGATCTGACGAGCAGGAAGGCAGATGTTATATTTGGGCAGCTTATAGAGATGGTGCCTAAGCTAAAGCGACAGTTGAAGAGGATGGTTAACCCAATGGAGAAAGAGCCAGAGAGAGGTTCAGTAAAGGTGTTGGCAATGGATGAGCTACCAGACATTTGTCCGATAGTAGATGTGTGGCATAAAAGGAAAAATTTGGGACAAGGTTATGTGGATGGCGGAGCCCAAATATGTGTCATAACACACTCATGCGTTGAGAAGATGGGTCTCACAGTGGCTGGGGTGTCAGGTTTTCGGATCAGATTGGCAAACCATCAAAAAGTAAAATGCTTGGGTGTTGTAAAGAGCTTAGAAGTGGAGGCATATGATGCAAAGGCAGTGGTTGATTTTCATGTGATGCCAGCAGGGTTGGGAGCATATCCTATTATAATGGGCAAACCATGGTTACGTGCAGTGGGAGCTGTTCAAGATTGGCGACATGGTACGATTAGCCTCTATGGAAAGACAGGTACCAAGAAGCTTTATAATATGGACACAAGGAAACGATTAGAGGAGCTTTATGAAGATGAGGATGAGTCTAGTGATGAAGACTCTGCCACAGTGATAGATGAGGACAGTGATAGCACTACCATCAGTGATGAGGATGCTGATGTTGCATTTCTTTTGATGGACAAAGAAATACAAGAGTTTCGTTTAGTTGCATTTGCGAATGAGGTTGAAGATGAAAGTGAAGGGCCTTATGAAGTGATTGAAGGGCTGATGCAAACCAAGGTTGAGTTGTCAAAGAAGCAGGAATTGATGACACAAATGATCAGTGGAGACCTCTCAGCTATGGAGAAGGATATATATTTGCACATGTTGGCTAGTTTTCCTGATTTGTTCATTACTTCATATGAAGAGATCAGAGGGTTCAAGGGCGAAGAGATGCATATAGAGCTGAAAGAAGGTGCTAAGCGAGTGCGGAAAAGGCTAAGAAGGATGGGTCAAGAGCAAATGGAAGCCTTGCGAGAAGAGGTGGACAAGTTGTTGAAGGCAGGGTTCATAGTCTCTGTGGAGACCACAGAATGGGTGAGTCCAATAGTAGTCAATCCAAAGAAGGATGGGAAGTGGAGGGTTTGTGTAGATTTTAAGCCCTTAAACGCAGCCACTAAGAAGAACCCATATCCTCTTCCATTCATCGATCAGATCTTGGATTCAGTGGCAGGTTATGAGAGGTACAGTGTGTGTGATGGTTTTTCAGGCTATTTTCAATTGAAGATTGCTCTTAAAGACCGCACAAAGACCACTTTTATTACGCCATGGGGCTGCTATTGCTACACAGTATTGCCATTTGGGTTGTCAAATGGACCTTCCTTCTATCAAGAGAGAGCGAATTGGGTGTTGGAACCATTCATTGGTAGTTGTGTTAAAGCTTTTATGGATGACTTCTGTGTTTATAGTAGTAGGGTTGAACACCATGAGAAGCTGCAGATGGTATTGGCTCGATATGATGAATGTGGAGGACAACTAAATCCAAAGAAATGTCATCTAGCACAGCCAAGGGTGAAGTTATTGGGCCACATGGTGTCAGAAAATGGCATTGAGGCTGATCCAGACAAGGTTAAGTCTATTATTCTTCTTCCATCACCTACGAGTACGAAGCAATTGGCAACCTTTATACACAAAGTGAAGTACATGGCAAGGTTTATTCCATTGTCTTCTCAGATTCTTTATCCATTACAACAAGTGGCAAAGCATGATCCATTGCAATGGGATGACAAGTGTGAAGAAGTGTTTCAAGAGGTGAAAGAGGTGTTAGGGGGGTTGTCAGCCATGCAGGCTCCTGATTGGGAGAAAGTGTTTTATGTAAATCCATCAGTAGGGGATGATGCCATTGGAGCCATGCTATTGCAAAAGGGGAAGGGAAGCCATTATATGAGGCCAGTGTATTGTGCAAGCCGAGTGAAGTTGGTAGCGGAGAGAAAGTTCTCGGAAGTAGAGCTAGTGATGGAGAGTTTAATATTTTCTTGTCGACGATTTCGTCATTACTTGCTACCACGGCCTTTTGTTTTCTTGACGAGTTATGCCTTTTTGCCACAGTTAATTAATGGTACTAACATGTCAAATGTGGTGAAGAAATGGGTAATTGAGCTGCAAGAGTTTGAGTTCTCTTTTCTAGTGGAAGATAGTACAAGGGCTACCCTAGCTAATTTGTTGACCTACAAGGAGAATCCCCTTATTGTTAAGGAAGAGGTGGTGAGAAAGGTAGTTGAAGAAGTGCCACAGATCAACAATGCACATGTGTTATTCTTTGATGGTTCATACAGAAAGAGCCATGATGCAGCTTCAGGGAGTATAGCACTTTATGATCCAGAGGGGAAGCTAGTATGCAAGAGAGGGTTCAAATTGGATGCTCGTAGTAACAATGAGGCTGAATATGCTACTCTGGAAGCCGGATTACACATTTGTTTGAAGCATGGGGTTCGAAGGTTGAGCATAAAAGGTGATGCCTTGTTAGTGGTGAAGCAAGTGCTGGGTGTGTGGAAGAGCAAGAACACCTCATTGAAGGAAATGTGCTTCAGAATTAAAGGCTTGTTAAAAAAGTTCGAAGCATGGAGCATCAGACACATTGAACGTGCTCTAAATGGAGAGGCACATGAAGCAGCTCAAAGCATGATTGGGGAGCTATTTGTGTTGAGGACCACTTTACCTCTTTATCATGGCCGGGAAAGTTTGGCTCAAGAAGAGGAGTTTTTGCTAACAGGAATCATTCCAAAGGAGATTCAGAAGTCTAAGAAGTATGGCTTTGTGCGTAGAGCATACAGGTACAAATTGATTGGTGATTTCTTATACATGAAAGGGGCTGATCTCGTGTTGAGACGTGTACCTTGGCGGGAGGAGCTTTACAGAGTGTTGGAAGAGAATCATGAAGGCGCATGTGGTGGCCATTTTGCTCTAAAGATCACCTTGCATAAGATTTTGCAAGAGGGGTATGTATGGCCTAGTTTGCACAAGGATGTTCACCATTGGTGTAGGTCTTGCAATAGGTGTCAAGCATTTGGGAAGAGAGTGTTGAAGCCAGAGCTACGAAAAACCATTATGGCGTTTGATGTGTTTGAAAAGTGGGGGATTGATGCAATAGGCCCGTTACCTATCACAAGCAGGGGCAAAAGCTATATCTTGACGGTAGTGGACTATCTCTCTAGATGGGCAGAGGCTATAGCAGTAAAACAGATCACTGCAAAGGATGTGGCAAAATTTGTGTATGATGAAATATGTTGCAAGTTTGGGGTGCCATTAGAGCTACTTTCAGATAAGGGGCCAGGATTTAGAGCTAAACTGCTAGACTTCTTATGCACAAAGATGAAGATTAGGCACCAACATACCACTCCTTATTACACGCAGTGTAATGGCTTAAATGAAAGATTCAATGGTGAGTTGGTACAAATTCTTTCTAAAGTGACAGAGCACCAAGGAAAGAATTGGGATTTGGAATTGCCTAGTGCATTATGGGCTTACCGTACTTCGGTGAAGACAGGTACAGGGTTTACTCCATTTCATTTGGTGTATGGAAAGGAAGCACTATTGCCTGTGGAGGTAGAGTTGCCTGCGGTCAAGATGTTAGAGAAGTTGCTTGGGCCGCCTAGTGATGCATTCAAAGAGAGGCTCTTGCAGTTACAAGAGGTCCAGTTGGATAGGATGAGCGCATTGGAGCATTATGGGCAGATGCAGGATAAGGCTTTGGCAAAGATAAATGAAAAGGTCAAACGTAAGGGTATCAAGAAACATGACTTGGTTTTGCGCTACAACAGTAAGCTGGACAACACCTTCCAAAAGAAGTTTCAAATTAAGTGGGAAGGACCTTTCAAGGTAGTGGAGCGTTTTCCAAATGGCACATATCAGCTGGCTAACCTGGATGGTGTTCTACATAAGTCAAGGGTAAATGGATTGCGCCTTAAATTGTATCATGCTAGATTGATGATGGTGGAGCAAGATGAGCTGTCTGTGGATCAAGCAGTGTTGGTGAGGGATGAGGAGACCTATGATGCGGTGAGTCTCATATCTCTCTTTGCCGCTGCTGATCATGAATGATCTAGTAGGCTAGGGGATGGGCAAATTATGTCAGGAGTTTTTTGGAGCAAGGGATTGCGCATATGTACATACACATGCATGGTGCATCGAATAAAGGATTGCCCAATTTCCATAGCCAGGTGGTTACGTGGGGCCCACATGTGTACATGTAGGACAGCATGTACATAGTGCATCGATTTTCACTATTACCAGTACCATTATGTTTTTTCTACAATAATGAGGAGTTTATAGCGCGTAAAACTTCTCAAGGAAGCTATCCGCGGGCCGACGACACGAGGTAAGCAGGTGCGTCAAATGGCATCTAGTGGCGTCAGGAGGGCGAACGGGGTCAATATTTGCACGTGGATGAATACGGACACAAAGTGGTGTTTTCTTGTGAGAGTTATGCAGAAAGGTCATCATTAGGACCACTTTTTGGGGCCACTTCACGTGGTTTCGAGACGCATTATTGAAAAGAAATGAGTGCCAGGTGTGCGTATGGATGCAACAGGGTGGCAACTATGCACTGCGAGGTCAGTTTTTGGCCTGTCCGGGGTCCGTTTGAGGTCATCTAAAAGGCCAAGGGCGCCCAACTAATAAAGCTAAGTGTGGGAACTGAAAAAACAGAGAGAAGACCAGAAAAAACGTGGAGAAGAGAGGAGGAACAGCCGCAGGTGTGTTTTTGGGGTTTTTGGAGCCTGTTTTGGCCGTAAACTGCTCATCCGATGTCGGATTTGAGCACTTTGACATTGTGGACTGGGTTTTTGGGCCGTTCCGGACGTGATGGCGCTGTCCATTTTTCCAAATTCCTCACTCCTTTTTTGCTGTTTTTGCTGTGTAAGTTTCTCCTATGAGCGAAGCTTCCGCTCCAGTTTCTGATTGTATCTGGCATGTTTTACCTATATTGTGTGAGCTATTTGCCCCATTGGTGTTGGCCCAAGCTCAATTGTATCTAAACATCAGAAATTCTCCTCTTTTGAGCTGAGTTTTTTGGGTGTGTGTGTGTGTGTGTGTGAGTGTGTGTCTCTGTGTGGAGTGGGCAAGTGGATAGTCTCTCTCCTCTCACTCCATTGGTGTGTTTCCTATCTCGGCCAGGTGGGCTGTATAAGCCGAGTGGTGCCCCATAGTGTGTGTGTGTGTGTGTATCTTCCCAAGAGTGTGTGTCAGATCGTTATAGAGGCGCTGTGTGTGTTTTCATCCCGCTCACAACGTACATGACTTTTGTCAAAGAATCCCTAAAAGGTCTTAATGTTTCATCAAATGTAAATGGTAGGAATCAAGAAGAGTTAGACTTTTCTAATATTCTAAAAGGATTCCATGTTGTGAGCCTCCTTATCGAGTTTCCCAAGCTCAACAAGAGGAGATCATGAGGCAAGTACAAGAATTGGTAGACAAGGGATGGTGAGGCCTAGATCCTCTCCCTTTTGTTCTCCAGTCCTTTTAGTGCAAAATAAAGATGGTACATACCACATGTGTGTGGACTATCCAGCACTAAACCATATCACTATCAAAAACAAATTTTCCATACCTCGGGTAGAAGATATGTTTGATAAGTTACAAGGCTCTACCTACTTCAGTAGGATTGACCTTAAAATTGGCTATCTTCAAATAAGGATATGAATGAAGATGTCCTAAAGACCGCGTTTCACACAACATTTGGTCTTTATGAATATTTAGTCATGCCTTTTGGCTTGACTAATGCACTAGCCACGTTCAATTGTTTAATGGAGAAATATTTAGACCCTACCACAAATTCACTGGAGTGTTATTTTATGATATCATCATCTACTCCAAGTCCTTGGAGGAACACAAGCAACATCTCAAGGTGATTTTCAAGCATTGAGGGAGAACAAGCTTTTTTATTAATCAAAAGAAAGTAAATTTTTCCTTCAAGAGATTCAATACTTAGGTCATATTATCTCTCAAGATGGTATCCGTATGGAACCATCGAAGTTGGAGGAAATAAAAGCATGGCCTAATCCAAAGAATCTACATGAGGTAAGAAGCTTTACTAGTATGTGTGTATACTATAGATGCTTCATAGCAAAATTCTGTCAAATAGAGGGACCATTACATGACTTAACAAAGAAGAACATTAAGTACTCATGGATTGCTAAGGAGACAAATGCTTTTGGCAAGCTGACCTCCTAACCAATCCTTATGCTTCAGGATCTCTCAATGCTTGTGGTGATTGCCTTGGAGCAGTCTTGCTTCAAGAAGGGCTTGCCATAGCATATGAGAGTCGAAGATGTCCTCCCCTCTTGTACGGATGAACGAGTCTTCGGCATATACAAAAAAGAGCTTTTAGCTGCTCTACATGCCCTAGACCCATGTAAGCGAGTACGCATTGTAGTAAGATCCCTGCTCTTCAAAGCTAACTGGAATTGATCATATCCGAAATAAATATCACCCATGGAGTAAATAGACCTACCGGCAAAGGCCTCAGCAAATTCATCCACAATTGGGTCAGTACCCACATTGCGGATTGTTACCTTATCAACCGGTTGCATATCCTGAATGAACCTTAATGTATCATTTTTCTTCGGAACAGTAAACCATCGGTTAGAATATGGTGCACATGACTGTAAAGAAAGAGGATGCAAGAGAGCTACACAAGACAAGCACACACCACACAGAGATGGAAAGCTTCTTCTTCTTCTCACAGAAAAGAGAGTACAAAATGACTAAGTGCTAAAACTGAAAAGTAGCACATATGTACATGCGGTCACTAAGTGTGAACTCGCTAGAAGCGTACTAGGCTGGCACTATAAGTGTAGTCCAGCTATAGAATCACTGGCAGAGATCCTCCGTGTCGGTCACCTAACGCGCCAGAGAGTAAATGTCGTAAGCGGCCAAGACCCGTAGTGGATGCCAACTCAAGATGTAGAGCTCGACATCTCAACACTCCCCCTCGAGCTCTGCATGTCGCAGAGTCCAAGCATAGTCTGGAAACGTCGAAGCTTCTCAGCTCCAAGGGCCTTTGTAAAGATATCCACTATCTGCTCATCTGTGCTGACGTAGACCAAGTCGATGTCGCCCGCCAACACTCGCTCTTGAACGTAGTGGTAATGGACCTCCATGTGCTTGGTTCTGGCATGGAACACTGGGTTCCTAGCCAACTGCATGTTGTTGAGGTTGTCACAATGGATGACAATCTGCTGGTCCACCTGCACTCCCAAGTCCTCAAGTAATGTGCGTAGCCAAGCTACCTCGCAAGCCGCAATTGCTGCACCTCTGTACTCGGTCTCTGTGCTTGATAAAGCAACCGTAGACAGCTTTTTGCTGCTCCAAGTAACAGCAGAACTCCCAAAAGAGAACATGAAGCCAGTCGTAGATCTCCTATCAATAATGCTACCTGCCCAATCTGCATCTGTATACCCATACAATGCTAATGGCTCATCTGCTGCATAGAACAATGCGTAGTCAAGAGTCCCTTGCACATACCGAAGTGTACGTCGTACTCCATCCATATGTGGCTTCCTCAGAAGCTGCATGAACTGACTCTCCAAGCCTACTATGTAGCTCAAGTCTGGCCTCGTGATAGTCAAGTAGATTAGACTACCCACAATCTTCATGTACATCTTGACATCCTCAACAACATCACCCTTCTCTGCACTCAGCTTTGCATTCACATCCAAGGGAATAGAAATTGGCTTACAATCAGCCATACCATACTTTCACAACATGTCCAAAGCATAATGTCTCTGTGGTGACAACCATACACCCTCTGGAGTCCTGATCACCTCAATGCCAAGAAAGTAGCGCAAGTCGCCCAAATCTTTCATTTCAAACTCCTGTTTGAGAAGACCCTTCACATGGTCAATCTCCATAGCATTGTCACCCACAATAATAAGGTCATCTACATATATGGTAATGACCACAATCCCCACATCACTCTCATGTACATAGAGTGAATAATCAGCATGAGCTCTCCTAAAACCAATACTGAAGGAGTACGAGCGGAAGTGCGACGCGAGAGAGAGTGCGAGAAGAAGAGCACGACAATATGGTGAACTCGCTCTACTGTAATGTGTAGAGCATAGTGAGTTCTTATTAGGTTTTTACAAAAGAATATGTGTACATACCTGGCGGCCCGCCCACTTACCTGGGCGACCACATTGGGCTTTATACCCCAACAACCTCCCACTTAAAGTCCAATGTGGTACTTTAAGTGTGAGAGAAGCTACTATACAAGCTAATATACAAGAGATGTAGAGAAGTGATGTACTACCCTACACCTAACTACTTGCGAAAATGCGCAAAGCTCTCTGAGGGAAGTCCTTTTGTAAGTAGATCAGCAGGATTTTCTGTGGTGTGAACTTTGACAAGCTGAAGTTGCTTATCCTCGAGCATTTCCCTGATGAAATGATACTTCACATCCACATGCTTTGTCTTTGAGTGATAAACTGGATTGCGAGCCAATTGTATAGCACTTTGACTATCACAATATAACACAGGAATCTCTTCTTTGATTCCCAAATCTGTTACTAGTCGATTAAGCCAAATTGATTCTTTGCATGCCTCTGATGCTACAACATATTCAGCCTCTGTAGTAGACTGAGTAACACAATCTTGTAATCTAGAACACCATGATACTGCTCCACCAGCCAATGTAAAGACATACCCTGACGTAGACCTTCAGTTGTCTAAGTCACCTACATAATCTGAGTCTGTAAAACCCTTTACACTTAGCTCCTGACTCCCATAGCATATACGCATACTCTTTGTAGCTTTCAAGTATCTCAATATTCCTTTCACTGCCTCCCAATGTTTCTTGCCTGGGTTTGACATGTATCGACTTACTACTCCCACTGCAAATGCAATGTCTGGGCGAGTAGAAATCATTGCATACATCAAACTACCCACTGCAGATGCATATGGAATCTTATCCATTTCAGCCTGTTCTTCCTCAGACAGAGGACAATCTTGTTTGCTAAGTTTCACATATGGTGGCAATGGAACACTCGATGCCTTTCCCTTCTCCATATTGAAACGTTGCAAAACCTTGTCAATATACTCTGTTTGAGATAACCAAATCAACTTCTTTGATCTGTCTCTCTCAATGCGCATACCAAGTATATGACTTGCCTCACCCATGTCTTTCATGTCAAACGATTTTGCCATCTTTGACTTCAAAGCTGAAATTTCTTCCAAGTGCTTGCCAGCAATCAACATGTCATCCACATACAAAATAAGGATCAGCCAACTGCCATCCTTAGCCTTCTTTGTATATAGACAGTGATCGAACTCACTACGTTTGTAGCCTTGAGAAAGCATAAACTTGTGGAATTTATGGTACCATGCCCTCGGTGATTGTTTTAAGCCATAAAGACTCTTTAACAACTGGCATACCCAATCTTCCTTGCCTTTCTCAACAAACCCTTCTGGCTGCTGCATGTAAATTTCCACATCTAAATCACCATGCAAGAGCGCTGTCTTGACATCCATTTGGTGCAACACCAAATCTAATATGGCAACCAATGCAAGAAAGCATCTCAATGTAGTCATCTTGACCACCGGAGAGAAGACTTCATCAAAGTCAATGCCTTGTTCTTGCTTAAAGCCCTTGGCAACAAGCCTTGCTTTGTACTTTGGCTGACTATCATGAGCGGTGATCTTATACCTGTAAACCCATTTACAGGGTAGAGCCTTTTTGCCCCGTGGTAATTTAACTAGCTTCCATGTCTGGTTTTTATGCAGAGCTGTCATCTCTGACTGCATGGACAATTGCCAATTCCCGGAGTCCTTCCTTTGCACTGCTTCCTTGTAACATGAAGGCTCATTGCAATCAATCAACATGACATAATTCATAGATGGAACAAACCTATCAGGAGGTCGCGTGACATGTCCAGATCTACGCACAATAGGTGGCTCAGGCTCAGCCACAACCTGTGGTTCCACTCTATCCTGTCCTTGCTCCTCTTGAGCCCTGACATTTTGTCTTGCACGTGCAGGTCCATCTTCTTGGAAGACAACTCTTCTAATCTCCTCAACCCTCTCTGGTTTAGAATGATATTTGGATTCATTAAAGTGAACATCATTGCTGCGGACAACCTTTCTGGATTCGGGATCCCAAAGTCTGTACCCCATCTCACCAGAATTACCATAGCCTAGAAAGATGCACTTTCTACTCTTTGGCTCAAGTTTGTTCCTAAATTCCTTTGGAACGTGAGTATATGCCTCACAGCCAAAGACTCTGAGATGCTTGTATGAGGGCATTTTTCCTCACCATACCATCTCTGGCACTGAATCCTTCTGCAAAACCTTGCTAGGAGATCTATTTACAAGATGAACAGCTGTTGATACAGATTCAGCCCAAAACCCATTTGGCAGTTGTGCATTAGACAACATACTTCTGACCTTCTCTTGTATGGTTCTATTCATCCTCTCAGCAACACCATTTTGAGGAGGATTGTAAGGAGCAGTAAGTTCACGTTTTATACCTTTTGACTCACAAAAGTCCTGAAAGGCCTTTGAAACAAACTCTCCACCATTGTCAGAGCGTAAGCATTTAAGCTTCTTGCCACTCTGGTTCTCCACAAGTGTCACAAACGTTTTGAAAACACTAAACGCTTCATCCTTGTGCTTGAGAAAGTAAACCCATACTTTCCTCGAGTAATCATCTATAAATGTCATAAAGTAAGAAGCTTCCCCTAGAGATAGGTTAGGCATAGGTCCACACAAATCACTATGAACAAGTGCCAACTGTGTATCTCTTCTACTGCTTCTATGCTTATGTGGCTGTTGTGTTTGCTTACCATACAGACAATGTTCACAGAATTCAAAATCATTAAATGAAAAGCCAGGAAAATAACCAGAATGAGACAAGATTTCCATTCCCTTCTTGGACATATGTCCTAACCGGCTATGCCACAAAGAAACGTTCGACTGCTCGATTACATTGATTACATTTTTAGAGACATTTGATACATAAATCATGTAAAGTCCTCCAGACTTTACTCCATGTGCTACTGTCATAGAACCCTTGGATATCTTCCACATGTTCTGTCCAAAAATGGTGACGTGGCCAGCATCATCAAGTAAGCCTGTGCTGATGAACCTCTTTGTAATTGCGGGAACATGTCTCACATTCTTCAGCGTGAAAGAAGAGCCATTCTGAAACTTCAATTGAACATCTCCAACACCTAAGATCTCACATGTCTGCCCATTGCCTAGCCGAACATGATCTTTAGTGGTCACATAAGAGGTAAACCACTCCTTGTTTGGAGACACATGAAGTGATGCCCCTGAGTCTATAATCCAGCCACTCAGTGCATTTCCATCAGATGCTGTAAGAAGAGCTGAGTCCATTGTATTCTTCAAGAAGTAGATGTCTCCTGACACTAGACTGTCATCCTCTGCAACAGTGTTTGTCACATTTATTTCTTGAATCTTCACTGAGGACTTGTTCTTCTCACCATGGTCTTCACCTTTCTCTTTGCCTTTTTTTGCTTTCCATTCTCTGTAGTCTCTTTTCATGTGACCCTTCTTGCCACAATGGTAGCATTCTATGTCACTCTTGCCTTTAGCACTGCGGGACTTGCTACGAGACTGATTCCTCTTTTCACCTTTGTACTTTTCTTTGGTCCTTCCCCTGACAACTAAGGCTGTTCCTTTGCCTTTGTCCATTGCCTTTCTATTGGTTTCTTTAGTAAGCAGACTTCCTTCTACACCTGCTATGTTCAAACCATCTGGAGGTGCAGAATTACTCAAAGCTATGCGAAAAGTGTTCCAACTTTCCGGCAATGTGATCAACAGGAACATAGCTCTAACAGGTTCATCAAACTTGACACCTTGAGCTGACAACTGACTGTAGATTGTGTTGAATTCATTCAGATGATTGGACATAGGTGTCCCTTCTTTCATCTTCAAGTCAAAAAGCTTCTTAAGCCAGTATACCTGTGAAGCTGCACTCTGCTTCTCATAAAGATCACTCAGCTTTAACCATACTTGATAAGCCGACATCTCGTCTGCTACATTGAAGTAAACGCTTTCTACCAAAGTCAGCATAATGGTAGAAAGTGCCAATTCATCCATTTCGCTCCATTCATCTTCGTCCATATCTTCTGGTTTTATCCCTTTGAGCTTTATAGGTTTTATCTGCTTCTTTTGTACCAACACGTGCCAAATCTGCTTCTTCCACAATGGGAAATTGGTTCCATCCAGCTTCTTGATATTGTAAAGATCAGTGTCCTATGATTCAGCCATAGCTACGCTTCACAGTAGTTTACTTTGCTGGGAAAAATTCGACAGAGTTTCCCCTGTAAACTGACCTCTGAACCAATATCAACCTGTCAAATGAACCAAGAAAGCTTCAGATTCTGCAGAAATTTTGGCAGAGTCTCCTTTGTAAAATGGCTCTGGTGTACTAAAAACAGACCAAAAAATAGCTCAAAAACACTGTCTCTCTAACACTGTAAGCTGTGGGTAAACCTGTCCTGCACCTGTACTGTCTCTGATTGTCCTGTCACTGTCCTATAAGCATAGACTACGACAATGCCTCAACGGCAGTAAAGCAAAGATGCAATCCCAACTGTCTAACTCACAGTCAATACATCCTAGCTGCCTATCTAAGGGTGCTCGAGGGATCGCTCCAAGACCTGTATCACCGAAAGGATCTCAACATTCGAGAATTCCCCAGCTCAATAAAACCTCACTCGACCCTCAACAAAGGTTGCAGTAAATCTGACAGTACATAGACTTCCCACAAAGTCATACATCCACAAATTTCCCACTGTATGTTGTAACCGTTGCGGCGGTTGTTTGCTGCGTGACTCACAGCCAGCAAACCCTCAACAGACATACATCATCTCTGGCAATACATCCCATGTGGAAGTACCTACAATGTCAAGATGAAATCTGGAATATCAAGCAGCAAACACAAGCTACCTGATGAACTAGTGGATGTCGCCTACAGTCTGTGTGTAGATGCGCCCATGTCGTATGTGACAATCCTCTCAGAACTGTGAGCCGTCCTTCGATGTGTAGACAGCCACAAATCAACACTCTGGGAGTGTCGATATTCTCAGCACCTGCAATCGTAGGCCGAAAACCCCAAATTTGCAGAGTCAGATCTGCACCCGCTGAGACCACGTAGTCGAAAATGGCCTGCGCAGACCTTTGTCGAAGCCGAACGGTGGCCGAGATGACCTCAGAATGAAATTCTGACAACACCTGGTCCTTTGGGCTCTCCCACGAGATTTGGGGCCATGTCTTCGCCTGTCGAATTTCACTCCAATCTGAGTTGGTGACTCTAGCCTCCTGCAGTGCTGCCCCGAGCCTCGATCTGAGCTCTGATACCAGTTGAAGGAGTACGAGCGGAAGTGCGACGCGAGAGAGAGTGCGAGAAGAAGAGCACGATAATATGGTGAACTCACTCTACTGTAATGTGTAGAGCATAGTGAGTTCTTATTAGGTTTTTACAAAAGAATATGTGTACATACCTGGCGGCCCGCCCACTTACCTGGGCGACCACATTGGGCTTTATACCCCAACAAATACTGCCAAGATACTTGGCAATCCTATCATACCATGCTCTAGAGCCCTGCTTCAAACCATAAAAAGCTTTGAGAAGTCTGAATACATAATCTTGGTAACCTGGATCAACATAACCAGGTGGTTGATCCATATACACTTCCTCTTGCAACTCACCATTCAAGAAGGCATTCTTTACATCCATTTGATGCATAATCCATCCTCTAGATGCATCCACTCCTATGACAGCTCGTCATCTTTGCCACTGGAGCAAAGGTCTCCTCATAGTCTATGCCATACATCTGTGCATAGCCCTTTGCGACCAGCCTTTCCTTGTGACGCTCAATGTTACCATCAGCCTTATGCTTGGTTTTATACACCCATTTATAGCCAATAGCTTTCTTGCCACTTGGCAATGGCACCAACTCCCATGTGTCGTTTGCTTCCAATGCAGCCATCTCTTCATTCATTGCGTCATCCCAATGCACATTTCCAAGTGCATCCTCAAAACATGTGGGCTCCACATCCTGTATCACCTTAGCCATGTAGGCTTGGTGCTGCACTAGATACCCATCATAAGTCAATTTTTGAACTGGATTTCTGACTCTGTTAGATCTACGCGGTCCTGGGTCACTCCTTTTCCCTCTAGCATCTTCTTGTACTTTCCTTACACCAGGTGTCCTAATAGCCGGAATTCCAAATTCCTCATCAAGACTTTGTTCAGAACCATCTGATCCATGTCTACATGTGAAAAACCTGATGATGCATCATCCATAAAGGGAGGTTCATACATTCCCTGTACCTGCTGGTGGAGTAACCTGCGTACGTAGTCTACCATTCCATGGCTTCTCAACAGAGCCACAAGAAGAGGACTCTTGTGGTCCACTCAAAACCTGTGACTGTGGCCTCACATTTTGTACAACCACATCATCTTTTACATCAGCCCCAATATTGCCATGTGCATTACTGTACCAGCTGCTCATCTCATCGAAGACTACATCTCTGCTCACTCGTAATTCTCGTGTAGTAGGATTTTAGCACCTGTACCCCTTTTGTTCAAGGGAATATCCCACAAGAATACATTTCTCTACTTTACGATCCAATTTCCTACGCAACTCATCTGGTACATGCACATAAGCTATGCATCCAAACACTTTCAAGTGTGCCAAATCAGGCTTTGTACCTGTAAACTTTTCCTCAGGTGTTACATCATGCACTGCAGCTGTAGGTGTCCTGTTCATAATGTACACAGCTGTATTTACAGCTTCATCCCAGAAATGATGAGGCATGTTCTTCTCATTCATCAATGCACGTGCAACCTCTGTAGTGTGCCTGTTTTTCCTTTCTACGACCCCATTCTGCTGTGGAGTATATCTGCATGTAAACTGCCTACGTATACCATGCATTCGCAGAAAATCTGAAAAATCGTTGGAGAAGTACTCTCCCCCTCCATCTGACCTCAATGTCTTGATTTGCATATCTGTCTCCTTCTCAATCATGACTTTGAAGTCCTGAAAGTGACCAAACACTTCACTTTTGTTACGCATGAAGTAGACCCATACTTTCCTTGTATGCTCATCAATGTCAGAGACATAATACCTGCAACCATGTATACTTGCAGTATCGGTTGGACCCCAAACATCTGTGTGCACCACCTCAAGTGGCTTTTTACATACATTGCGCTCATGTGGAAATGAGCCCTTTGACTGTTTTCCAAACTAGCATGCTGCACACACTTTATGCATACCATCCACCTTGAATTTGGGCAAACCTTTTACAATCTGTTTTGATTGCATGTTGCGCAATCTCTGCTCATTGACATGGCCAATGCGTTTGTGCCAAATGTCAACATCAGCGACAACACTTGTGCCCTGTGCAAATAATGCAGCTTTTACCACAGGCATGTCTACATTTAGTGTAAACATTCTGCCCACACATTTGCCCTCTATGATCAGCTTACAGCCATTCTGGAAATCTTCTACATACCAACCGTTGGGATTGAAGCAAACCTGCAAACCCTCCTCAACCATTTGTCCAACAGAAACAAGATTCTTTGTAATGTTTGGGACATGAAGTACATCTGCTAAGTACTTTGATTTCCCACTCTTCGTATTTAGAGGTATGTCCCCTACATGAGCAATGGGGTGAGCTGTGTCATCTCATGTCTGCACATAGCCTGACACATCTGGTTTGCGCATATCTCTAAACCACTCTCCACGAGACGTCATGTGATTAGAGGCACCTGAATCCACATACCAAACATCATCTTGGGTGGAATTCTCTGCAGTCATTGTATTCATTACATGCTGCATAACAAACATGCGCTCGTTTTTGTTGTCATCTGAATCTCTGCTAGTAGATGCATAGTTGCCATGTTCTCTCTTTCCACTTGCTTTTCCCTTTGGACAGTCGCGTGACATGTGACCTCTTTCACCACAAGTCCAACATTCTCTGCTATCTGCAGTATGTTGCTACCTGCTTGATCCTGCACCACAACCTCTTTGACTCCCCCTGCCTTGAGACTGGTTTCCCCTGCCACCTGTATTGTTTTGATTTGATTGACCTTCTTGAAATTGGCCCCTGCAACCCCTTGGGCCTCGACCACGACCTCTACCTCTACCTCTACCTCTGTTGGAGTTAGAATAGAAGGCCTATTCAGAATTATTTCTGCCATGAGAAGAAGATGTGTCAAGGTTCTTCTTCTCAAGAATAAGCATAGAAATCAAATCTTGGAACACGGGGATGTCGTCTCTTGTATTCATGGAAGACCTGAAATGTACATACTCATCTCCTAGACCATCCAAGCATGCACGGACAATGTCATAGTCTTCCACTGAGACTTTAATAGATCCAAGAGCCTCGATGATACTCTTGATCTTCAAAGCATAATCATTGATGGAGAGGTTGTTCCTCTTAACCTGATTTAGCTCCGACTTTAGTTGAAGCTTTCTAGCCTTGGTGTTCACCTCGGACACTCTGCCTAAGTTTTTCCATGCAATGGCGGGGGTTTCAGCATCCTGTAGATAGCCTATCATGCCATCTGTGATGCTCATAGAAAGCCAATACATCACTTTGCTCTGGCCTTGTTGCCAGTCCCTCAAAGCTTTCCTTTGTTCTGCTGTAGCATTTGCCTTGGGAATCTTTGGTTCCCTTTCATTGTCTCCTTCTACATAGTCCCAATAACCTTTTCCTTTTAGGAAATTTGTTATTCTGAACTTCCATACAGGGTAGTTATTTTTCTCAAGCTTCTCAGTAACAATCTGACTGAAACCGTCAGACATCTTGAAGCACTAAGACAAAATAGCTGCAATCTACAAAAACCTGCAAATCTGCTGAACCTGCTATCGTGGTACCTGTAACGCTTTCTACACTCAACGAGTGTCCACAATCAAGCGTACATACAACCATTGTACTTGTACAGTAAATCTCTGTGTACTGCACTTTGGAGACCTGGTCAGAAACTTGTACGAAAAACGAAGGGATTGCGAACGAAGGGAGCTACACAAGACAAGCACACACCACACAGAGATGGAAAGCTTCTTCTTCTTCTCACAGAAAAGAGAGTACAAAATGACTAAGTGCTAAAACTGAAAAGTAGCACATATGTACATGCGGTCACTAAGTGTGAACTCGCTAGAAGCGTACTAGGCTGGCACTATAAGTGTAGTTCAGCTGTAGAATCACTGGCAGAGATCCGCCGTGTCGGTCACCTAACGCGCCAGAGAGTAAATGTCGTAAGTGGCCAAGACCCGTAGTGGATGCCAACTCAAGATGTAGAGCTCGACATCTCAACAATGACGGCTCCAAAATTCCCATTTGAATCTTTTCGTTAAGCAAATTGATAAGCTTTGGCAAGTGAGCTTTAGGAACTGGAATAGGACGTAAGCTCCATGGCATGTGAGGAACATTGAAAATAACCATAGGTGAAACAACACTTGGATCCACACACCCAATCTCACTTGGCTCAAAAGCGAAAGCTTTACCATGTTTTTCAAGCATACCTTGAAAACACTTGATCTCCTCTTCATTGAGGAAACCATCTTCTCCAACCTTCAGCTGCTGCAATGCCTCTTTTGTAAATTTATGCCCTATGTTCTTTGAATTCCTGAGTATAGGTTGTCGAGAAGCTTCTTTGATCACGCCGTCACTTCCTTCTAGTAGCGGGCTAGCCACTGGCCTCACTTTCTTTGCAACGGTCTTGTATTTTGTCTCTACATGTGCTTCAATTGCTTTACTTGAATCATTCTCAATATGCATAAGTATGTGGTTCATATATACCTAACTCATCATACATGTCCATTGAGTGGACCTTAACCACTTCAGTTCCTCTTTGTAACCTGTGTTGCCTGATCTCCTCAAGCTCTTACATAGTATCTACATAAGATACCTCTTCAAAGATTCTTGAAATCACATCATCTGATTCAAGCACATCACATCCCTCCAATTCACTTTGGAACCTGAAACATACTGTTTTCCCCACTTTGGCAAATCATTAAATTTTCTGAAAGATACTGAACCTTCAGATGTTAACCCCAAAAACCCTGAAGAGAAAGCTTCTCTTTGCAAGAACTTCTCCTCACTTGTACCACCATAGTCACGCTTTATAGTGGCACTCCGAGACAATCATGTGCAAACCTGTGTTCTTTAAACTCCTCGCATATCTTTGGCATTGAATAATCACATATACTATGCTTGTTCCTGGCATGGTCAACAAATACAGTCAAGAATTGAACTGCTTTCTTACCATCTCAGCTTTGAGCCCTGGCATAGGCCGAGCCATCATCCAGCACCTTGGTTTCCATCTGCACATCCGTACTGTAGGGTTGCCCCAAAATTAATGGATAAGAGGAATGCTCTTGTATAAAGAAATTCTGCTCATCACAGACATCCCCTACAGTTACATTAACATTTGCACATGCACCATAAAGGTCAATTGGAAGCATGTTGGCAGCTCGGATCTGCCAACCATGGTCCACATTAATAGGCCATTTCGCCTTTTTTTGCAAGATTTTTGCCATCAAATTTATCTCCGATCCATGATCTATTAGTGCTAAGCCAGTTCTTCAATGTCGCCAAGCTTCACAACAGTTTTGGTTGTTGCCCTTGCCCAATGAGTCCTTTGAAAAGTGACTCCTTGGTATACTTTCATTATCTTCATCTTCATTAAAAATAACATGCCTTACCTCTGGTACAGTTGGGTTTGACACCACCACAGACCTCGACTCTTCTTCTTCAAGATCTGCCAAATATTCTTCATAATCATCCAAAATTGCTTCAATGTGTCGAACCGTCTGGATCTTAACTGATTCTGGGTCCTGCTCGCTTGGTATATGCCGCTTTCTTTTGATAATATCAATAATCTCCTCATGAAACTTGCATTTGGTAATTCTTAGAACATCACCCAATGTGAGCTCTACTTTACTATTTAGAATGTGCTCTCCAAAAACTTTCTTTAAATTTATAGCTAATTCAATGTCAGATTTAAGCTTATACGAGGGTCCCCTAGGTTTACCTTTCTTTTTATCCTTGGGTGCCTCCTCCATAACCACATAAGGAGGAGCGGGCTTAAAAGTAGGAACTTCTTCTTTTTTGCTGCCAAATCTCGTTGTCCTTTTCAATGTCCCAAGAACTCCTTCATCTCTTTTCCGCTTTTCCTCCACCATAGCCTCATTAGCTTGAGACTTTGCAATGAATGCATACACTGAGAGAGAATCCACTGGATCATTCCACCCTCTGGTTTCTCGAATTGAATTCCCTACCCGTCGTAGCTTCCCATAAGTTACCTTCCCTGTTTCGGATGTCTTCAAAGCATAAGGCCACAATTGACCCTTTGTACTTGCACCATCATCATCACCCTTTCCGCAAACCTGCAACCCATATGTAGCTGCTTCCACAAGAGCAATATTATGCTAGATTTCTTCAACTATCTTTTTCATGCCGCCCTTTCCAAAGTTCAGGTGGACCATCTCACATGTTGCCCTAAGGTGAATCTTCTTGTCCTTCCATAAAACCACGTTCCTTTTATAAGCTTCATCAAATTCATCACATTCTTTAACATACTTGTGGTCTTCACTATCGCACCACATGCATCGATCCCAACCTTTGCGTGGAGGCTGTTTCCTAGGCTCAAAAGTAGACCCCTTTGCAGCTAACCCTTCAAATTTTACAGCTTTGAAATTCAAATTTAACTCTTGAATACCTTTCACCAATTTGTCAAGAACTGGCTCCACCACTCTGGGTATTGCCGAGGTTGTTTTCCTCTTCCACAACATCCATGATATCAGCCACGATCAGCTTATCGACTCTCATCTCTCGTTTTACGATCATATTTACTACTTCAGTGACTATCTTCTAGTCGGATGTTAAGCCCAATTCACTTGTTGAATCCTCTAGCAACAACTGCACTAGACTCTTCTGAAGTCGTGGATCAGCCGCATGAATGAATAGTTCAAATATCCCGGCCTTCAAATCATTGTAATTTCTCGGTAACTGTGTGCCAAGCTTTACGAATCCTCTCTTTCATATTATATTGTTGTTGGGCAACCTATTATTGTTGCATGTACGCAGCAAACTATTGCATCATTTGCTGCATGGCTGCCTCTTGCGGTGTTGACATCTTTCTCCACAAACACTTCCCACCCCGACTTGTTTCACGTCGGGTTCACCAAGAATGTCGGGGGATTTGTATTCGAAAGGTGAGCCGGGAAGGCACAGGGCCTCTTGCTGTGAGAGGTGCGAGGAAAAGAGTTGCAGCAGACACAATTAATGGGAACAGAGCTTAAAACAAACGATTTGATCCAGATTTTGAAGCTTGATAACTCAAATCAAATACTTAACAGTAACCCTGCTTAATCAAATATTAATGGAGGAGTTAAGCTCCTTACAAGGTTTAACTTGACTTAATCTAAGTGCTAATTAAGAAATCAAATTTTAGTAATGATGGTAATGTCTGGTCCGATGAAACAATACCAAATAAGATCTATCGCCTTAATTGGTCTGCCAAAAACCGCTTTGATCTTCTTTGTTTTTTCTTTTGTTGCTTCAAAGTCGAGAGAGAGTCGATTTTCTCTTTAGGCTATGGCTATGAGAGCTTCGGCTTCAAATGGCCTTAGGAGTTTCGATTAGAGTTAGGATTATGGCTTAGGATTATGGCTTAAGATTATCGGCTTAGGATTATGGCTTAGACGAGTGAGAAGAAGAGAGGATTCGAATGGATTTAGGAGGGTTTGATTACAATTGGATTAGCAAGGGTTTGTTTAGCATCGGCTTTGGAAGCCTAGCTTAGCCCGGGAGATAAGAAGCTGTGGGGTGTAGCTTAAGATTAGAGAGCTTAGGATTATGATGGCTAAGGAGTTTTTTCTTAAAAGAGCCACTTCCCTTTTTTATAATAGCCCCCTTTTTTTATTGCATGGAATTGTCTTGCTAAATATGGCCAACCCATTAGCGATGTCGCTAATGGGTAGCGGCCCCTGGTGACGTGGCAGTAGATTTCGAACCTGCACGATATTTGACCGGACCAGCACCGAAAGTATGCACCTTGGCGAGCTCTCCCCTTTTTGTCTCTTGCTCGCACTCAATGGAGCATCAGTGCAGCCTACGCAACTCCTTCCTCCTTCCTCCACGCTGCATGCGCCCTCCTTGCCTTCACGCCATGGCTTGTTCACACACCCCTAAGGGTCTTAATTGGCGAGCGACGAGCCTATTGCTTGGGCAGCCATAGTGCCATTTAATCAGTGAGCGGCCTTTGGGCACCACATTAAGCATACATGTCTACTAAGGATTTTCTCCACACAAAAAATGAACGCCCCATATTTGGTGCACATGCCGGTCAACGCAATGCCAAGCACGACATCTCTGAGCGGCTCTCAAAGGGCACCTCATTTAACATGCATACCAACCGAAGCTTCAATTGCTTCGAACACCACATTTGGTATACATGCCGACCAAGGCAATGTCTCGTAAGACATCATTATTTCCAACATCCCCTGACTAGTGATATTACCATGAATTCTCGTGCGCGTAAATGACCTCGAATAGTGCCACTAGCATGCTAGATGCAAGTATGAGTGATTGCATTGAAGTAAGGCCTTCCCATCACATCCGATAAAAAGTGTCCGAGTTTTATTCCTACTAGCCGGGTATTACTAATCACAACCATTGACGGTCAAGCACTGCATGTCTAGGTCATAATATCCCATCCATGCCCACTTCAAGAATAGCCCTTTTTAGCATCATTAAGGCATCTGTTGGCCCTTGTAAGGCGCATCTGGCATACATTAATCATTGAATTTGGTCTATTAACAAGTCCTGATCACTGACCATTAATCAAGTAGGCTTCAAAGAAGCTTGATGTGCATTTTTCTGGCATCTTTCTTAGCATGGGAGCGGAGCGCACGACAGTGCGACCCCAACGACCTAGGCCTTGCCCTGTTTCGCCATGGTCAACCATGTGGCGCTCCCTCGGCCAAGCTCGCCTACACATGCTCCTTGGGTTCATTTTTTTTCCGCTTAGCAGACAGCCATGCTCGCCTCCAACTCCTTTCCCCTCAAAGATTGCATGTGCTTGCTAAAAAAGCAGTGGTCCATGACCCACCCCTCTTGCCTAGGATAAAACCTTGCTCTTGATACCAGTGTAAAGCCTAGGGGTGACTAGAGCCTAGAATCCACCTCCCAACCTCCCACTATATAGGCAATGCTCCTAGCCCTTTGCCCTAGTCGGATTCCCTTTCCACACTGCCTAGGCCGTCCCCTGGCCCAGTCCATGACTCCCTGGCCTTGCCCTTGTCCTGACATGTCGTGTGGGGAGAGCTCCTTGGCCTCAAGGTAGTGTCTTCCGCCCAACAGGCACCCGGTGTGTGTGCGGTATATCAGCTCGCTGCCATGGTGGCTTTGTCTCTGATTCAGTGTCTGTATGGAACACCCGAGTCCTAGATGGTCCTGCTTGTGATTTCTAGCACGGCGGCTCCTCCCGATTGGACTCTGGTGTTTTTTGGGCCTCTTCTTCTCTCCAGCACTGTGGGCATGTTGCTTCATTCTTCGTCTAGGTGTTTCTTCTTGAGGACGGAAAGATTCTACAGCCCTTGATGACTCTTGTGCCCTACTACCATGCCCACTGCTAGAAGAGTGCCAGAACCGGCCAGGTGTTCGTGGCCGTTTTCTTGTGCCTTTAAGCCATGCCGACTTATCACATCCTTGGAGGGTGTTTTTGTTGGCAGATGGATGCTCTTTTGTGGTTTGTTTGGTGCACGCCATTTGCTATGGTAAGAGCTCACTTGTGCTTAACAAATGAGTGGTTTATGAGAGCATGCAATATTTATAAGGGCCCATTTAAAAAGGGCCTTGTTCACACTAATTTTGGAAAAAAACTATTATTTTTTAAATGAACCTGTCATTTTTAAGAGTTGGACCCCGTGTTCACGTGCAATGACGCATAGAATCCACTTTGACCCTTGTCGCACTCTGCATTGGTGTCATGCAGCATGCTTGGCGAGGCCTTGCGACATTTTCCACTTGTTGCTATGCTCTTGACGACTCCATTTCCGCACTTCAATAGCAATCTTGGATTGTCGCGCACGCTCCATTGTGAGCTTACGAGAAAATGTTGTGCGAAAAAACCAGTTGAACATCTCCTCCAAATAATTGGATTGCACCATTCCACCACCATGTCGAGTATTTTTGAAGTACACCCCCCTTGCTCGATAATGGGACTTCTCCATGCCTTGAGTGCTAAAAATTTCAAGCGATCCATATTTGTGCATAAAAAATGCACCATGCGCATACACGATATGATGCTCACATGATTAAACGATCCACATTATTTAATGAAAACTGTTAGGACAAGGGTCCTACAGGGCAAGGCCCAACCTAGGGGTCAGGGACCTAGGCCAAGGGCCTGGAGTGGACCAGTGTGGATTGGGGATCCACTTAGGGCAAGAGCTAAGAGCTAGGCCTAGATAAAGGGCAGTAGGGAGGAGGATCCTATGTCTCAGTTCCCTAGGTCTTACATTGGTATCAGAGCTCAGGGGGGAGGGAGGAGCTATGGATGAGGAGGGAGCCTTGCATGTTTTTTGCATGCATGGTTGCATGATCTCTCTCTCTCTCTCTCTCTCTCTCTCTCTCTCTCTCTCTCTCTCTCTCTCTCTCTCTCTCTCTCTCTCTCTCTCTCTCTCTCTCTCTCTCTCTCTCTCTCTCTCTCTCTCTCTCTCTGGTGATGGGACACCGCCCCTATAGAGCTGACGCTGCAGAAGAAGACCCAGCGCGGGAAGGTGGGCTTAGCCGAGGAGTGGAGCGCAGTCGACCTGCATGGAATCAAGCCAAAGCAGCACTAAAAGAGTGTGCCCCAGCAAGATGTACAACTTTCATCACAGTCCGGAGCCCTGTAGGGGTGTGGTTGGAACAGCGCAAGTGTTTTTCCATGTCTAGCCCTGCGTTTTTTGCGATCGCTGAGCTTGGGACTTTATGTTCCCATTAGGGATAACCTATTTTGGGCTTTTGCCCAAAATAGGTTCCTAAGAGGAGTTCCCACAGTTGAAGCCCATGCAAAAGCAACACTAAGTCGCCGAACCAAACCATGGCAAGGAAGGTCAATCTGCTTGTAGAATTTCAGAGAAGTTCAGAAGGCAAACCGGCAGTAGCTCGAGTAAAGCACTGGCCATGTGGCCAATCCGACATGCAAGGACATGCAAGCAAGTACCATGCACGACAAGGTCGTGTTTTCAAGGATTTTCTATGGTCATGTTTTTGAGTTGTCCAAGAGTTGATGGTGAAGGCTATTGCCAAATAAAGACACAATAGCACAATTTGATATTAGCATGCGTGTTTGAAGGAAGTGCTTGACCTCGGACAGGGACACGAACGGATTATCAGGTTTGAAATTTCACGTTCTTGCAATTTTCATAGCTTTATGTCTACAATTGTATTGCAAGAGTATATCCTTATGTTAATCTCGGCCATGGTGCCCTGAGAGATTACCTACGGGTCCAGTATGACCATGGTCATGGTGCCCTGAGAGATTACCTACGGGTCCAGTATGACCATGGTCAACATATTACGACTAATTTTGGTGGTCATTACCATGATTAGGACTAAGGAGCACGGCTCCAATAGAAATAACCCATACACGGGTTCCTATGGCGCTCTAACGAGGCAAGGTTGTCTAGTAGTAGAGGCAACTCAGGCATGGCATGTGCCTTATATGGCAATGGTAATTGGCCATGTCTATTTACCAAAAATCAGTATCTGGGAAAGAATTTCTTGGTTTTGTTCTTGATTGCAACTCATTCGATTATTACGACGGCACGACTCATTGGCAGGTGTACTTCATGAGGTACGCAGTTGATTTTTGTTTATTGAGCATGTGCTTTATAACTCTGGTATGCAATGGACTTCTATGAATGATCACGGCTATCTTTCATAGAGCCAAACAGGTATGAGATGCATAACTTGCATGTATTATACTGCTTTTCCATTAGATTTACAATTCGACAAGGTCACTATTTTGTGAATGATCGACAACGTCGATTTTCTTTGCTATGACATCTGTCTTTGAGCAAGAGTAATTGTAGCTATGAACGACGGTAACATCCAAAGTGTGGCTATTGAGATGTGTCATATAAACACACGACTTTCCACGTTTGGTATATGCTATGAGCGTACGACCTTTGGGAGAACTTGGCAATGTGTCTGCAAGATAATTCGTTACATACCAAGTGGGTGTATATGGTACATGCGACCACTCTCTCTCACGCATCAGAATTGGCTATGAGCCGGATTTGAGCAAGTTTCTCCTTCAAAAGATGTGGACAAATGGTTGTTGTTGGAAGACTAGGGTAGACAATGTTAAGTTTTGTTTGTTTTTTCATGCTTACACATTTTCGTTGGAAAGGGTTATCTGTTATACAAAGCAACGTGCTTTGATAGGTTCACGTGAAGCAAGGCTTCTAACTCGTGCTGAGATAATGCTTCTTGCCTGGGAATCAAGGGCATTCGCACCCAAGTTTGGAGAATTGGCAAAATCGGGATATCACCTCATAGCATCCCTACCAGTATCAACTGTGCAAGGCACTTATGGGTTTGGCCCTCGTGCTTGAGGCCGTCACAGTAGCCAAGGGCTTAGAATTCTACATGCAAGGCATGCTAATGAGGTGGATTCAATACTACCATTTCATGCATTATGCTTCCGTTATCACACTCGCAACTCTGTCAAGGACAGATTAAGGATAGATTGTTTAATATGATTGCTGGTTGCTATCAACACACAACGATAAGATGCGTAAGAGCACATAGCTTGGGCACACACTCTAAACACTTAAGGAAAGTTCCTCAGCCAAGCATGCTCTTCTTTTTGTTCTCTATCTCTCTCTCTAAGGAAAAAATGAAAATCTTCTAAGAAACTTTTGATACATGTTTTGCTCGTGAGTCAGCTTGAGCCAAGGTGCTGTAACTCACAACTAGCACGTGGCTAAGATGCTACTCAAATTAGTCTTCATCGGGCCGTCGATTGCACACTATTTTGCATAAGGACTATGAGCCAAACAGGCTAAGAGCCGTTGTCAGGCCAAGGGTAACAGGCCAAGGGTAAGACCCAACTATTGGCATTCTTTGGGTGATTGTTTTCAAGATCTACCCAAGGAAGTACACATCGACGTTAATGGACAAGCAAGAGTCTTGTCATTCCGGATGTTTAGGGTGTCATTTCTGCACTGTTTTCACTGCGACATTCAAGTTGAGTTTTGGATAGAGTTTGGGATAATCTTCAACTCACAGCAGCTAATCTCTACAAGAAAGTATAGATGCAGCAATCAGTTGTGACAGCATGGCTGTCCATAAGAGCTCGGAAGTTCACTTGTGTGGGTCTCCTGCTCTCTCTATAGCACTACGGAATGTCTATGGACATACTGTTTTGGGGTAAGACCCGGTGGGTGATTGCTACATCACCCCATAGGCATTAAGGATCACAGTTTGATCTGCATTGCGGTTCACAGTTGATCTCTCCCAGTTATACTTTCAAGGAAAGAATTCCGCAATCTACCATGTAGTAGCAGACGAACACACTTTTCCAACTGATTTCAATCATTCTGTACACGGTTGACTATGTTGGTGACCGTTATCTGCTATTTGAGCAGTTTCTACAAAGAGTCTTACCAAGGGGTTTGACTACGTAGATTCTAATCCAAGGGATGGATTGCAAAGGCAACACTCAGGGTTCCTAGTGCAATGCTGTTTGTTTTTCAGGTAGGGGACGTGCTCCTCTCCATTTGAATATGGGTAAGTGAACATTACGTTCAAATCTCCAGGTACGCATCTATTGATTGGTGTTATTCCATTTTTAGTATGCTTTGCTTGGTTTTTCAAGACGTATAAGTACGCTTGAATGTTACAGAGCCATGCCAAGGGCATGACGACACAAAGTATTTTGGGCCAAGTGTCCAATCTATCTTTCTGCCTTATGCTGTTACGAGCCTACTTGTAGGGTTCAATTTGGCACATATTGTCACATGGGATACAACATGGTTTAGGAACTAAAGGAGTTTGATTTAGCCAGTGTGGAGCAATGAATGAGGGTCCCTCTCACTCTTGTCGCAGAGTGTTTAGAGTTACCTCCACACACAAGTACATCTTTTACTTTATGGATGTTCTTTTGTATACATCCTCACATGAGACATATTCAACTTGTGGAGAATATGAGTCTCTAGACTGACACTGGCACCATTATTTCAATTATGTGTCACAACAAAGTCCAACTAGGTGCTGGTCAAATCTGTTTTCTAGGCCATTTTTAGCAGAACGTATCAGGAGCAATTTTAGTGGCCAAAAATTGTCGGATACTTAGAATGACTTGTTCACATACAAGTACTACTAAACAACATTACAGATGGTTGTTTATACATATAGAAAGGCTCTAAGTTGTTAATGAAAAAGTTTCATTGTTTGTACCTAGAAGTGATCCCATGTTTCACTTTCTATTATGGTTCAGACGTTTCAGCAAGGCTGGCACAAGATTGCAACTGAAAGTATTTAGTTTCTTTTCAGACCTATTTTCATTACTTTTTAATGTGTGCTAGGTGCATCACATTAGCCATAAGGATTGGCAAGAATCACCATGGATATACAGGTTCGGATCTGTTTTTTGCTAAATGCATGCACACTAGGTGTTATGGGCCCTAGTGTTTAGCAAAAGCTGATTTGGAACGGCATGCATATTCATCCAGTTGTTGCTTATGAAGCATTTTTGCACTCTATGAGTAGTATCTCTATGAGATTACTTTTGGGTCTACTAATCCCCAATAGAGGTCATGGCTCAGTTTGGGTGTTTGTGGATTTCTCAAGTTAACCACGATGGTTATTCCAGACATTGTTGATTCCTCAACAATGTTACACGATATTGTGATTCCCATTTACCAATCATCTAGGATGACTGTCTGTAAACCGTGAGGAAAACACATCTCAGTACTGTCAGTTATCCAAGGGGATAGGCAGATTACAAAGTGTAATCTAGGGCAAAAGGATATGCAAAGTGCGTACATTAGCACCAAGCATATCCAATTAATAAGCATTTATTGCTCTATTTAGAGTTTACTTACTATAAGTTAAAGCATTCTTGTATTCTACAGGCTAGGATAAAGGTTTGTTATTGCATACACACTAGGTGTTATGGGCCCTAGTGTTAATCACTCTTTTGTCTGAGGCGGCATGACTACATCTCCAGTTGTTTCAAGGATGAAACCTCTATTTCAAATGGAAGGATTAAATCATCAATCATTCCTGTAACTTAAGTTATGAGCATGTTATAAACAAAGGTTTATATTTTGCAACTTAAGAAAGGACAATGAGACATGCTAAGAGCATAAACTGGCTACGAGCAAAAAATATATGTGGCTACACCAGTCAAAGGTGCTAAGAGCATACATTTAGGATATGCTAAATAGCATATGCACATTACAACTCTTGATATGATTCTTATGGTATGGTTTTAAGATGATTTGACTAGTCTACAGTCAACTCTATTGCTTTACAACTTTTGCGAAAACTTATTCTTTTCACTCTAGTTTTTGAGGACGAAAACTCTTCCTTAAGGGGGGCGTAATGTCAGGACAAGGGTCCTACGGGGCAAGGCCCAACCTAGGGGGTCAGGGACCTAGCCCAAGGGCTTGGACTAGACCAGTGTGGACTAGGGATCCGCTTAGGGCAAGAGCTAGGAGCTAGGCCTAGATAAAGGGCGGTAGGGAGGAGGATCCTATGTCTCAGTTCCCTAGGTCAGATAAAAAAGGGCGCTAAGGAGGAGGATCCTATGTCTCAGTTCCCTAGGTCTTACAAAAACAATCCCTTGTAATAAGTTCACCACATAACATGGCTTACCATGTAATGTGTGATGTTATTTTCACCCCAAGAAAGGGTGAAGACCTTGGTAAAATCTGCCAAGGCTTCTTGAAATGATTGGCGTTGTTCTTCTGTTGTGCTATTAAGGCCCATAAGCTTGACCACTTTATCAAAATGTGCCCAAACTTGCTTGCTCTTGTTTGCAAGCTCGTCATTTGAATCATTGTCAGTAGTAGCTTTGCATAACTCCTTCCAAAGCTCCCAAAGGTTACCTACTTGCTGGTTGGAGCTGTTTTGAGCAGCATATCGACCTGGCTTACCTTGGGAAACTTTATTCAAAAGGTGTCTGGCTTTTTGTCCACTCATTGACACTTGTTGAGCAATTTCATGGGCCTCCCCTGTGTTCTTTGCAGCAACGATAGACACATTTCCACCGTGATAGCCAATGGAATTCAAGAGTACCTCCACTCTTTTGATCGCTTCCTAGAACTTTTCCAATGGTTTCATTGTGAAAGCATAGTCAATGTGGAGCTTCAATAGCCTACCAAAAATGCGCATGAATGCGTATAATGTACAAAAATGTACATTCGATAGAGGAAATGGAAAGATTGGATTCCAAGGGTGGTCCTTTTGATCACAGTTTGGGGCATTGAGCATGGGACATCTCAGAATAGACACTTCCCATTCTTTACCTTCATCTCCAACATCACGACAATCCAACCCTTGTTCTCCATGCCCTTGCCATGGAAGCATGGAACCGACCTTTGCAGTGCTCTTGTGTGATTTTTGTCCGTTAGGTTTGTACCCTCGAGTGCAAAATGGACAAGGCATGAGAGAAGATGCCCCTTGTTTGCAGCCAAGCAAATACTTTATGTTCTTCAAGTCCCCACCTAAGTGCCACTCCACATCATAGCTACCAAAACCCTCATGTTAACCCTCACCGCTCACGGACATGCTATCACCTACGACGGACGTTGTATTATTTACTTGGTAGAGTCAGGTAGCGGGCTTGTCGGTCCAATTGGAAAAGGGTAAGAGTCATCGTCGATGAGAGGTGCACTCTAACTGGAACATTCAAGGAATTAGTTGGCCAAGCATGGGCGCCCAAGTGTGAATGGGGAGAGCTCATATAAAAGTCAAATAAACCTAAAATTCACTCATTCTCTCATTTGTGCAATTGAAGAGTGCTCTTGCTCCATCTCCATCTTCTTCTTTTTCATCTCCTTGTGTGTGTGTGTGTGTGTATGCGTGAGAGAGAGAGAGTGTGTGTGTGCGATTGAGCATTGCGGCGACACGACGGCGGTGAGGCGGTTGAGCACAGCGTAGCGGCGTCTCCCTCTTCTTCGCGGTGAGGAACCCTCCACGATAGGAAGCGTAGAGCGGTGAGTGACACACCAACGCCATCTTTGAGCTTACTAGTTTAGGCTTGTTGTGTGCTTGGAGCCATTTGTGGCTCGCACACAGTGTATCGGCAAGTTCCTTGCATTGACATGTGCGACATACGCGCACACTGGTCAATTAAGTTTTTTAATCGCGAGAGCCAAGTATTTCATGTTCGAGGGCTGACCAGAGACTATATCTAGAAGACCTTGTAGTTAAGCTACGATAAAAGGAATTTCTCATGAAATCATCGCCTGACTGATTACCTTTTCTTTGACCCCCCAAAGTCTTTCACAGTGATTCCATTTTGATGTGTGTGCTTATTTTGTATGCCTTGGGTTTTTTGCTTTTGAAGGAAAAGCGCCCACCTGGGAACCTCTAGGGCTCTAGTACCATAGGCAATACATGTGAGTGAAGTACCAAATCAAGCTGAGATTTCTCTTCCAGCTTAAGATTATACATTGTGGCACTTTGATTTGTTTTTGTTTGTTCGTTTTCATCATTTTAATTTTGTAACTTTTGGGGGGTCATATAACACTGTTACACCACCCAAGGCTCATCACACTAGTAAACTCCCTTTATAATACTTAAGCTAAAGGTCAATAGGGACTAAGCCCACTAGAAATCCCTAGTACATTTCACACAATGCTTCCTAAATCGAATTAAGAACTTAAGTAACCATTGATAATTAGGAAGGCATTCCCCATGGTATTAAGAGTCGATCTTTAGTGCCTTTCGACCGTTAAATTAGCGACCCCAGCCTTGTTCAATTTTTTACCTTTCCAACTATTTATGCGTTTGATTATATTGTAGTTTAATGTTTATTGTTGCTGACAAATGGTTTAGAATTTTGCTACCAATCAATTTGTCTACCTAAAACTGCATATGCTTTTTAATTGTATATGAGAATGCAATTATTGTGCCAATCTTGTTTGATTTTGCAGTGACTGAAGAAGGCTAAGGACATTCATCTCAAATGCTCTTCCACCTCGACGAATGAGCTTCAACTCAATAGCTTCCGAGAACGGAATCTACATTAGGAAGGGGGGCATGTTAACCCTCACGGCTCACGGACACGCTGTCACCTACGACAGACATTGTATTATTTACTTGGTAGAGTCAGGTACCGGGCTTGTCGGTCCAATAGGAAAAGGATAAGAGTGATCGTCGATGAGAGGCGCCCAAGTGTGAATGGAGCGAGCTCATATAAAAGTCAACTAAACCTAAAATTCACTCATTCTCTCATTTGTGCAATTGAAGAGTGCTCTTGCTCCATCTCCATCTTCTTCTTCTTCATCTCCTTGTGTGTGTGTGTATGCATGAGAGAGAGAGAGAGGGAGAGAGAGAGAGTATGCGATCGAGCATTGCGGTGGCACGACGGCGGTGAGGCTGTTGAGCGCGGCGTAGCGGCGTCTCCCTCTTCTTCGCGGCGAGGAATCCTCCACGAAGCAAGCGTAGAGCGGTGAGTGACACACCATCCCCATCTTTGAGCTTACTAGTTTAGGCTTGTTGTGTGCTTGGAGCCATTTGTGGCTCGCACACAGTGTATCGGCAAGTTCCTTGCATTGACACGTGGGACATACGCGCACACCTCAACCTCCAACTTCTGACCTGCAATTTGGGAGTGTATTACTTCTGTGATCCATGGAGTTCTCTCAAAAATCCATGAAAGTACTCCATTGGTCTCTTTGGGCACCTCAATAGCACCCAACCACCAAATGTCTTTCTCTGATTGCAGGCTAAAAGACGGGCCCTTTGCTTGGTTTGCAAAAGGGCCTCATTCATTAGAGTGACACTTAGCCTCTCTACACTTCGACCTTTCACTATTTGACACTCATCGAGTTTCAGCACAAAAGCGACCTTTGTGCCAAGCACTACAAAATAAATAGTGCCAAGACCTTATAGTTCAATGTCTATGATAAGAACAAAATCAAAAGAAAAAGTATACTGTGTTACCTTCTTCAGGTAACTCCTAAAATCTAAGCATGGCTTGTTGAAGTCTTCTAAGGTCTACAAAAATATTATTCCACATTGTGTAAGAAAAGCCCATCTCCGAAGGTTTTTCTTATGGATTGTTTCTTACCTTTCATCCTTGCCTTTGTTGTGCACGAAGCATAAAGGGAAGTTGGCATTGTGTACTCAATGTGTAGGTATGTCCCAATGCGAGAGAACACATCTTCATTTGTGGCCTTCTTTGCGAGGTTGACCTTGTGTGAAATGGGAAATAGGTTTTTCACAATGCTATGCTCTTTGAGGGCATCCTTTAGGAGTTGGAAAATAGCCTGATAGGCTTTGATGCTGATTCTAGCCTCATCACAAGCTTGTTGCACGACATCTTCAGTAACCACATTTTTCAATTTACGCATAAGGTCCTTGGTGACTGCATCCTTAATGTTCTTACCTCCAGGTGATTGTAAGATAGAAATCACATCCTGGGTATTGAGACAACTAGTGAGAAGGTTGACTCGATCATCTTGGCTTGTTCCACCGCATGCCTCTTGGATGAAGTTTCTAGCAACCAATAAAAATAAATGTTAGAAAATAGTGTGAAGTAAGAATGCATCATGCAAGTAAAGACCAAATCACCTTATGGCTGTCAATCGTCATTTGCATGCTCCACCCGACTGTGCAAGAGTTTCAATGGATGAATACATGCGTTTGCGTTACCTTGCACCAAGGGGTGTTTCTTTCAAGTATGTGATGGTGTTGGCAAGCTTCATAGTGTGGGATTCCTTTTCTTGCATTTGTTGTTGAAGAGTTTCAACCACCCTCTCCGAAGAGACAACGCTCTCTTGTAATGCCGCCGTCTTGAGGTGAAGAGCTTGACATTTGTGCATATATGCAAAGAAGCACATGTACCCATACACAACCGCTTGCAATAGCCTAGCAAGCCTACTTCTCCCCTCCCAAGAAATTGAAGAAATGTCGAAAGGCTATTAAAGGATGGTGGAAGCGGCTTATAGGATCGTAAGGGTACAAATGGCTGTCCACCCAAATGTCAACATTGGTCTCACCAGCGGCGCAACGTTCTTGTGATGACCTTTGATCGTCCTCACATACGGTCTTCGGTGCAAACGTCGTGGGTAAGCGAATATGTATGCTTTTGGTGTGCGGAGTACATGGTGGTGGAAGCAAACAATTTGTGATGTCCGTGAGCACCATGGCAGCTGTTGCGTGAGTAAGCAAAGGATGAAAAGATAGAGGGGGAGGGGGAGGGGGAGTGAGGGAGAGAAGGAGGGAGGGGGGCGAGGGAGAGATTGAGGAGGAGGAGGAAGGTAGGGGCGGGGAGGGAGAGAGAAGGAGAGAAGAGGGAGGAGGGAGGAGGAGGAGAGAACAAATTATTTTTTATTTTTTGGGTGAAAAGATTTTTGAAAAAATGGACTTTCTAGGCTTGTGGGTTTAAAAATGGGTCAAAAATTGATTTTTGGATATGTAGGCTTGTGAGATAAAAAATGATTTTTATATATGTATATATGTTGGGAGGGAGTTTTAAGTAAAAAATAAGTAAAAATGAGTTTATTTTTAAAGTCAAATTTTGACTCTTAGTGACCCACGTTTTTGCTGATGTGGTCACACCCCTATACTTCCTTCACTTTAAAAAAGCTAGAGAGAGAAAGTAGTCCCTTAGGTCCACATCCTACATTTGTCTTAAAAAAACTCAAAACTACCTTCTTCAATGCCCTTGTCCCCTCAACCACACACAACATTAGCCTTAATCCCTAAAAATTAGGATTCCTTACAAGGCCCATGCAAGGTCCATATTTCTCCTAATGCAAGACATAGAGGCATTCAACTTACTCTCCGAGCAGTAGAGACGTATTTCGATTGGCCTACCATGAAAGTGTACATACAAGAGTATGTTTCAAAATGTGTGGTATTCCAAAAGACCAAGTGTCATAGAGGGAAGCAACTTGGATTACTCCAGTCATTGCCTATTCTAAATTCACCATGGGAGAGTATATCCATGGATTTTATCTTTGGATTACCCAAGTCTATCCATGGGAATACGGGAATATGGACAATAGTCGACAAGTTTAGCAAGCAAGCACACTTTATTCTTGTCAAAAAGACTATTAGGGTACACTAAATGGAAACTCTCTTCATATCTCAGATTTTCAAACACCATGGATTGCCAACATCCATCATGTCAGATAGAGATCCTAAAATGACCAGTAATTTCTAAAAAGGTCTCTTTGAAAATCTAGGTACAAGATTGAATTTCTCTTAGGCATATCACCCACAAACGGGTGGCCAAAGTGAGATAGCCAATCTTACAATACTCGATCTACTAAAGACTTATGTTACAGAAGTAGATCAACACTCACAATGGAAAAAGTACTTACCTCTCATAGAGTATGCGTACAATAATATTGTACATACGTCTTGTTGGGATTCAGGCCAACTGGCTGGGCATCCCACTTACTACTAACCCATCTACTAACTTAACCATGTATACACTTATTCTTTAATACAATAGAATAAGGAGTTGCAACAGGATAACGTTGTTGTGTGCTCCACCCAAAGCAGGTCTCTCTCTATCTCTCTGCTCTTGCACTTACACTTGCACACGCTTCCCGTGGCACCTTCAACTGGTATCAGAGCAGGGTTTGTGCTTGCCGTTTTCGCGTCCGCGTGCGCGTGCACTTTCAAAAGTACAAACAGGTTTCCAATTTTGGCATCGGCAAGTTCAGCATTTCGGGAGCGTTTCCAATAGGTGTCCTGTGGTTTTATCCCCCTTTCAAAGTTGTTTGTGCAGTCGAAAGATTCATCCAAGCTATGCTTTAGGAGGAGTTGTATTTTTCAACTCCACTTTTGCTACAGCTACAGGTAGAGGTACAGGACACAGGTGCAGGTTGTTCAGAGACTATTTTGGGATGGTATATAGCCGTTTTACGGCTATTATGTGCTATTGAGACGGTGTTTATGGGCTGATTAGGAGCACTTTTTGGCATCGACATTGTCTCGGGTTTTTCAGGCATCCATCTCCTCACAGGTTCTTGCATACATACAGGATATCCAAGTTGCAGTGTTAAGCATCAACAGAGATTTTAGTGGGAGTATTTGATGCACATATGCATTGTTTTGGCACTTTTGATAGTGCTCTTGAGCTCTTTTGAGAGCGGTTTGACTCCCCGTAGGGATTTGTTTACTGCTTGCACATTTTGTTTGGCGTCTGTTTGAGCGCGTATACTACACCTTGTACTATTGTTGACATTGGATGTACGTTGAGTTGCGGAAGCTGCCATATGTACCTTTTGTGGAGCCGATTTGGCTTGTTTCTGGCAGTCCCGACCGTTTCTGAGGCTCAGCTCGGAGGCCCTTTCTGAGACTCGGCTGGTATCTTGTCTGCATAACCTTTTGTGAGGGTCGATAGCATGAGGTTTTCTTGAGCTGGAGGATTCTCGAATGTTGAGATCCTTTCGGTGATACAGGTTGTTGGAGTACCCCTTTTTTGTGGCCTCGCCATAGGACATGCACAGTTAGTGATAGTTAGTGGTTGATGCACCTGTCTTATGCTTTGAGAGCATTACTTTTGATGCGTTACTGATCTCTTGTGATAGTTTTGGATTGAGATTCTATCAGTCTTTTGGGGAAAAATGTGTCGAATTTTTCTCAAAATTACCATTGTTTATCGCCATATTATCTTTAGTTTGCAGCCATGTCATCTAGTGGTGAAAAGGATATTTACAATATCCGAAAATTTGATGGGACAAATTTTGCTATCTGGAAAGAGCAGATTCAAGATATTCTTATACAAAAAGTCCAACTGGATCCTATCATGGAGCACCCAGAGGACGAGTATACAGATGTTGAGTGGGAAAAACTTGATGCTAAGGCCAAATCTACCCTCCGTTTGCATTTGGCCGAATCTGTGTACTTTACTATAGTTGGAGAAAGAACTGCTAGAGATGTATGGGATAAGTTGTGTTCTAGTTATGACAACAAAAATGCCACTAATAAGGTTTTCTGGATGAAGAAGCTGTTTGACCTTCGTATGAAGGAAGAGGGCACTATTTCTACTCACATTAATGAGTTCAGTATCATTTTCACTCAGTTGACCACTTAGGGTTTGGTCTTCAATGAGGAAATCAAATGTATATTCTTGCTATGCACTTTACCCTCATCTTGGGATACGTTCTGTACTGCGATTAACAACTCAGCACCTGGTACAGATCTAGTGTACAATGACGTCCTTGGGAGTCTGTTTATCGGTGACATTCGTAGGAAATCTCTCGAAGGCAAGAAGGATGGTGATGCGTATGTTTCTAGTGATAGACAGAGGGGTCGCACTCAAAGTCGTGCCAAAAGCAAGGAACGTGGGGACTCACGCAATAAGTCTCGGGGTTCTATGCGTAATGTCAAGTGCTATCACTGCCATAAAAAAGGGCATGTGAAGAAGGATTGCAAGAAATGGCAGCAAAGCAAGAAGGATAAACAATCCGGTGAAACTTCTAAGTCTGATGATTCAAACAAGGGCAAAGCAAAGTTAGAGGAGATCAATGTGCTAGATTCCTCAAATGCTCCTATTGTAGAGACTCTTCCACTGGTTGTTATGCCACTTACCTCTGACGTATTGGTCTTCACAGCAGATCTACCTGTCGAGGCTCTTGTTACAGAAGATGCGCAATATGCACAAAATTGGATAGTAGATTCTGGTGCGAGTTTCCATGTGACACCACATAGAGAGTGATTCTCTACTTATTCTTACTCTTGTGGCAAAGTGAGACTTGGTGATGCTTATGAACTAGACATTGAGGGTGTCGAAAACGTCAAATTGCATCTAAGGAATGGCACGCACTTTACTTTATGTAATGTCAGGCATGTGCCCAAGTTGACTAAAAGCTTGATTTCTGTTGGTCAGCTTGATGATTTGGGCTACAACACCACATTTGGCAATGGTTTGTGGATAGTACGCAAAGGTAACCTTGTTGTACTCAAGAAATGGTTTAGTGATAGTACGCAAAGGAATGAGAACTTTGACTCGTTTTGGCTACTTACATGTCTTGTCTTATGTTGACTTTCCTGTTTGTGAGCACTGTATCTATGGCAAACAGACTAGGTCCATGCACTTACCATTGGGTCAAAAGCGAGCTAAACCTCTAGATTTAGTGCATAGTGATGTTTGTGGTCCTATGTCAACCAAATCTCTAGGGGGGGGGGGGCAGCTATTTTGTGACATTCATAGATGACTCTACTCAAAAGGTGTGGGCATCTCCTTTGAAACATAAGGATCAAGTTCTTCCTGTGTTCCAGAAATGTTTAGCACTCGTTGAGAATCAGTCTGGCAAGAAACTCAAGAGGTTGCGGAGTGACAACGGTGGAGAGTATGTCTCCAAGGAGTTTGACAATTTCTGTGCTAATAGGGGGATTAAAAGGCAGTTTACTGTACCATACACACCAACTCAAAATGGAGTTGTTGAGTGCATGAATCGTACGATTGAGGAAAGAATCACAGCCATGCTTTCAAGGGCAAATCTCACACAAGGCTTTTGGGCAGAAGCCGTGTTGACTATAGATTATAAATTGTTCGCCTAGTACGCCATTGAATTATGAGATTCCAGAAGAGTTATGGTCTAAACGTAAGCCCCTCTATGACCATCTATGTGTTTTTGGTTGTGAAGCTTATGCTCACGTGTCTAAACAACTTCGACAAAAGTTAGAGCCAAAGTCACACAAATGTATTTTCATTGGATATGGTGCAGATAGAGAGATGGGATATCGTCTCTGGCACCCGGAATCTCTTTGAGTCATCCATAGTTCAGATGTGATCTTCAATGAGTCAAAGATGCATAAACAACCTATCAAGGAAATAGAGATTTGGAGAGTCGCTTTTGAGGATGCTACCTCAGAGACAATGAAATTAACTCAGCGGCCTAGTGATGTACCTTCCACTAGCAATGCTTCAGAGGGAGCAGATAGCAATGGTCAAGGAGTGAGACGGTCCACTAGAGTCTCTCATCCACCTGCACGTTTTGATCCAGGTCTTGATTACATCATGTTGACTGATTGCGGTGAGCCAAGCTGCTACCAAGAAGCCATGATGGTGGATGATGTGGTGAAGTAGGATCGGGCTATGGAATCTGAGTATAACTCGATTCTAGCTAATGACACTTGGGACATGGTAGGACTGCCAAATGATGCGAAAGCTTTACCTTGTAAATGGGTTTACAAGAAGAAATTTACCTCAGGTGATCAAAATCCAAAGTACAAGGCTAGAATTGTAGCCAAAGGGTTCAAACAACAAAAGGGAGTCGATTTTGATGAAATCTTCTCACCTGTGGTCAAGATGACAATGCTTAGAACCATACTTGGTCTTGTAGTGATTGAGGACATGGAACTTGTCCAAATGTATGTGAAGACAACTTTTCTTCACGGGGATCTCGATGAGGATGTTTACATGCAGCAGCCTGAAGGGTTTGTTCAGGAGAACACATCTCGTGAGCAGCTAGTATGTAAGCTCAAAAAGGCACTTTATGGCTTAAACCAGGGTTCAAGGCAGTGGTATCATAAATTTGATGCATGTATGAGGTCTCAAGGATATAAAAGCAGCGAAGAGGATCACTACTTGTACACAAGAAAGCTAGATGATGGCTCGATGATCATTCTAGTTTTGTATGTTGATGACATGCTTATAGCTGGGAAATCCATTGTGGAAATTGCCAACTTGAAGAAAACACTTAGCAATAATTTTGCAATGAAATATTTGGGGGATGCTACACACTTTCTTGGCATGCGAATCAGAAGAGATCCCAAACGTCGTATTCTTGAGTTATCTCAGGAAACATACATTGAGAAAGTTTTGCAGCGTTTCAATATGCAAGGGAGGAAAGCATTGAATACCCCAATGCAGGCATTCTTGAAACTCAACAAGGAAGATGCACCCAAATCTGATGTTGAGCGATTTGAAATGCCTAAGGTACCATATTCTTCGGCAGTGGGCAGTCTCATGTATGCTATGGTGGCCACAAGACCAGACTTGGCTTTTGCTCTGGGAGTGGTGAGCCGATATATGGCAAATCTTGGCAGCAAGCATTGGGAAGCAATGAAACACATTCTTAGGTACCTCAAAGGTACGTTCCGCTAGTGTTTATGCTTCGGTAATAGCGATGCATGCATCGTGGGTTATGCGGATGCAGACTATGCGGGTTGTGTCGACAATAGAAGATCGACATCTGGCTATGTCTTCATATTTGCTGGAGCAGCAGTATCTTGGAGGTCATGTCTTCAAGATTGTACGTCGTCTTCCACTATGGAAGCAAAGTACGTTGCATTGTCGGATGCAAGTAAAGAGGTTGTATGGTTATCTCGCTTGGTCAAAAATCTTGGCATTGATGAGACTCCAATGATATATTTTGATAGTCAGAGTGCTCTTGCATTGGCAAGGAATCCCGTGCTTCACTCCAAATCGAAACACATTGAAGTCAGGTATCATCTCATGAGAGATTTCTTGGCCAAAGAGCTCATTGATTTGATCAAGGTACACACTGACGACAACCCAGCAGATGCTTTGATGAAAGGCTTAGCTTTGGAGCAATCTACACATTGCAATGAGTTGATGGGTATAGGTTGAAGCTACTAAATTGATTCACAGTTGTACATACCAAGTCACTTGGGCTCCATTGGCCTTTAAGTGGGAGTTTGTTGGGATTCAGGCCAACTGGCCGGACATCCCACTTACTAATAACCCATCTACTAACTTAACCATGTATACACGTATTCTTTAATACAATAGAATAAGGAGTTGCAACAGGATAACATTGTTGTGCGCTCCACCCAAAGCAGGTCTCTCTCTCTCTCTCTGCTCTCGCACTTGCACTTGCACACGCTTCCCGCGGCACCTTCATGTCTAGGCGAAAAGCACCTTTTGAAATCATTAAGGAAAGACCTAAAAGTCCCTTTCTAGTTAAAGTACATGGGATGATCTTCGCTGCCGATGAGTATAGCCGTGACTTACAAGAATCTTTTCAAAAGATTAAGAGGCTATATCCATCTCTCAACAAAGGCAAAAAGCTACTACTGACAAGCACAAAAGGGCCTTAACATTCAAAGAAAATGATTGGATCTTACTTAAGTTTCCCAAGGATCGATTAAGGCAAACGACGGGCAAAAATCCTACCAAACATCAAAAGTATTATGCTAAATTAGCAAAATGATACTATGGTCCTTTTCAAACTTGAAGCCAATCAATGAGATGGATTATCAACTCAAGTTTCCCAACCATTGGCTCATACACAATTCTTTTCATGTGAGCCTACTAAAGCTCTACAAAGGAGAGCCACCAAGTGAACCAATTATTGAAGACCCTCCCAAAATCAAAAACCAAGAAGAGGTGTTACAGCCCGAAGCTATCCTTCGACATGAAGACAAGGTACTATGACATGGTAAGCTTATCCGACGGTATCTTATTAAGTTCAAAAATTATTCTTTTGAAGATGCTAGATGGATGCAAGGAATACAACTTAACGATAGTATGAACCTTGTCAATGCTTAGAATACTACATTAGAGTAAGAAAATGTACAAATTTCTTTTAAATGACCAATGTTTTTGTCTTATAAGACTAGTTTACTTTTTATTGTACACAAATTTAAATAGTTTGCATGCATAGAATCATGTTTGTGATGACGACGTCTCTCAAACACCAAGTAGAATTTGTCACTCTACTTGGGAGAATGAAATGGACTAAAGAGTAGACATGCTTGCGGCAGCTATGTCTCCCATGCACCAAATGGATTAGTCATCCATCTTGGAAAGATTTCATAGGGTAAAAAGTGATCCTCTACTCGCTAAGCAAGATTGACTAATGATTATGGCTTTATCTCTTCTACCTCATAGTCGAGGACGACTATGATTTCAAGAGAGAGGTAATGTCATAAAAAACTAAAATCTAACCAACCCAAATGATTTTCTCATAATAAACTGATCATTTAATGTGGGAGAATAGACGAGAACAAGGGTTAGAATATAGACATGTGCTTATCTATCTCAACACGGGGCCAATGGTAAGGGGTCCAAATGAGAGATGGTCTGTCAAAGAGAAAGGCTAGCCAATGGAGCTTAAAAGACCTTAGGGCTAGCTTCATTAAAGACCTCCAAAGATTAGTGTTAAAAGTCCTTTGACCTTAAGTAAGCTAGGGTTGAGCTTGAGGTGGGAACCCGAGGTGGGAACCCGGCCCAAGCTTGAGGTGCTTGTTGTGCTTGATGACTAAGGTGCTTGAGGTGCTTGTCGTTCTTGCTGACTCTAAGATGCTTGAGGTGCGTGTCGTGCTTGCCGACTAGGGAGCTTGAGGTGCTTGTGGGAACACTAGCCAAGCTTGAGGTGCTTTGTCATGCTTGCTGACTAAGGTGATTGAGGTTAAATAAGTTATCACTAGAATGGTAATAGGACACTTTTATGTCCTTGGACACTTTTGTGTCCCGTTAAGTGACCATTTTGCTTGAATTATTTGAAGAGTATGAAAATGAATTTCTAGGTGCTATATATCCATAAAGTTGCCTTATGAGCTAAAAAAAACTTGACATTTTTTTTGGAGGATCGATTTCACCATTAACCTTACTCTTGCACAACATTTTTGAACCTAAACTGTGTGAAAAAACAGTCCTGTTTTTGGCTTTTCAATTTTTTGCAACTATACCACTCTAAACTTCATGTTTGTGAGGTTTAGATTGCTAGAGGATAAGCCTTCATAGTTCTCAACATGTTTTGATGCTTGTAGGGAGAGCTAAGTGTTAAAATTGAATGTTATGACCAACTTACAAGAATTGCATAATCCTGTTTTTTGGCCAAAATTAGCACTTTTATGATTTTTTGGTGGCTTTCTTGATATCCAAATTCAATTTTGATTTTGTAAGTGTAATGTATAACATAAAGCTAATCTTCCTTGAGTTTTGGGGGACCTAATACGCTATATAGCATATTATATGATGATGGTTGAGTTTTTTGATTGCTGAAGAATACGAAACATTTTAGAGTAGCAAGTATAAATTTCTCAACATTGCTAGTTTCTTAGGCCAATTCTGTGTATTTTGTAGGTAGTAACCATATCTAATCATAAACTACAAACTTGGCTAGATATTGAGTAGTTTCTATGGGTTTCTAGAGGTCATAATGCTAAACCCAGTTTTTTCATGTTTAGCATTTTATCATTGCCCCCAAGGTTCCACTTAGTAAGAGATTCATTATCCTTTTGACATGCTCCATGGCTCCTTTTGAATCCTAAGGTCCAAAGGGAACTAAGAAAATATGTATATAGTATCTGTATTGAACGTGACTATAGAAACTTTGATGATAGGTCCGCAGAATGACAAAATTGCAACTTTTTTGTACCTATTTTTTCTGCCCAAAAGAAAAATTAGTGAGGTAAAAGCAACCATATGTTTTGATCACCAACCCATTGAAGTTAACGGAGCATTTTATCTCATGCCCTTCAAAAATCCCCACTCTTATTTATATGCAATCAACCGTAAGAAATTGTTGTTTTGGGCAAAATGCACCGGTCCATCTTCTTTGGAGACTTGTAGTGATCAAGGGATGAGAAATCTTACAAGTTTCTCACTTTTTCCATATGTACTAGTCCTTGAACTATAAGCTCATGAAAGGATTTTTCAAAATGAGTCGATCTACTATGGTTTTGGAATTTTTTTCCAAACGTGTTCAAAAAGTAAAATCCCATCCCTATAAGAGAGGGGGTGAGCCCTAAAGCTAGGGGGATGAGAGACTCAACACACACCCTCACACAAGGAAAGCTTGGTACAAAGAATGCAAATAGGACACTTGTCAAGCTCCTCCTCATGTTGCCTCATGTGTGCCTAAAGCCTATTGGTTGGCCTCCCAAGGGGTCCAATGATAAATTAGTTAATTTAGTTAATTTTTTTGCATTTATCAAGTCCTCTCTCTCAAGGGGAAAGGGGGACACTTGTCCCAAGACTACCCTTGTTGCTTGATATGCATCTGCATGTGATTGGCTAGGATTGCAAGGGTCCAATGAGCTTCAAGCATAAGCTACAAGGGGGGGTCGACCAAAGAAAGAAAGGGGGCTGATGGGGGCTATACTTGAAAGGAAAAAAGGGAGATAGACATGCTAATAACCACCCAGTCATACCCATATATAGGCCCTTGTCCCTCTGGCTCCTAGCTATATATAGCCCCTGTACCGCATGTGTATCCATCGGCCCTTGGCCAGGGCCGTGCCCTCCTATAGTCCTACCCTTGGCATGACATTACTCCCCCCTTGGAGAAGCGTTTTCGTCCGCAAAAACAAAAGTGGTAGGATCTTCATACGAACACTAATGTTTTCCAAAGTGGTATCCTTCATGGATCCAGCTGTTTGTTTGACCAAAACATGGTGCAGTAGGAGGTTCAATGAAATCAAGAATAACATCTTGATATTTCACATTGTTGTCCATTTTCAACCATCTAGTGTGTAGACTCCATTTAGAACGCACATGAGCATGCTAAACGAGTTATCACAACCAAGATGTATCTAAAAGAGTACCGCTTTTCACTTTTTGTGAAAGTGACTTGCTGACCTAACTCATCAGTTAAGTGTAGGTCCTTGACTTGTTCTCAAATTTCATCAGTAAACAACCCCACCATAACTAGTGTTCAAGGTTGAGAATCTGACTTATACATGAAGAGACTAAACCTAGTCGCAAACATGCTTTAGCTGATGGTAAGCAAACTCCAAGTAGAGCAATAAATGCTTATTAATTGCATTGCTCGGTGCTAATATATGCATTTTTCATATCCTTTAGCTGCAGATACACTTTGTAATTTGCATATCCCCTTGGATAACTGACAGTACTGAGGTGTTTTCCCCACGATTTACAGACAGTCTTCCCAGATGGCCCATAAACGGGGATCACAATATCATACAACATTGCCGAGTAAACCACAATGTCCTGATGAATAACCATCTTGGTTAACGTGAGAAAACCACAATCACCCAAACTGAGCCATGACCTCTACTGGTGATTGGTAGATCCAAAAGTAAGCTCAGAGAGATACTGCACATAGAGTGCAAAATCCTTCATAAGCAACAACTTGATGAATATGCATGACGTTCCAAATCAGCCTTTGCTAAACACTAGGGCCCATACACCTAGTGTGCATGCATTTAGCAAAAAATAGATCCGAACCTGTATATCCATGATCATCCTTGCCAATACTTATGGCGAATGTGATGTGCGTAGCACACGGTAAAGAGGAATCTAAATAGTTTCGAAAAGAAACTAAATACTTTCTGCTGCAATCATTTGCAAGCCTTGCTATATGTATAAACAACCATCTGTAATGTTGTTTAGGAGTACTTGTACCTGAACAAGTCATTCTACAATTTTTGGCCACCGAAATTGCTCTTGATACGTCGTGCTAAAACTGGTCTAAAAAACATATTTGACCAGCACCTGGTGACTTTGTCATGACACATACTTGAAATAATGGGCGCCAATGTCGGTCCAGAGACTCATATTCTCCACATGTGGAATATGTCTCATGTAAGGATGTTTAAAAAAGAACATCCTTCAAGTACAAGATGTACTTGTGTGTGGAGGGAACTCTAAACACTCCACGACAAGAGTGAGAGGACCCTCATTCATTGCTCCACACTGGCTAAACCGAACTCCTTGAGTCCCTAGACCATGTTGTATCCCATGTGACAACATGTGCCAAATCAGATCCGACCAGGGAATTCATAACAGCATAATGTACATTGGACACTACGGCCCAAAATACTTGTTCCGTCCTGAAAAAACCAAGCAACATTGCACTGGAAACCCTGGGTGTTGCCTTCTCAATCCAAACCCATTGGGTAGAATCTACGTAGTCAAACCCCTTGGTAAGACCCTTTGTAGAAACTGCTCAACTAGCAGGTAACGGTGTCGGGGGATATGTGTTCGCTACGTGAGCCGGGTAGGCACTGGGCCTCTGGCTGTGGGAGGTGTAAAAGAGATAGAACAAGAGACACTGACAGTTCTGACAACCACCGCAGTCATCAATTAATTGAATATTACCTTGAGTACAACTTGGTCCTTAGCCAAGGCGTGCTGTTAACAGCACCATCACTTGGATCAGTTGCTAACTAGGAGATTAAGCTCCCGTTTATAGGATTAACCGAGCCGTTAACGACATCGAACTTAACAAAATGCTAATTCAATCTCTAGCGGATGACGGTGATGGAAATTTTCCTCATGTTGCTTCATCTGCTTCAAATGCCCCGTGAATTCTGCAGTCTTCAATTCTGCTCACTACCTCAATCATTAAACCTCAATAGTTATTAATTATCCTGCTTTGTGCGCTTGCACTTACTTATCTGCCGTTTATGAATTTTTACGTCTCCTCTAATCCACTTGCTCTGATCGCCTTTGGTGCTCCGACTCTCTTTTTCTTGAGTACCTTATCTTGCCGGGCTCTGTTACCTTCTTCTCCTCTTCCCTTGCTTCACCTCATGTGCCGAAAAAGAGAGAGGAAGAGAATTCCTCTTGCTTGTCTAACACGAGAGAGAGAACCGTGTCTTGCCTAGCGAAGGACGAGAGCCAGAAAGAGAGAAAGATTTCTTTTCGTTTCCCTTGCTTCATGCCCGAGCTCTTCCCCCTCGTTCCCTTTTGTTAGTTGAGCTTCCTTACCGTGGACGAGAGAGAGCAAGCGAGAGCCTCCGAGTTTTCCTCCTTCGAACCCTCCTTGCCTTTGATTCTCTTTAGCTCAAAAATGAAAGAGAGAGAGCTCCTTGTCTAAGCTCAGGAGACAGAGAGCGAGAACCTTCTCCAAGCTGAGAGAGAGAGAGAGAGAGAGAGAGAGAGAGAGAGAGAGAGAGAGCTTCCCTGTTTCTTCCCAAGCTTAAGCTCCCTTCTTCTCTCGTTCTTCTCCAAAATCCCCCTTACTATGCCAAAAATATTCTATTAATAGCCTCTGCCCATCAGTCACGGCGCCGTGACTGATGTGGAGCGTGACCTTAAGTGGTGATATGGCAAGTCGAGTTGGAGGCACTTTCAAATGCGGCGAAAGCTGGGGCAAATCCAAGCGCGCTGGCGAGTTGGGTATTTTTCGTCTCTTGGCCGTGCTCATCCGAGCTCCCTGTTGCCCAGCGCAAGCTCATCACCTTCTTCCCCCCATCGGCGTTCACTGCATGTCCACGCTATCCTCCTCCTTTTCTTACTTTTCCCCTTACACACTATCAACCCTTAATTTATTAAGTGGGCGGCCCTTAGTGGGCAGCCTCTCACTTGGACGGCCATTGGTATTGGGCGGCCATAGGTACATAGTGGAGGGCCCAACATTTGATATGCATATCATGCTTTTGTAAAGGTGCCACAGTCTCACATGTTGGGCAAAGCATCACCAAGCTCAACAACTTTCCCTACAGTAGCTACCGACTAACATTATCATCGTGGGTTTTTGTTGCCCATTTCAGTGTTGTGGACTTTGCGACTGGCCATTAAGATGCAAGTATAAAGTGATTGCATTTGACGTAAGGTCTTCCCATCACATTCAGTCAAAGAGTGTTAGACTAGCCAGGCATTGCCAATTACGACTACCGCCGGCCAACATCGTGCAGTCATTGGCGTGTACATACCGGCCAGGCAATGTAGCAGGCATCAATCTGGCGTACATATCGATTAAAGCACTGCTAGCTCAAGCACTTATTTTGTTGTATTCAAAACCCTTGGTGCTGCTCAAAATTCCTAGATGGCACAGCGTCCGAGCGGACCGGCCCCTAGTGAATCTTTAACGGCCAATATCTTGGCGACCGGGACTCCGATCACTGATCTGAAAAGATTGGCACGCTCCACGATGTGAGCACTTCAGACCCGAGCATTCATTTCATTTCTGTCACCTTGGTTGTAGTTGCCCAATCCGGTACAGATCTGCAATCGACTCAAACTTCAATATGCCATAACTTCTTCATCATAGCTCCAATCGATGAGCCATTAAGACAAGCCGGTAGAGCACTTCAAGCACTACAGTTCTAGATCATAATCTTCCATATGTGCTCACTTCAAACATACTCATTTTTGGAATCATTAAGGCATCTTTTGGCCCTTTTAAGCCACATCTGGCATACATTAACCATAAAAATAGCTTGTTACCAAGCCCTGAACACTGATCATTAATCAGACAAGCTTCAAATAAGCTGGATGTGCATTTTTCTGGCATCTTTCTTAGCATGGGAGCGGAGTTTCACGACAACGGTAACCAACATAGTTAACCGTGTACAGAATGATGAAAATCAACTTAAAAAGTTGAATTGTTCTGCTACCGCATGGTAGATTGTGGAATTCTTTCCTTGATAGTATAACGGGAATAGATCAAACTATGATCCTCAATTCCTATGGGGTGATTTAGTAAGCACATGTAGGGTCTTACCCCAAAACAATGCGTCCATAACCACTCGTAGTGCTATAGAGAGAGCAGGAGATCCACACAAGTGTAAAGCGTAGCTCTTATGGACAGCCACAAAATCTCAACTCGAGTGTCGCACTGAAAACATGTCGTGCAAACATGACACCCAAAACATCCGTAATGACAAGACTCTTGCTTGTCCATTAACGTCGTTGTGTGCTCGACAGGGTAGATCTGTTCGATCTTAAGAACAATCACCCAAGGAATGCCAAAAGTTGGGTCTTACCCGAGATTTGACAATGACTCTTAGCCAGCGTATGTGGCTCATAGCCCTTATGGCAATTAGTGTTCAATCGACAAAACGATGAAGACTAATGTAGAGCTCATCTTGCCCAATTTCTAGCTGAGAGTTAGAGCACCTTGGCTCATGCCAACTCCCAAACAAAACATGTATCAAAATATTATTAAATTTTTTTCATTATTCTTCAAGAGAAATAAGAAAGAGATAGAGAGAATGTTGGGCTGAGGAACTTTCCTTAATTTACTACCTTGTATATACTGCGCCCATGCTTGTGTGCATCTTATGCGTAGCGTGCAGCTTATCCTATAAGCATGCACTAATCTGGCTGTATAACGCTCTCATCGAGAGAGGTAACAGAAAACACAAGTCACATCTTGCTTCACCTATCGTGTAGGGGATCGTGACTGTACAAAAATGACTTAAATATGGCACTTTGCATGTGAATTAAGTCTTAAGTCTTAGATTTAGGTTCCTTTTAGTGTTGTTGTGTGTTGATAGCAACCAAAAAGCATGATTAAACTTAGAAAGCATGTTGAAAGAATCTAGAAGTGTCCTTGTCCTTGACAGTGTCTGGTGTTATAGCGTAAGCGTAATATATGAGGCAGTGGAGTTGAGTCCACTTGACCTACATGCCTTGCATGCGAAATTGTAAGCCCTTGGCTACTATGATGGCCTCAGGAGTGAGAGCAGAAAGCATAAGTGCCTTGCACAGTCTGCATTGATAGTGATGCATCATAACATGATGTTACCACACATAAAAGGGGAACAAATTTCTAATCGTAACAGTTTCCCAAACTGGCGTGCCAATTCCCTTGATACCAACTCAATAGGTAGTAGCGTGGCACGGGTGAGAAGCCTTGCTTCATGTGAAATTGTCAAAGCACTTTGCTTTACACAACTGATATTATTTTCCAAATGAAATGTGTAAACATGGAAAAATAAACAAAACTGAATATGGTCTAACCTATTCATCCTGCTGTAACCAGTTGTCTTGAGATGTCAAGGAAAAGCTCGCTTAGATGTAGCTCATATCTGTTGCGCGAGAGAGAATTTTCGTGTATAACATATACACCTTCTTTGCATGTAATGAAATAACCTGCAAGCATATCGCCATATCCTTCCCAAGTTTGTATGCTCATAGCATATGTCAGATGTGGGAAGTCTCAATGCAGGATGCATAAATTGAAGCCTTGCTTCACACAAGTACTTATGGAGTTCCTGAGAGCTCATAGCTACTGGATATTCATGCTAACAGATCTACGTCATATCAAAAGAAAGTCAACCTTGTCAATCATTCACAAACAATAGACTTTGCTTACTTGTAGATCTCATTAAGTACCCTTTTTGATGAATCTTGCCGCCGATTTCAAGAAACAGTGACAATAAGTCGGCCATGCCGATCATGTGTGTTGCTATCGGTTGCCCTAGTCATGTGTATCCAAGCCATACTTGATATGGGTTTGCAATTAATCATCGACCTTTTGCCAATAATATATACAACAAAATTTTAATGTTGAAGATAACTGTCACAAGCCTTGCTTATGCTTGGAGTGCCTAAAGTGCGCTCATCTCCGTTGCAAGATAAAACCATGCAACATATTTTGAAACATTTTCCAAATAAACTGAAGATTTAGACGTACCTTGAATGTTTTCGGATGCACCTTGAAGCCTCTCTAATAGGCTAAACAATCCTCAACATCAGCAATTTTGAAGGTTTCTGCTTTGAGTCGGCCATGCTGAGAATCTTTGCTACCAGGCCAAGCTATGAAAAAAACTCAAAATACCATGCTGCAAATTCTGCAAATTTTGAGACTCCCTTTTTGAAAGGCCCTGGGAACTGTCGTGTTGTATCCTTGCTGATTGGCAGCCTTGTCGTCATAGTAAAACCTCTTTCGTGTGTGAAGAGATGTCCTACTCCTTGTCAAAGGCCTTGCCCGATCTAAATCGTGGCCATGCTTCTACGTTGAACACCTTGGAGGTTTTACTTTGGCCATTGGCACATAGCCCCTTGCATGATGTGCATGCGGAATGCGATTTCCTACTTAATCGCGACTCCAACCTATGCGTGAAAACGCTGCCACTGGTGCTGGTGTGCATGGTTGGGTTCCTTGAACCTATTCATGCTTGCAACCGTGTCAAAACTGCTAAACTCTATCTCTGAACGTTTGCAATTTCCTGCAATTTGTGCCCCATCAATGTTGTATGTCTGCCTCAAGCATATCACAAAGCTTGTGTACCAGAGGTGGGCATCATTTTGGCTAGGGGAATGACCCCTACTGGGCAGAGTGCCCAAAAAAGGGATGAGAAAATAAAAATAAAAAATTAACCACACAATGGCTATGGCGGCACGCTGCCGTCTGCACATGGCAAAAACCAGAGAGAAACACCCGCTGCGGACCTCGCCGGGCCATGGTCCTATGACGAAAATGCCTCTACAGGCTGTGGCGGACCCAAAGCCAAACGCGGCTTGGGTTTCATGCAGGTCAAAATTCTTTCCTCCCTTACCGCAAGCGGCCTTGCACACGGGCCTTGACTTTCGACCTCCTCGTCGTCTACTAAGTGGCCTTGCCCGCGTAGTTCTGCTGCGTCTTCTTCTTCTCCCCATGCAAGACATGAAAATTCCCCCCAAACATGAGGACCACGCCCTCCAAAAATCGCGAGAGAGAGAGAGAGAGAGAGAGAGAGAGAGAGAGAGAGAGAGAGAGAGAGAGAGAGAGAGAGAGAGAGAGAGAGAGAGAGAGAGAGAGAGAGGGACAAGAGACAAAAGACAGATCATGCAATCGATCTCCTTCCCCCCTCTTCCATGGCTCCTCCTCCCTGAGCTCTGATACCAGTGAAAGGACATAGGGAGATAGACATGCCAATAACCACCCAGACATACCCATATATAGGCCCTTGGCCCTCTGGCTCCTAGCTATATATAGCCCCTATATCGCATGTGTATCCATCGGCCCTTGGCCATGGCCATGCCCTCCTATTGTCCTACCCTTGGCATGACAATACTCTCCCACACACACTCACACACACTCTCATTGTGTGAAGTGCAAAGTGCAAGAGCTCCATCCCCTTCTCCAAGCTAGTACACCAACACTCTTGGCTATGGAATGCAAATTCAACCAAGAGCCATACTTCAATGCTTAAGCTTGCCATCTTCTCCATCTTCATTACTATGCTACTATGTATGCTAGCAAGAAGAGTGATGATAAGTGAGGAACTATTTCTTTCTCCTATAGAATGTTTCTTCTTCCTCTTCCCTACCCTCATTCCCCGCTAGCTCTCTCCACCTTCAAAGGTGTCTGAGGCCTTTGGACTAAGGCTTGGGATAGTTTTTTTTTGGTGCAAATTTTATGTTATGCTCGTGATGCATGAGGCTTTCCATCTTCATTGCATCACCTAGGTCGCAAGGAACACAAAGATTGTATTGTACCAAGTCTCTCTTTGATGGAAGAATCTATAATACAAATGCCTATTGAACGGGGGACCGGCTCCACATAAATCCGGTCCTCAACTGTTGTCATGTTCTCTAAACTGTCTCTCTTGCAAAAGTATTGTTCATGCCAAGTTAAGTAAGTACTATGTTTATGTTGCTACCATCAATTAAGTTCATCTCTATACTAACAAAGTAATATCACAAAAATGCTTTCTCTAATTTTCCTAATTCCACTACTCTCAAAGTTCATAGGCCATTTGCATTACAAGTTGGGTTAGCTACGTCCCTTGGATTGACATTTGTCATCGTGGTTCTTGTTATGCAACCTCGAATGAGGAAGTAAATAGTTTATAAGACGAACACCAACACTCCAAAATGGAATTTGAGGAATTAAAAAAGGAGAAATTTAAATGGAATCAACAGGAGCTCCATTATCAAATTGATCAAAATCAGTCGGCTAGGACGATTTCTACCCTCCAAAAGAAGGTTGAGACTCTACATGCCAATAATGCTATTGCGAAAGGGAAAAAGATGCAAGCTAAAGATGCAATAGATAGATTCAAGCGACTTTTGACTCTCAAAAGGGATTTTATAGCACAGTTCATATAACTCACAACTTAATGATGAAGGCCATACTTGAAAAGTATATATATCAGTCCCTAATGGACATCATCACTCTGAATTTTTTTGATTTGCAAATGGTGGTAGAGTTTGTTCAATTTCATCTACAACACAAAACAAATGAATACATCACTGCATTGTCTAATGAAGCCATGATGAAATTCCTCAACAACAAGAAGGCACAAGATGAAGATTATGACAAGGATGAGGAGGCCGAGCCTGAGGAAAAAGGGGTAGACCCCACCAACCAACAAGGATGATGATGATGACAACCCACCATCTCCTCCACCACCATGCTCAGCAGGAGGAGGATCAGAGGCCAATGAGGAGCAGGGCTCTAATGAATCTAAAGATGGGGATGTTGTGGGGCAGGCGCAAACACATGAATATCTAGGCACAGACTCATCCCATCAACAAACACAACCAAATAACCAGCAACAATCAGGATTGCAGTCTCGAGCAACACTTCACCTTAATAAAGGTAAGCAGTTCATTCATGATTCAAACTCTGATTCGGACCATGATCATTACACTAAATTGTTGACGCTCAGTAAGAGCCCGAGGAAACAAAGAGCACTACAACTACGGGAATTCCTACATGATGAAACCATGTACTCTGATTTAGAGATATTTCAGATGTTATATGTTGATGCCTGAAGAATGGTAAACGATTGGAAATCAATGAGATATCATGATCAACAAATCAGTCAGTTGCCTCCACACCTATATTCAGGTGTTAGAGAGAGTGCTAGAATGGTGTTTAATCATTGATGATATGGCAGTCAATCCCCACATCAAGGACACTTCCAAAGACAGCTTGAAAGCTCTAGGATTGCAACTAGAGATGCTTTTAGGATCTAAGCCACCTTACGAGTGCATGAGGGATATTTGCATCTAGATCAAGGAAATGCTGATTCAAATGTAGAGTGTTATTGGATCAAAGAATCAGGGCACTACTGGAAAATAATTCCACTAGTAGCAAGGGGCCAAAGGCCAAGATAACACTAAGGGAAGAAGAAAGACATCTCAAGAGCCTCTACCATCTGGTCAGAATTATCAGGAAAATGATGCATCAAGAAAATCAGATGGTGATGAACTTCCTAGAGTTTATTCTAGATTCACCAGCATTAATGTATGCCATTCCTGCAAAGGAGGAAGAATTAACTGGCTTCTTTCCTACACTATCCTCGAGTATATTGAGCATGTTGACAACCAAAGATACATTCGGATTGTCAATCAGTTGAGGAAATGGTATAAAAGGAGCAAAGATGAATGGGCTACATGGCAAGAGGCTGTCAATAAAGCTGAAGAGAAGTGGTAATAGAAGAATTGAAAGCAAATCTCAAGAATTTCTGACCCAAAATGGGTCAATGGAGAAGCGAGATTGGTGCACTGATTCGAATCACCAATGAGCTGATTCAGTTGAATGTCAAAGTTTCCAAAATTTCAAAAAAGCAATTGGCAAACAAAGGGCAGTCTCTAAACCATAACTCATAGAAATGGCTGAATTATTGTTTGAAGCATAGATTAAAGCTAATCATCCACTACCAATAGGATGGATCCATATGACATCCTTTTGCCACAAACTTGCAAGGGCCCGATTAAACAAAGGTAAAAACACCCCGTATGATGCTGATACAAAGACCTCGGAGGCCCTAACACCTTATGAGATAGAAATGACAGATGAGCGAATAGAGAAACTAGAATAGGAAGACATTTACAGATTAATTTAGAAAGAAAGGGTTGGTTCCAATACTTGACACTGCCTGATTGATCATCAGCAGCTGCTGAAATTTTGGAATATACCAAAAATTAAAGAAAAAGGGGAAGGAATGTAGACGCCGAGAACAACCGTCAGTTGAAGGAATACGCGAGCAGATGGGCTAGTAATTCCCAAGGGTAGTTATTATGGTAAGTGGAACAATGGACAGTCAGTCAAAGGTCCAGCCCGACGGCTATATATAGGGCTCACTAATTCATTTTGAGGAGATCTTAGATCTCTCTTCTTGACTAGTGCTTTGTATCTTAGAGCTCTCTATGCTCTTGTATCTTTATAACCCTAATTAAGCTCAAAGTAGACTTCACTCACATTGTTGTACTAGCTTACACTAATCTGAATATATTCCAGTTCTAGTCTCCAGTTTCAGTGTTCAGCCTGAGTTCTAGTTCCAGTCTTTGTATTTCATTCCAATCTTGTCTGATCTAAAGTCATAATTCTAATCTGAACTAAACTCTCCATCATACTTTTGTATGGCACTTCTGCGTGATGTGCATTGTATATTTAGCATTTTCACTTTGTGCCTAACTGCAAGACAAAATGTTTAACTATTCACATTGCTTTTATGTAGCTTGATTCAAACATTGTCCTTTGACTTGCTCAATTGGACGACACCCGTACACAATTACCATGTTGATGCTTTCTGTATTTTTTGAGTTTGTCAATGCTTCCTTAAGTTTAATTTAGGCACAAGTTTTCCTCACTAGTGCATGCTCAATCTCGATCATTGAGTCTAAATATAAAATAGACACTTACTTCTTTTCTCACAGTTTGAAAATTCAAGTTATGTATTATAGTACTCATTGCACTCTGTACATGTTTACTTTATTCCTAGGTGATTGATGTGAATCTACGTATGTCCTTGTTTGGCAATGCATCTTATATATTGAAGCCCAACGTTCTCCTTTGCATAACCATTCTGTAATACGAGGGGAACCCTTTATCCCGACATTTTCCTCTTCAAATATGTTTTGCACTAGGCTTTGTGATCGACAACCTAGACTCCTTACTCCCTACGATTGTGACAACACGTAGTTCTCTCTCTCTCTCTCTCTCTCTCTCTCTCTCTCTCTCTCTCTCTCTCTCTCTCTCTCTCTCTCTCTCTCTCTCTCTCTCTATATATATATATATATATATATATATATATATATATATATATATATATATATATATATATATATATATATGAGAAACAAGACAAAATTGACTACGTCTTACTTAGAGTAATAAATACACATACAATTGTTTTTCTAAAGTTCATCAATGACGTGAAATTGGACCAGGTTACAGACAGTTATTGAGTTAATCAATCATCATACACACAATTCTTTTTTAAAAATTAATCATTGCGCTTCGTGTTTTTGTACTTTGTTTACTTCAGTTCTAGTTGCTTGATGTCAATTTGCATATGTCCTGTTAGGTTCTATAGCAAGGCCCACAAGCAAGACTAGTTTTTTTAATGTGGTGCAGACATACTAGGTAGAGCTTTCTTGCGAGAGAAATCCCACCCATTTTTCACCAATCCAGAGCGGGACTCGGCGCTAAAGAGACTTTCAAAATGATGCCATGAACAGCCAACACGTGTAATGCAAGCGGAGGGCGGAAGAAAGTCTATAATATCCAGGAAGACGAAACTGGTGTTTGGTGGACATGGGGCCTGTGGCAGCAGCTAGGTTACCCTTCCAGTGCTCTTCTTCTACCCTGCTACACTCTCCTCAAGTGGGCGCTCCTTGGAAAGCACGCAATTTCAGCTTGCTCATCCCCTCTTCTCCCCGTATTCTCCCCTGCCTACAAAAGCAGGCCCACAGGACAAGGACTGCCACCTTCAAGAGGGCGCTTATATGTGCAGAGGTCGCCCAAGAAGCAAAGACGGAAGCCTCAGCACCATCAGTGCCCTCTACACAGAAAGCTTGGTATTATGATGAGTATGGAGCTGCTAAGGAGGTGCTAAAGTTTGGTGAGGTTGCTGTACCCCAGCTGCAGCCAGACCAAGTTCTCATCAAAGTACATGCTGCTGCCCTTAATCCAGTCGACTTCAAGCGACGGCTGGGAAAATTCAAGGCCACAGATTCAGCCCTTCCGGTACCTTTCTTGTTGCTAATATTCATACTCTTTCATTGCAAATGTATATTTGTTTTGCTGTGCACAAGCTTTGTTTATGTGAGTTCTGGTACTTTGAGTGCGACTGCCCTCATAGCCTTGAGTAGTGTGGCTTTAGAAATTTGCTCCCTGCCCCTGATGAGTTTTGAATCAACAAAAGCAAGTGGAGCTGTCATAAATCTCGCAGAGCAGTGATTTATATTCGTTCTAGAGATGAACAAGGGGATTAGAACTTGAGGACAGATAGTTTTGTCAAGTGGCTTAAACCGATTGGTAACCCATTGGAGAGATCTCCATAGTGAAGAAATTTATTTTAGAGATCTTTAGCCATAAACATTTTGTAGTTGGTGCTTTTATCATTTAGCTAGGCCGCGTTGATCCTTGAGTGAGGCAACTAATTTGGTAGAGTATAGGCAAACGCACGAAGGGCTGAAATCGTTCGTTGTGTCCTTCTGTTCCTATAATTCATCAGTATGCAAACGGTGGTGCAGCCTTTGCAGCACTCTCTATCCTCTTCCGACTCTTATCACGAGTGCAATCTCGCGTAAATAGTGATTCTACCCCAATTTGTAGATTTTGCGAGTCCATGAGTTAGAGTGTTATAATATTGTGGTAGTGATGTCTATGAACACACTTAGGATCGTCGGGCCACTTTTTCCCTCGCTAGGAGGTTTTTTCCCCGGCTTGTATATATGCCCATCACTTTAAGAGAAGCCTTATTTGTGTATTCATACACTCAACAATACTACTTCATGTGTTGTGTGCTCTTGAGCTTTTCTTTGATCTTCTCCATCTTCGCGTTTACTTTGGAGCCATATTTTCAACAAGTGGTATACGAGCAAGCTTTGGTATCTCTGACAATGTCGTCAGTGTTATGATGTAAGACCAAGTTTTGTGGATTATAGGTGTTGTGAATGATGGTGTAAGTTCTAGGAGTTCTACAGCTAAAGTTCTTTTCCTATTGTTGAGCAAGGACATTGGGGGATGCCATGGGTACGAAATCTCATGCATTCATTGCATTTTCTGATAAGTGCCTCATTACTCTACACATTTGTTGGGCACGAACAACAAAAGAGGCATGGGATATACTAGCTTCTTTGTATGCAGGTCTTAATCTGGCAATTATTGCTTGCTTGTGTAAGGAGCTAGTTATGCTTGAGGAGGATGATATTTCTCACAGAGATTTATGAGCAATTAATTGCCATTGGTGAGGTCATTCCTTTAGAGCAAAAGAAGAATACCATTGTTGCCACCTCCAATGTTTCTGCAAATAGCAGTCATATCCTCGTAGTTGTTGCTTCTTTGATTAGCAATAATTCATAGAAGTCTGGTGATAAAGGCAAGAAGAAGATGAAATGTCATTACCATAAGGCAAATAGTCTTCTCATCAAGCAATGTCCTAAGCCTAAGGCTAAAGAGATTCATTAGAAAGATGCAAATGCAGCCATTGTTGATGCTTCTTCAATGAAAATTTCGAAAATTGTTGTGGAGAATATAAATAGCGCATAGTGTTGAATATAACCCATTTGTTCATGATGCATGTATTGCAAAATCTATGGATCATGTATGGTACTTTGACATGGTGCAAATTGCCAGTAAGCGCATTACATCAGATTGTGATTTGTTTCTCTTGAGACTCCCAAATGGAAATGTCGTCATATGTGCCAACAACACCTCTTTTCTAGTTAATGGAGTCAGATAGATTGTGCTTATTGCTGCAGGTGACAACTCATTCACATTTGCTAATGCTTTGGTTGAACCTCGGATCAAGAAGTACTTTTTGTCTGTATTGGCACTTGCAAAACTTGATCTTGTAATACATATTGTGCATGATCTCAGTTTTGGTGACACTATTGTGGTATTTGATACTTTGTTTCATGGGCTGTGTATGCTCAATGCTCAGAAGAAATGTGTGGAAGATTAAGATGCACAATTTTTTATTCAAAGGTTGTTTTAGATGCAAAACCTTCGCATGCACATTTTGGATGTTTGAATTTTGCTAATTGTTGTGTTTGTAGCGTCTATAGAAGATACAATTGCTTCATTGCTCCCTCTTGAGGCATCATTGAAACATGTATGAGAACGTTGTATTGGGCAAGATGCGGCGTTCTAAGTTTCTTAAGGATGGTTTGTGCAGGCTACTAAAAAATTGGAGTTTATTCATAGTGGCCTTTGTGGTTTGATACATATTACATCTCTAAAAAATCGTTTTTACTTGGTGACTTTTATTGATGATTACTCTAGGCATGCATGGATGTATTCTCATTAGGGAAAGTCTGAAGTGTTTGTGCTTCAAGCAATTTTTGCTTATGGCTAAGAATGTATCTTGGTTGTACTATGGGCACTCTCAGTTTTGATTGAGGGGGGGGAGAATAAGGACTTCAATGCATTTATGGCGAGTTTGGGATAAAACACCAACGTACAGCTCCGAATATCCCTTAGCAAAACTGTGTTGCTGAGAGGAAAAATGGGTCACTTAGAGATGGCTCTAATGCTTCAACACCATGCTAGCAGGACACCTTGTAGCTCTCTCTTTGCAGTCCCATCTGAATGATCAAAGTTATTGCTTTGGCATTATTTCTGTGTCTCGCTCTAGGTGTGTTTGTCACCATGCTGTGTTCTCTCGTGTCTTCTTTAAAGGTCACCTTTTGCAAATGGACACTTGTGGAGCTGAGGTACACTGAGCATGCAAAGTAATGGACAAATTTAGGCTTCTACATAAAGAGCATGATTAGATGGTTTCAGGTTTGGCGATTGTTGGCATTGATGTTTTGGCAGGCACTTCTTTCATACATGGCACTTCGTCTGGATTTAAGTTGTAGAGTTTTTACACTGCAACTTTTTCAAGCTTACTTTTGTTCTCATTGAAACAGACTGTTCCCGGCTATGATGTTGCTGGTGTCATTGTGAAAGTAGGCAGTGGGGTCACTTCATTTAAGGAGGGAGATGCTGTGTATGCTGATGTAAGCGAGCATGCTCTCAACGGGCCCAAACAATGGGGATCAATCGCCCAGTACACAGCAGTTGAGGAGAAGCTTCTAGGAGCAAAGCCCAAAAACTTGAGTTTTGCAGAAGCAGCTAGTTTGCCATTGGCCATTGAGACTGCCTTTGAGGGACTAGAAAGAGCTAGTTTTAAAGAAGGGCAAAGCATACTTGTGCTGGGTGGAGCTGGTGGTGTAGGGAGCCTCGCGATCCAAGTGAGCACCACAGTTGTTTTCTCAATTTACACAATTTATTTCTATCTGTGTGTGTCTTACAGATGTATGCTCACTTTTCCTCAATGACAGCTCGCCAAGGAAGTGTTTGGAGCATCACTGGTGGCTGCAACTGCTAGTACCTCCAAGCTGGATTTTTTGAAAGAGATTGGAGCTGATGTAGCTATTGATTATACAAAAGAGAAGTATGAGGACAGGCCCGAGAAATACGACGTTGTCTTTGACGCAGTTGGTAAGTAAAAAAGGTTGCCAAAAGTTAGTGGGGAGATTATGTGAGCTCAACACTTTCTTCTTTTCATCATTAGCCCCCCTTTTGCAGCTGTTTTCAATGTCTATGTGAATGCAGGGGAGTGCGACAAGGCAATCAAGGTTGTGAAGGAAGGCGGCTCTGTGGTTGTTTTAACAGGTGCAATTTCCCCTCCTGGTTTCCGTTTTGTGGTAACTTCGAAGGGAGAAAGCCTGGCTAAGCTCAATCCATACCTAGAAAGTGGGAAAGTAAAGCCCATTATCGATCCAAAAGGCCTATTCAAATTCAGTGAGGTTGTAGAGGCCTTTTCTTACCTTGAAACAGGGAGAGCAACTGGCAAGGTAGTCATTGCCCCCATAGAGTAGCAATATAATCGTGCAGCTACGATATGCCTTGCATACTCGGTTGAGTGTATAGTATTTATCTGACAAATAAACTCCTCTTATTTTGTGGATTAATGAAGAAGGTTTTTGTGGAGACATTTTTTCATGTGTACTTTTAAATTTTGAATTATGTGAACCCATCCTAAGAAGGTGGACAAAAACCAACCATATACTGGCCTTTTTTTAGATATGTTGACCAGCGAAAAACTTCCACTACACCACTGTCCAATTAAATTTCAGCTCTCAACATCATGCTCCGAGGTGTGACTAAAAGGGATTAAATAGGTCTTTATGTTGGATGATATACATGTCTGCCCCAGCATCCAGCTTCTCCTTTTATCATCATGAAGGGGAAGGATTGAAGGGCAGAATTGAAGCTTCTTGTCGCAATGCAGTGAAATTAGATGGGTAGCCGTGGGTGGATAGAGCAAGATGGCTGGTTGACAAGAAAAATGCATCATTAAAAGTTGGGGCCAGTTGTATAGAAATTTGCTGCCCTGCAAGGAAAAGCTTCATCTATCCACATGAGGTGTGATCCTCAAGCAATAAATAGCAGTGTTCTCAACAATCAATAATATCTTGTGATGGTAGCAGGTGGGTTGCAGATTGAGGGTTTTGTAAGGATCATAGCAGTGACAAAAGAGGAGGTCTGATTAATCAAGCTGAATGTATTACAAGTGGTGGACTAGTCAAGTGTACGCAAGCAATTATGAGCAGTTGGGATTGACTTGAACTCTTACATCCAGCTTTTGAATAGCTCTTGCCACAAATGTTACATATCTACAATCCTCCCAGAAGTAACACAATCAACATACAGCTTCTATTTTCTGACTGAAAATGTAGTTTGTAAATAACCTCTGCACGAGGGTGACAAGCTCGACATTGATACTGCATTTGCTTGGTCATTATCAAAGCCATTTTAACCCCTGGTAATACAGCATGCTTGGTTTGATCACTGGTTCAGGTTGGCACTTGAAAACAAACTAAAACAAAGGCAAAGATGAAGGTCACGTTAGCATTGTAAAATTATAAAAGTGAAAAGAAGTTGAAGAAAACATGATTTTGCCAACGTCCACTGCCCATGGCCTCTTGCTGCATGGCGTATCTCGCCTCTCAATGGCCTTGCAGCGCGACACCCTCCCCGCCTTCTTGCACAAGATCCATCCCACCCTTGCCCCTGTCCCCACCTCTCCCTCCCCTTTTTTTTTTCCATAAAAGCGAGAGTATATTATAGAGAGAACGAACTTACAAAATTCAGTCCAGCACCAAAAACGTAGAGGGCTACATGACCTTGGTTACAAAAGGCAATATACCGATTACATTGCATGTTGGGGAGCTCATTGAGCAGATCTTCAAGGTGTTGCGAGATTAACCCCTTGTGGAGTATTTCTTGCCATGCGATTCTACCTCTGCATTGCATTCTTCCATCATCCTTTCTAGATGATCCATCGAGCCATCAATCGGTAGCTACTGAAGTTTGATAATGTTGGCCTTGTTGTAGTATCCTTTGCAATCCGTCAGCACTTTATGGTTAGCCTTGTAGATCTTGCATTGCTCGAGCTTGAGTTAACCTGTAAGTTCACATGTGAGCAGTTTTTTTAGACCCTGGGTCTGGTAAGTACTGTCAAAAAGTCCTTTGTTCCTGTCGATCCAAATAACCCAACAAAACTCAGCTTTGATTTTATTCCATAAAACAGTGGAGATTCCCACATTGTCCCCTGGTATTAATTGCTTCCAGCTAGGGGTGAACCCCAATGCTTTTATCAAGGGGCCAAGAATTATATTATTGAACTGATGATTCAAAAACAAATGGGGAATCTCTTCAGGATGGTTGTTGCAGCGAGTGCAGTTTTCATCTCTGATACCTGCTTTGCTGAGTTTCTGACCTGTGGCCAGGGCCTTATGAAGGACAAGCCAAAGCAGCACTGAGTGTTTTGGCAAAGTGGCAAGGTTCCATATGGTTTGGAATTTCAACTTCCATTGTCTTCTATCAAGGGATACATTCCACCTTTGGTTGAGAGTAACATGAATAGGCTCTTTCAACGAAGGAAGGATCATTGGGGGGAATTCGAGCTTTGTACCTGCCTTCCAGTAAAGGGCCTCATGGGTGGGGTTGTCTTTGAAGGACAGAGTCCAGAGTAGCTCTTTAGGAAATCGAGTTTGTCTTGACTGGATGAGTTGAACCTCCCAAGGTTGTAGAGGTGCTTTATTGAGAAGCTCGGTGGTGGTCACCACCTATGTTCTGACAGGATCCAGATGTCAACCCATTTGTTTATTCTTTTGTTGTGGATTCTAAGGGCAGTTCGAGCATGTCCCCTTTCAATGGGCTGTATTGGTGGGAGTGACCACCAAATAGAGTCAATGGCTCTAAGGGGCCAGCTGTGTTTAGAGGCCCAGTTAATTCTGATCAGTGGACGGTATTTCTCCCAGGCCCCCCACAGTGATTTGATCAAGTCAAAACCTTTGGGGGAGATGGGGAATTGGCCGAAGAAGATGGTTATCCAAGGAAGTTCGTTCCATCCTCTGATTCCTTTGAGATGAAATTGATCCAGGTCTCTGAAGAGCAGCAGGTTGAGCTAAGGCCCGAATGATAGATTTAGCAGCAAGCTTGTTAGCCCAACACTCTATGCTTATCACCCCCAGACCCCCTAGTTGCTTGGGTAGGCAGCAAGTGGGCCAATTGACTTTGGCTAGACCTTTCTTGTAAGGATCTCTGGCCCAAAAAAAAATTCTACATGCTTTGGTGATGTCTTTCAGATGTTGATCGGGTGGTCTCCAGCAGGAGAGGAAGAAAAGAATGTATGCTGACAGGAAGTGCTTGATCATGAGGGCCCTTCCCGAGATAGATGCTTGAAACCCTGCCCATCTGTTGAGTTTGATGGCAAATCTATCCTTGATCCATTGCCATCTTTGACCCAAAGTGACATTAAACCCCATGGGAATACCTAACAGCCTAAACACAACTCCTCCTTCAATTAGTTTACATCCTTGAGTGAGCATCCAGCCTGGAATAGGGGAGATTGAAGCCCTAACTCCTTATTTATCATGGTTGATCTTGGATTTTGAGGCGATGCAAAAAGTGTTAAGACATTCCCAAAAATTTTCCAATGACTGGTTATCGTTGTGGAGAAGAGCATTGGTGTCATCTGCAAACTAAGAGAGGCATTGTTGTTTCCAATTAGGAGTATCCACTCCTCTAATGAGTCCTTTAGCCATTTTGTCTTTGATTAGCCAGTTAAGGGCAGCTGCCACAACAAACAAGAGAGGTGCCAGGGGGACACCCTTGCCTAACTGATCTCGATAGGGTAAAAGGCTCTGAAATGGCATTGTTGATAGCAATCCTTGCCAGCGCGTTACCCATGAGGGTTTTCACAAATCTTATCAAGTTTGGCCCAAACGCCATCATGTGAAGGCTTTCGGTAATGAAGATCCATTCCAACCAGTCATAGGCCTAATCGAAATCCACATTTGCAAATACAAAGTCCTGTCTTGAAGCTTCAGCATGATCAATCCCTTCCCATAAAGCAATTACTGCTTCCAGGATTCTTCTTCCCTTTATGAACCCTTTCTGTTCCTTGCAGATCCAGGTCATGAGGGCAGGTGTGATCCTCTGAGAGATAGCCTTTGCAAAAATTTTGTAGGTTGAGGTCAGCATAGTAAGGGGACGCCAGTTAGTCAAGTTTTCTCGGGGACCTTGCTTGTGGAGCAATTTGATAATCCCTATATTTATAGATGTTGGTAGGGCTTGGTGCTTGACTGATTCTTTCGAGACGAGCAAGAGCATTGGGGCTAGAGTGTCTCTGAAGGTGATGTAGAATTCTTAAGGGAACCCATTCTTGCCCAGGTGTTTTTTTAGTTTTAAGAGAGTCGATAGCCCTTTTAATCTCCTCAAGGGCGAGGTTGGAATCGAGTTGTTTGGCTACTCCTGGGGCGATCACCAACTTTCTGCACTTCCAAATAGAGTTTCTGGCTGTTAAGATAGGGTCAGCGAGAATCTCTAGAGGACTGAAAACATTGGAGAAGTAATCTCGGGTGAGCTGAAGATTTTCATCCTGAGTAGTGGCAATGCCTACATTGGAAGTGATTAGGGGGATGATCTCCCTTTGGTGTTTTTCCCTAAGGCTCTTAAACATTTCTTTGGTGGGCCTATCGACTTTACCTGCTCACGAGTCTCTAAAGAAGGAGGCTGAGTGGAGAAGAGTGAGGTCCTCCTCAGTTCTTAGTTGATTCCTGAGAGTTGTTATCTTGGATTGGGCAGCCAGGTCGCATTTGGTGGCTGATTCCAATTGAACCAGTTCGTTGTAGATAGCATCTTTTCTTCTTTTCCTGATCATAGACACCAATTTTTTGAAGTGTACCAGAGTAGACTGTGCGTTTTACTGCATTGACCCGGGCTTTGGCCGGAGCTAGATCTTTAGAAAATTCCTGGATCCAAATAGCTTTAATTTGTCCCTGTACTTCAGGGAGCTTGAAAAGATTGGGGTCGGTGTGGAACCAGTGATTTTTTATCTTGGTGGTTTTGTCGTCTAGAGTTATAAGAAGGGGGTAATGGTCTGAGGCACAAGAGGTGAACTTTGGCTTGGCTTTTAGCCTATTGAAGTCTCTAGCAAGGGGGAGGCTGATGTAGCACCGAGCCAGTCTTGCTTTCCTTGCTAGGTCTCCTTTGGAGTAGTTCTACCATGTGAACTCTTCCGGGTAGCCTATATCCTAGAGGTCTTGTTTGGAGATAGAGAGGTCCATGTCATTTTCTCGGCTAAGGAGATAACACTTTCTTGATTCCTGAATCTGTTTTCGTGGTTTTCCACCATATTGAAGTCACTAAAGAGGATAGTTGGGCCTTCAATAAGAGAAAGTTCCTTCCATATCTTTGTACGATTGACCACTGAGCCAACAGCATAAACTGAAATGAATGTGGCTCGTATGGGTTCAATGACTGGGACTGCTACCTGGTGTTCCCCTGCGGCTAGGTGGTCTTCCTTGATTTGCCAGTGCAAGGGAAGCCCCAAAGCTGCTCCACCTGATCCTTTAGGGTGGTTAGAGACCCACAATTTGTGGGTTTTGGAGATAGTCTCCAATCAATTCAACAACTCGCTGCCTGTGATTTTTAGTTCGTGAAGTTCAATCACCCGTGTCGGGCAATTGAGAAGCCAGTTCTTCACTTTTTTTTGACTTGAGAGGGTTTGTGAGACCCTTAGTGTTCCAGGAGAGAATTCTCATTTGTTGGCTCTTCTGTCTCTCCTATTCTTGTTCTGAGTATCCTTGGGAGAGTGCTGGGTGACAGCCAGATGGGTCCTTTTGGTTGCACTACCAACGCTTAGCATCAATGAAGATTCCCACTAATAAAATATTAAAAAATATTCCCTAATCTGGGTCCTTTTGGTTGCACCACCTGCGCTTAGCATCAATGAAGATTCCCACTAATAAAATATTAAAAAATATTCCCTACTACTTGGCACAGCTAATTAAAAACCCATACTTAAACCAGATACTTGAGAATCCCCCGCCCCTTCACTCCCCTGCTCCTCTGCAACGCATCCACCCTCGCTCTACCTGCCTCGGACCCCCTGCCAGCCGCCTCTGCTGTGGGAGTGGCTCCTGCGGGGCTATCCCGTGTCTACTCTGAAGAAGTCTGTGATCCGTCTTTGAGATTGGCTAGCCTCTCCACTCATTAGGCTATCTTTGTGTCTGCACAGCTCGAGCAAGAACAAACCCAGGCATTTCTGATCCTCGTATCCCATGACTCTGGAGAGTGGTCCAAAACCCTCTCTGAACAAGCAATGGAAGCGGCCTCGTATCTCGTAGTAGACGGGGCAGCGGCATGTGTAGTGCAACTCTGTCTCAAGCTCCATGTCACACAAGGGGCATGTCCTGGCCTCTGCCGGTACTCCGCTGTATCTCACAGTCTCAATCCGCAGCTGGTGAGAAGATGTGCGTAAATGGCCAATAGCACATCGTATCCCATGAGACAAGTGGGTGTCCATGTATCTGGGTCTTGTCACAAAACCATCCTCCGTAAGCTGGAGAAGATGGTCTCTGTAGAAAGCCATCTTCGTGCCCAGTTCCTGTGTTGGTTGCATCCATGTCTCCTGGTGTCTAGCTGGGTCAGGTCTTGGCGGATGAGCCTGGTGATCTCGGACTGTGTAAGAGTGAGAGATGGTGCATCCAATGAGTACTGGAAGGGTGGCAACCTGTCTATGTTGAAACCATGGGCTTGAAACCATGATGTCATCTCCCCATACCAGCATGTTGTATCTCCCTGCATGGCTAACTGTCGAGAGGACTCAAGTGCAATGCGAGCATATCTATCTCTAGGAAGTTCCCATGTGCCGTGTATGAAGGAGACTGATCTAGTGAGCGCCTCAACCACTAGTGGGGGGGACGCTAGCTCTACTCGGATAATGGCACGTGGTACTGATGCCTTGGCTCTAATGAGCCGCGAGATCATAGAGACGAGAGGCTTCTCCATGTTCCCCCATCCATCAGTGCGACCCGACCTCCCGTGGTGATCCAATGAAGGTCCCCATATCTCAGCTAGAGCAATGCAGAAGCCACCAAAGTGTCAAAGAGCCAGAGCTTCGTTCGAGGCTCCTTAAACCGAATCTGCAAACACATCCTCTACAATCTACCCAATGTTGCATGGGCTCTAGTTAATCTGGTCTCTGCTGCTCTCCTCAGTGAGGATGCAAGTCCGCTAAAAACCACTCCAAGGTAAGTGTAAGCATCTGTGTACTCCACAGTCTCCTAGTCGTATGTGAATGTAGGTGTTGACCTCCTGATCCACTGTGGGGTGGTATTAAACACCATAACCTTGGATTCCAAGGTTGACAGACAAACCACTTTTGTGGGCAAACCTATGCAAAGCATGCAAGTGACGTTGCATCCCCTCTGGAGATTCGGAGATTAACACAATATCATCAGCATATAACAAAAGTCGAATCCATGTCCCTACCAACTGTGCACCTCTATCACCATCGCTCTCAATGTAGTCAGAAACCTCATCCACATACATACCGAATAGAGCAGGAGAGAGCGGGCAGCCCTGCTTCACCCCAATAGTGGAGTGAACCGGTGTAGATAGTCCCTCAGGGGTGCGTACATGCCCTGCTACTGATCTATACAATGCCATGATCCCCCGAATGAGCTCTGTGGGTACTCCCATCTCCTGTGATCTGCGCATCAATCTAGCTATGGCTATTGTGTCAAAGGCTTTGTGGAAGTCCACAAAGCTACAATAGATCCGTCTCCCATGAGATCTACCCTCCTCGATGATGGCCCTGAGTGTCAAGATATGGTCAAGAGTAGAGAAGCCTCTCCTGAACCCTGCCTGCCCAGCTGCACGCATTCCTTCCCTCTCTGCACATCTACTCAACTGCTGCTCAAGAATGGATGCATACAACCGTGCCAGAGTGTGTTTCAATCATAATAGTGCGAGGATTCCCAGGCTCCATGGGGTCTCCTGACTTGAAGATAGGTACAATCGTAGATAGGCTCCAAGTGTCCGGCAAGCCCTCACACATGGCACGGTTAAAACATAACTGCTAGAAGCTCTGCTAGTAGGTCTTTGGCATGCATGAAATGCTCAGCCACTAAGCCATCATGATCATATGCGCTCCCAGTCCTCATCCTATCAATGGCTTTCTTCACCATCTCAGCGGTGAAAAAAGCACATATGTGTGGGCATGGATCGGGGGGGGGGGGGGGGGGGGGGGGGTCGGGAAGGGGCGGCTGTCCGGGTACTGTGTACAAAGATGATGCGTACTGACCCAAGTCTCTGTGGAGGTAACAACAGGGGGGGCGGGGGGGGGGGGGGGGGGACTACTCATGAAAGAGCCGCCACGCCTCAGGCGAGTCCTAACTCAAGAATAGCTGGTATAGATCCTGCTCTAGTCGAGTCAAAAATGCCCTCTTCTTTCGCCGCACCAGATGTCTGAAGTCATTCTGTGACTGGCTGTGAGTGACGTCCCCCAAAAGCACCTCCCTCTGAAGTCTAGCTCTAGTATGGCGGCACTCCTCATTGTACCATTTGTTCTGAGGCATGCTCCCTAATCGGCGTCTCTGCTCAGGCTGGGTGTGTGGGTATGCCTCTGCTGCTGCATCATGTAATGTATGTGTCAGTATAGTAGTAAGCTCCTCCATAGGTTATGAAGGTGTAGCGAGTAGGGGCTGCTACCCGTGGCCTGTGTGCTACACTGAAATGGAAGGAGATGGTCATCGACACAAGAGCATGATCCATTGCCACCCCAACCGGTCTGGGCCCAACTGTGAGATCCTGGATACTAGAGATGAGATTCGGCTGTGCCATGACATAGTCCACTGTGTTGGCTCCATGTCTGTGTGGGAAGCATGTGAAACCTCCCGCAGAGCAGGAAACCTCTGTAGGCCATTCAAGATGGCTAGTCCATGTGCGATGCGCATGTCTATCAAGTGTTGCCCATACTCAGTATATTCCACATCGCGTGATAGTCTGGACATGCCCGTCTCTACAACATCTAGCTCTCTCGGCATCTCCTCTGAAGTATCATAAAACACTGTCTGGTGATAGGCAATCCTAGCATTGAAGTCCCCTAGAATGATAATGTCACCATCTCTAGAGAACTCCCATATGTCATCATCCAAAATAGAAAAGGGAGACTGTCCTCTAGGTGATGCATAAATTGACGTACTCGGAGGGAAAGTAGCAAATAGCAATGTAGAGATATCTGTCTGTCTCTGCTTTCAATCTCACCCACATGTACCTAGCATGCTCATCCCCGCGGGCTATATGTATCAATGGCTGCAAATCCTCTCTAAATAACATTGCCACTCCCCCCGAGCCCCGTCCTCTGTGCTCTGAGCGTGTCTCCTGTCTGTAAGCTGTCTCCCATCTGTATCCACTGATGTAAGGCATGGATTGCCCAAGGGCCTGGTGTGTCTCAAGAGTAAAAGATGATGTCTCTTCCAGTAAAACTATCCTCAAAAGCACCCACATCAAGACGCATAGATCCATTATAATTGCAGGCAGCCAATGAGTGTGGTCCCATAAGTCTCGCACCGTCATGCGGAGCATCGCTCCAGTATTACCACTCTTCCATCTCGATAAAAGGCAATCTTGCCTTTTCCCCTTGCCGCTCTAATCTCCGGCATTACTTCCTGCATATGAGCAATCTGCGAGAGGGTAAGATCATCCCCGAGAAAGATGCCCGTCTCTTTAAGAGTTGGCCTTTTCTTCAAGAAGGATTTCTTCGCTTCCATGGAAGGAAAACGGAGGATGAATGTCCTTTCTTTTGAGGTTTCCCCACTGCTTCCATTTTTCTTTATGTTGCCCACTCTCCAGGCTCTTGTGTGCGTCGGCTCATGGACCCCCATCAAGGCCATGAGTTCTTTTACCTCTTTGTCCACATTGCCTTTGTCTTTAAGACCGCAAATTCTCACATGTAAAGCGCGCACACGTCTTCTTTGCTCCTCCTCTAGTGTCTGATTAACGATAGTGGGTGTGGACGTGGATGTTATCTCCTTGCCTTTTCCTTTCTTGGCCACCTCGATCCATTTCTCAGCTTCATCCGCCTTCTGTTGAGTTTTTGTAAGAACATCCACCCAAGAAGTCGTCATCTCTTTGTGTTGCTCTTCTCCCTCTTTGATGGACCGTACTTGCTCCTTGATCGTGTTGATTTCTTCGATTACTGAGGGTTGCAATTCGGTCTCTTCCAGTGTGTTTCTTGATCACGCCTCGACGAGATCTTTCTTGAGTGACGCAATCTCTTCATCCTAAGTCGTCACTCGATCTTCCAATGCATTTATCTTGCTTTGAGAGAGAGAGAGAAATGAAATGAAATGTTATATTAACGTCTTCAAAAGGCCAAAATGACCTATGAGACCAATTAGTTACAAAATAGTGAATCTAATACCATGTCTGGGTACAAAAGAACTAGAAAAGAACTAGAAGTGGAACAAAATACTACTACTACTACTACAATCTAAAACTACGTGGGTGTAGCAGCTGATACAATAGGTACCCGGTAAACTGGATGTAACAGTGTGTGAAACAAAGATGGAAGAAATGGTGAGGATCCATCCTCATCTGCACTCTGGATGTCGAGAGAGTATGGCTCGAATCTTCTGTTGTAGTCTCCGTCGATGCTGTGTAGCTCCTCTCCTCAGTCGCGGTCGTCTGTATCTCTGTAGCTCCAATGCTCGGTCGATGAGAGTGCCAGTAGTGGTCGAATGAGTGTGGGACGAGCTCTGCAGTGGTGGCTGCTCCTCTGGCTGTCCCATATCTAGTGAAAAGAAATCTGTAATGTGTCTCTGGGACTGCCTCTCTCTAGCTCTCCCCAGTAAAGTGTCTCTATACCTGTGTAACTCAAGTAGATATAGTCCAAAACATCTCTGATCCTCATAACTCATGACCCTAGATAGAGGACCAAAACCCTCTCTGAATAAGCAGTGGAAACGCCCCCGTATCTCATAGAACACTGTGCAATGACATATGTAGTGCAACTCTGTCTCTGGCTCTCTCTGGCATAATCGGCATATCCTGCTGTCTGCTGGTATCCCTCTGAATCTACCAGTCTCAATCTCGAGCTGATGTGAGGATGTGCGTATCTGACCAATGGCACAACGCAAACCATGAGACATATGTGTGTCTATGTAGCTGGGTCGAATCACAAACCCATCTCCTGTGAGGTGGAGAAGATGCTCTCTATAGAAAGCCATCTTCGTGCTCAACTCCTGAGGCGGCTCTATCCATGTCCTCCTGGTGTCGAGCTGGATCAGGTCCTGACGAATGAGTCTAGTGATCTCCACCCGTGTAAGAGACAGCGAGGGTGCCTGAAGAGAATACTGGAAAGGGGGCAACCTGTCCATGGTGAAGCCATGCGTCTGAAACCATGAAGTCATCTGTGCATACCAGCATGAAGTGTCCCCCTGTAGAGCTAACTGTCTGGAAGACTCAAGGGCCATTCTAGCATATCTGTCTCTAGTAGTATCCCATAGGCTGTGCACAAAGGACACTGATCTGGTAAGCGCCTCAATCTCCATGGGGGGGGGCAGCTAGCTCTGCTCGAATGATCGCGTGAGGTACGGAGGCCTTGGCTCTAATCAATCGGGAGATCATAGATACCAAGGGCCTCTCCATACGTCTCCAACCATCCTGGCCTACAGAAGGTCCCCATACCTGTACCCCATACATCATAGCTGAGGCTACTAAAGTATCAAAGAGCCATAACTTTGTCCGAGGTTCCTGGAACTGAACCTACGAACACATCCTCTCCAAGCCTCCCAAGGCCGCATAAGCTCTGGTCAGTCTAGTCTCTGCTGCTCTCCCCAAAGAAAACCTCGGCCCAGTGAAGACTATCCCAAGGTAAGTGTATGCATCTGTATACTCCACAATCTCTTGACCATACGTGAAGGTCGGTGCCAATCTCCTGATCCACTGCGGTGTGGTGTTAAACACCATGACCTTGGTTTTACCAAGGTTTACAGACAATCCACTATCCTCTGCAAAACTGTGTAATGCATCCAACTGTCGCTGCATACCCTCTGGTGAGTCAGAGATCAAGACAATATCATCAACATATAACAACAATGGGATCCACGTCCCTGCCAGCTGGGCACCTCTATCACCCTCTCTGTCAATGTAATCAGACACCTCATCAACATACATACCAAATAGAGTAGGAGACAATGGGCAACCCTGTTTCACCCCACTAGTGGAGTGAACTAAGTCAGATATCCCCTCTGATCTGTATAAAGCCATAATCCCCCAAATCAACACTGTGGGCACCCCCATCTCCTGCAGTCTGCGCATCAGTCGAGCTCTCGGTACCATGTCAAATGCTTTGCGGAAATCCACAAAGCTACAATAAATCCGTCTCCCATGTGACCTGCCCTCCTCAAAGAGAGAGAGAGAGAGAGGTCCTGCAGAGACGAGCTCGCCCTGCTGCAACACACAGAGTGAGTTGCCTGCAGTTCGCCCCCTGTTGCACTCTTTGTTGCAACACAGAGTGAGTTGCCCTGCAGTTCGCCCCCTGTTTTCAACTTCACTATGTTGAAAACCCATTTCCCATACCTGCAAGAACAATTCCTTCAACAGTACATCCAGGCCATTACATTAAAAAAAAGCATTCACAACATTTATGGCCTGATGATGTTTTACTCTTCATGTAGACTTCTACAATGACCAGACAACCATCACTTATCCGACCTTAAGTACGAAGAGATGGGTGCATTTATGATTTTAAGTATATTAGCAGATGATTGTAGCAAACTACGTGGGGAAACTTACCAAACTTACCGCTTCTGCTATGTATGTTTTGCAGGCTGAAATTGCATACTAAAAATATCTGCTCCATACCCGCTAACCTGTGTAGCAATCTCATTTTGCCAAAACTCGTGGATAGAGGACGTGGTTCATCATAATTCTCAAAAAATTAGGGTTGCATTAGGTGACATTCTACATGTTGTTAGACCAACTTTCTAACACTATGCAGGCTTGTCAAACAGAAGTACTGCCTCGCACTTCCCACTGGCGAACAATTATTGGGAGGTGGACTACAGAAATATGAGCTAGTATTAGGGCCTCGCACACTTAAGGGTACATCCACCTAGATCCAGTAAATAAGTATGCATCGCTCATAGATCCAGTACACTCATGTTGTACATGTGTTGGCAAAGGCAAAGTTCTTTACCATTCACCAGAGCATGCTTCCTATACTCACCTAGATTATGAAGTGAACAGGACACAGTCTACATGTTCCCAAGTATGTACACATAACATGAAGGTTCTCTTTCGATAGAAGCTGCACACCCAACAACTCCCAGCAATAGAATGCAATGCACCATACCAAAGCCATAACCATAGTATTAAGCTATCAAGGCAGATAATAATTACTCACCAACTTCAAAACTTTGCACTGAATATCCGCTTTGTGTTTCTTGTACATCTTTTGCCAAACAGCTTGACACCAACTGCACTAGTCCCACACTACAATCTATTGCTTACTCAAAGCTAAATATTTGCCAGCAGGTCACATGTTCCGGACAATTTCATAATAACCAATTGAAATGCTATACATAGTTTCAGAGTAGACATGGTGCCTTGCAGTCCATGAATCAAACAGTGTGAAAAATATGAATTCGAAATAAATAACACATGAATTACAGTGCAGACTGTAAGGTTACATAGCTTGCGATGTAGATGATGCCTTGCACTCCATGAATTGTAACAACGTTTAGTGCAAAGGAGAAAAACCACTCCTAGCGCGCTGCTTATTATTATACCAGCACCCAGAGTGGCTATCGCTTGTAAATTCTTGCACCAGTCATTGAACCATCAAGACTGTTAACAATTAATACAATGTTCCATACTATCATGGGTCACTCTAGAACAATCCATCAATCAATGTACCTATGACCAGATAACCGTATTGGAAGTAAGCAAATGTACTGAAAACTTTTCAAATGGAGAGGGGTTGACGATTGCGCCGAAGCCTGTCTGCAATAATAAACGCGAGCTCAAGAGACTGTGATGCATTGAGGCGAGGATCACAGTGTGTATGGTAGCGAGAACCCAAATCATTCACCATCACAGCCCTTGATCCGCCAATACATTCTGTCACATTTTGGCCCGTCATCTCCAGGTGTACGCCACCAGCATGGCTCCCTTCCTCATCATGGACATCAAAGAAAGCTTTTACCTCGGCCTGCTCAAGGAAAAAAAAAGCTCCTTCACATCAGACTCAAGTCTCTACTACCCGTCAAGAGCAGGGAGACTGCAATTACTCAATGGAAAACTACCTACCAGGATAGCGTCGAAGGGCCTAGTCTTGTAGCCTGATGGAACCTTGATAGTGTTGCCATGCATGGGATCACTCACCCATGTCACTATGAGACCAGCTTGTCTTACAGCTCTAATGAGATGAGGTAGCTTGAGTCGCAATTTCTCGGCACCCATACGCACAATTATGGTCAACCTGCCTGGTTTGTTCTGTGGGTTCAGAATCTCACATACCTTCACCAGCTCAGCCGGATCCATTTTGTCACTCACCTGTTGCCAACCAAGTATAAACACTAGCCTTAGCACAGAGTCATAAAAGTGATTATTCTAATGGAAAAACATCACGTTGCCATTCTCACCTTAATTCCAAGGGGATTCGCCACTCCCCTCAAGAACTCCATGTGGGCACCATCCAGCTGCCTTGTTCGTTCCCCAACCCACAGCATATGTGCAGAACAATCGTACCAGAGGCCAGACGTGGAATCAAGCCGAGTAAGAGCCTGTTCGTACGGAAGTAAGAGGCATTCATGTGATGTCCAGAATTCCGTTGTGGTCATAATGGGGTGGTCAACTGTAAGGCCACAGGCAGACATGAAACCAAGTGCCTCATCGACACGGTGAGCCAACTCTAGATACCTGATTGGGTAAAGAGGAAGAGTGAGAGGTAGCACTGGAGTAACAGATAAAACATTTACTAAAAAAGAGATGCTAAATAACAAGAACAAATGAGCACCTGCTGCCCTGCTCACTGCTATTTGTGAAGTCCAAGTTCCATTGAGACACTCTCTGCATGGCCGCAAACCCTCCGGTAGCAAAAGCCCGCAACAAATTCAGGGTTGCAGCAGCCTGGCTATAGGCTTTTACCATTCTCTCCGGATCTGGCACCCTTGCTTTCTCTGTAAAGGCATCCCCATTCACATTGTCTCCCCTGTAGCTGGGCAATGACACCCCATCCTTCGTTTCCATGTTATCTGATCTTGGCTTAGCAAATTGACCGGCCATTCGCCCAACCTAACACCATGCACGTGAGAATTAGAGATCAAAGCTGACCTTACCGAGATGTCTGCAAGATGATTTTGCCGAAAAGAGACTCTTACCTTTACAACAGGCATCTGCCCTCCAAACATTAGGACAGCGCCCATCTGAAGTAGCACCCGGAAGGTATCCCTGATATTGTTGGCATTGAACTCTTTGAAGCTTTCAGCGCAATCTCCACCTTGCAACAAGAAAGCCCGCCCAAGTGCAGCTTCACCCAGCCTCTCCTCCAATGACCTAGCCTCTCCAGCAAAGACAAGAGGCGGAAACTCCGCTAAAGCGTCGACTACCTTTCTGAAGGCAGCCTCGTTAGGATACTCAGGAAGCTGAAGTGCCTTCTTGGACCGCCAGCTCGTGATAGACCAATCGGAAGCAGGAGAGGCGGCGGGGATGGGAGGCTCAACCACTTTCTGGGCGGTAGAGGGGGGTTCTGCGGCCTGAATGGCGCGGACGACAACACCAGGAGTCAATCTGAGACCTTTATCAGAGGCAGCCAAGGACAAGGGGACGCGGAGGGGCTTCTCGGAGGCGCCCAAGAGATCTACCCGTCGGGACGAGCGGGGAACTTGCAATGAAGCGGCGTGGGCATTGGAAAGAGCCATGCTGTAGGCACGATGGGTAGAGAAAATCTCAGGGGTAGAGGGATTGCAGGTGAAAATGCAGGTGAGCAGGAGGGAAGAGAAGTAAAGTACAAGGGGCGGGGAGGGCGAAAGGTACCAAACTCTCTTTGTGTGGAAGAATGGCTTCCACCTAGCCTGTCAACCCTGCGTACTCGCAAGACGAGAATGTGGAGGGGGAGAAGATTATATTATATAGAGACTAATGAGCAACCCACTCGGAGAGCGAAAATGCGCACCTTTGCTTGAGGCCTTCGGATGTTCCCGTAAGCCGCTCGCCTACCGCCCGCGCGACCAGTCAACCTGCGGCTCTAAAATCTGGCCGCCTGCGTTGCCCGGTCCGCAAACTCTCGCGGGTCGCCTGTTGCTCTGCACGTTCTTCTCGCTCACACTTGAGAATGCCCTCGTTTCCTTTTGGCTTTTCCATAGTACTGCTCACATGCCTCATTTTACATTGGGCCGTGCAAAAAGAGAGAGGTCATTGAGTCTTTTTGGAGATTGTCCATGTAGCAAGTGCCTCGTAGCCTAATAATCGTCGTCAAAAGCCCACAATAGCATTCTAATGTTGTGCAATGGTGTCTCAAGGCCAAGGCACTAAGTGACACGGGGGCACACATGGGGACGGGTAAGGGGATGGACGACACAAGAGGGTTGGTAGGCATCCCGGGGTGGAGCTCCCTCCGCGCCCCCCCCAAAAAAAATGGCGGTGCGGATGGAACCCACGATCTCATGTCCCAGCGGCTTTTGAGGCTTGGCCTAACCACGTCACCAGTTCGTGCACATGTGAAAGGATTGCTATTTTATATGGTGTTATAAACGATAAACATGGACTGGCCTAGAACTAAACCCAGGCAAGCCCCATGTCCGAATTTAGTTTTTGGCCAGGTTTAGTTTTAACAAGCCATCTACGGTGGAGATCGCCTCGACGACCGCGCGTGGAGTTCCCATCCATTGATCCCCTCAACCCCCCCCCCCCCCAACCCTTAAAAGCTCCCTGTCATTTAGTCATGAGGGTCACAAGGTATGAAGAGCTAGGGTCACACTTCCTAATGTTTTTGCGTGCCACATGTCAAGTGTTAATTGTTAATAGTTGACCTACTACTACTTACACACCCACTCCTAGTCGCCATTAGAGCCCTCCCCCATAGGCCAGGTAAAATTGTTGCATTGAGAAAGGCCCTGCTTTCACTAGTGCCTAAATATGTAAACAAACACTCAACGTTGGCATGCAAAGTTTGCAGCAAGGAAGGGGGATCTCCCTCATAGTCTCACAATTTTGAACTCATTTTCCTTTTCGTATGGCTCTACAAGGGCAAATCCATTGGAAAAACTTCAAGGACTTATTAGAAGTACGGTCCAATTTGGTTCGTTGAGGCAAATCCATTGGAAGAACGTTTTGTATGCCTCTACATGGGCAAATCCATTGGAAGAACTTTAAAGACTTTGAGAATTAAAAGTGTGGACCAATTTGATTGGCTGAGGCAAATGCCATGTTGAAATGTGTGAGTTGTTTTTTGATTTGTTAAGGTGGACAACATGTTTGCCTCGTTTGTGTTTAAAAAGACACACTGCAATGATCAAATAAAGAGAGGACAACAAACAGTCATCGTACACCATTACAAGTCCAAGGGGAGGAGGAGGAGAACATGCCCTAGAGTGTGTTCTCAAGCCCGCAAGCCCATAGTAGGAGGTAGACAACAAAACCTCCTCCAAACAATCGATATATGTAGCCTTGTTAGAGGCATGTCCCTAAGCATGCCATCATTTGGCTCTTAACCATTGGAGCCCTGCCCCCCTAGGACCCTTCTGTTGACATAACTCCCCCTTTAATGAAGAGTTTCATTCTTGAAAACAAAAGTGGATACTTCGTCTTAAGAACATTGATGGTTTCCCAAGTGGCACCTTCTTTAGGCCTAACTTTCCACTTGACGAATGCCATGTACAAAATTCGAAATTCCATCATTTGTTCAGGCTCGTGTAGTAAACTAGTAGGTTTGATTAAGTTGACTAAACTATTTTGATCCCATATATGTCGTCCTAATGCAAGCATTCCTTTAAATGGCTTACATGAAATATCAGATGTACATGTGAATGGGATGGAAGCTCCAATATGTAGGCCATTGGTCCTACTCCCTATAGTATTTTAAACAGACCACAATAGCTTGGAGATAACTTAGGGGTTGGCTTGGCATTCAAATTTTTTGACTTCTCTCAGACCCTTAGGAAGACTTCACCACCTTCCTTGAAAGTGTCTTGACAATGCTTTCCCCATGCTTGTCGAACATTTTAGGGAGGTAACTTCACAGGAATCTTGAGGGATCTACAGGGCAGATCAGGGCAAGGTCTACACAGAGCAACAAAGCTTTGGAGTAAGCTTGACGATGCTAAAAATCAATCTACAAGGCAAAGTCTGCAGAGCATTACAGACCTTGAAGGGGAGAGTAGCTCACAATTTTTTGCAACAAGCAGAAATCAAAATTTGAGAGCAGGGCTTTTGGCAGCTTTGAATCGTACAAATAGTAGAATTGAGATCAAGGAGAAATTGGGGAGCTTGGGGAGAATCGGCAGCTCAAGAGTATTGCAATCGACACTGAGCAAAGGAAGTGTGGTTGTGTGTGACACACACACACACACACACACACACACACACACTCGAAAGCAATTGACCGAGGGGCAGTCAATGCTGGCAAATTGAAGCAAGCTTGGGAGGGCAATTAAACAGTGATGGGAAGTCGACAGCAAAGAAATCGAGCACTGCCTGAATTTCGGTAACAAATTGTGTGTAATGGTGATTACATACAGACACACACACACACACACACACACACACGAAAATGACAATCAATAGCCCTGTTACAAGCAAGAATTGAGCAACGAGCCAAGTTGGGGCAGTCAGCAATAGCGAAATTAGGCAGTGCAGGGGAGTTGAGAACCTTGCTACAAGGTGTAGTAAAGCGAGCAATAACAGACTACTTAGATTTCAACAGAGAAGAAAGAAGAAAACAAAGAAAGTAGGATTTTTTTATTTTCTCAGAGTGTGTGTTCACACACACTCGGAATATTAATCGAGACGCAATAGGCTCAGTTAGATGGCAAAAAACTAGATAGATAGATAGAGAGAGAGAGAGAGAGAGAGAGAGAGAGAGAGAGAGAGAGAGAGAGAGAGAGAGAGAGAGAGAGAGAGAATGTGTAAGAACCCAGGAGCTGCATAAAGAAGATTCTCCACCCAACCCCCCATTATATAGCCCTTGGCCATTGAATAGAATCTCCCTGTCCACCTTTAGCAGCCGACCCTTGGCCCCGAGTCCTACTCGCCTGGGTTTGACCTTGGCATGACAATACTCCCCCCTGGGAGAAGCGTTTTCGTCCTCAAAAACACAAGTGGTAATATCTTTGGAAGAACACTAATGTTTTCTTTATGGATGTCCCATACGTGGGCCAGTTGTCCTTATGATCGATTAGTGATGCAGTGAGGAGGTTCAATGAAACCAAGAGCAACATCTTGATTTTCAACATTGTTGTCCGTTTGCAACCACTTGTATTGAAATGGTAACTCAATTTATAGCTCACTTGAGTACTTTAAGGGAGTAACCACAACTAAAAGGTGTCGAAAGACATAACCAGTTTTCAAACTTTCTGAAGGTACTGGAACGTGCAATAAGACCTCTGCTCAATTTTCCATGAAAGTAACATGTTGATATACTTATCAACACCAACCAAGTCCTTGACTTGCTATTGTTTCTTGTCAGTAACCAACCTCATACAAACTGATGATCAATGTTGATAACCTGAGAATAATAGGCAGAGACTAAAACTAGTCGCAACATGCCTTTCATCATGTGAAACAAACTCCCAACCAGAAAGATAACCGATCTGGTTGTGTCGCTTCTTGCTAACGTATGCACTTAGCATATCCTTTAGCGTGGTTAGCTAACGTATGCGTTTAGCATATCCTTTAGTACTAAATAGAATGCTTGTAAGCTGCCCATCCAACGCGGGATGAATAGCAAAGAATAAGAGTGAGGTGCTTTCCCCAATTAATTATAGATAGTCTTCCATGACTGATGATAACCTACAACTCACCAAGTGAGGTTCCATTTGTATACTTGATGTGAATATGATCGAAAGTATACTCATAGAGTTTAGATCATCCAATCACAAACACCCATACTAAACCATTAGCATGTATGATCAGGTGTGAACTCATAGTAAATCTGCAAGAGAGATTGCACTTGCAATGCAAAAGGGTGCAGAAAGAATAAAGTCCAAGAATTTGCATGCTGCTCCTCCAAATAAATCTGTGTTAAACACTATGCCCATAACACCTAGTGTGCATGCATTTAAGACAAACATATCCGAACCGCAATTCCATGACGAGACTGTCCACGGTACGTACGTGAAAGCCTTGCAACGAAAGTTGGACCATAACAGAATGTGAAAACTCAGTCACACCTAGGTACCAACCATGAGACATTCTCATGCATATAACACACTTGGTTGTTTGTTGAAACAACCATCCGTTATATGGTGGTTTCACAGCACTTGTGATCGCAACAAGTCTGTACTTAGTACTCGACAATTTCTAGCTATTGAAATTGTTCCTGATATTGTGTGCTCCAAATGGTCTAACAAACGGATGTGACCAGCAACTAGGGACTTCGTCTCGACACATCATTAGGAATTAGGCGCCAGTGTAAGTCCCAGAAACTCATATTCTCCACATGTGGAATATGTCTCAAATAAGGATGTCGAAAAAAAGGACATCCTTCAAGTACGAGATGTACTTATGTGTGGAGGTAACTGCAAACACTCTGCGACGTGAGTGAGAGGGACCCTCATTATAATTGCTCCACACTGGCTAAACCGGACTCCTTAAGTTCCTAGACCATGTTGTATCCCATGCGACAACATGTTCCAGACAAAATCGTACCATATAGGTCTGTAATTGTTTCAACAAGATTCAAACCCATTACGGTATCTTGATGAACAGGAAAGAGAGAAAAGGACACTATTTTCTCAAAATGCTATGTTCTTACATGACCTTGTCACGTGGCTAAAGAGCAAGCTGGATGAAAATCCCTTTAGCTTAAGCATCCCTTTTATAGAACTTAACCAAACTTAATTGGAAAGGAAAATAAACCCAAAAAGCATATACTTACAATGAGGTGGAAATCAATTGATACTTACCTGGAGATCAAGTACATCCCTGAACGTGTAAGCGTACCACATCAAAATTTCTTCGACCTGCTAATCACAACAATTAGAGATTAGTCAAGATAAAGAAATTGAACTTGTAACCCTGGGTGTTGCCTTGGCAATCCAACCCTTGGGTATATCTTGCCAAACCAACCCCCTTGGTGAAAGTGTGGAAAGAACTTTTTGACTACCCCTTAGCAGATTTTTTTTTTTTGAAAAACAAAGTGTGAAGGTATCCAAAAATGACCATCAACACGTATTGTGTGATTTAGTAATCACCTATGTGGTCATACCACAAAACTGTGCTCCTATATGTACGCCTAGTGCTATAGAGAAAATGGGAGATCCACGTAGGCGGAACCCCTAGCTCTCAGGGACAGCCATGCTGTTTGAAATGCTTGCTGCATCTATACGTCGTGCTATAGATTAGCCTATGCGAGTGTAAGTTTATAAAAAAATCAGCTCATTTGTCGCACCAAAACATGTAGTGCTTACAAAATACCCATATGTAATGGCAAGACTCATGCTTGACCATTAACATCGATGGGGAGTCGAAAGGGTAGATCTGTTCAAGCTTGAGAACAATCACCCAAGGAATGCCAACAATTGGGTCTTACCCAAGATCTGACAATGACTCTTAGCCAGCGTGTGTGGCTCATAGCCCTTATGTCAATTGGTGCTCAATCGACGAACTGATGAAGACTAATTTGGATGATGCCTTGGCCAATTTCTAATTGAGAGTTAGAGCACCTTGGCTCAGGCTGGCTGACTCACAAGCAAAACATGTATCAAAAGCTTCTTAGAAAGTTTTCATTATTCTTTGAGAGAAGTAAGAAAAAGAGAGAATATGCGGGGCTGAGGAACTTTCCTTAAGTTTGTAGAGTGTATTCAATCTATGTGCTCTGATGCATCTTATGCCTGACTTGCAGCTGATCCTATAGGCATTCCATAGTTTTCTGGTATGACTCTCTCATCGAGAGAGGTAATAGAAAAACACAAAACACATCCTGATCCACCTACCTTGTAGGGGTTGTGATTGTACAAGGAGGACTTAAATATGGCACTTGGCCTGTGAGTTAAGTCCTAGATTTAGATTCCTTTTAGTGTTGTTGTCATCAACCAAAAAAAATCATGTTAAACAATCCATAACGTATCTTGTCCATGATGGAATTCATTCCACCGAGCTAGCATGCCTTGCATGCAGAATTGGAAACCCTTGGCGATAGTGACGGCCTCAAACGTAAAAGACCAAATCATAAGTGCCTTGGACAATCGATACTCGTAGGGATTCTGTGAGGTGATATCCTGATTTTTGCCAGTTCCCAAAACTGTTGTGCCAATGCTCGTGAGATCAAGTCAATGGGAAGTATCGCGGCACACGTTAGAAGCCTTGCTTCAGATGAAATTATCAAACCTTTTTGCTTTGCAAAATAGACAATATTGTCCAAAGCAGATGGAAAAACAAGCAGAACTTAAAATTATCTAACCTGGTGGTCTTGCAATAACTAGCTATTTCGAAAGTCCGAAGAAAAACCTTGCGCAAATTCGGCTCATAGCAAATACTGTTGCGATGAGATAGAATTGTCGCGTGTATCATATACACCCTGATGTATCATGTACGCTAGTCGGGCAGGTGATGAAAAATCCTACAAGCATAGTGCCAAAGCCCTCCCAAGGCCGTATGCGCATAGCATATGCCAAACGTGCAAAGTTTCAATGTAATATGCAGAAATTGAAGCCGTGCTTCACATAAGTAATGTGGTCTTGTAGTCAACAAATGCTGCTAACAATCTACAGATATCTTGGCAAAACAAAATTAACCTTGTCAAACATTGTCGGCCAAACGACCATGTTGAATATCTCATCATTGTAATTGCCAATTTCTAGAAGCGGTGACAACTAGGCGGCCATGCCGAGCATGTGTGCCGCTGTCGGCGTGCCTAGATATGAGAAAGAGAGCTCTCTCTTTCCTGCAAAGAGTCGGTCATGCCAAAAAAAATTGTACCTTTCATCAAATTGAGGTACAGGCCTTGCCGATCTTCATGAGATCGGGTTCGTCTTGCTTTTGCATCACCATTTAACCTCCGACAAGCGTGTGCTGTCAAGATTTTTTGTGCTCAAGCCGTGTTTGAGATAGGTTTGCAATGAATCATTGACCGTTTGTCAACAATGTATGCGACAAAATTTCAATGCTTATGGTGCTTGTGCGTGGAGTGCGAAAGTACACTCTCTGCTGGTGTAGGATAGAACTATGCAGCATGTGTTGAAAGATTTTCCAAAAAAAATAAAAATATGTAAGGACATGGGTCCTATGGGCAAGGCCACCGGCATGGCCGGACATTGTGTATGCTAGGGGGAGGCTATAAGATAGCACGGTTGGGTGGAGACTAGCACATGCATTACCACCGCCCTTTCACTGGTATTCGAGCTATTTTTGGGAGGAGGCAAAAAACGGGTTGCATGTGCGTGCAACGCTCTGCTTCTCTCCCATGTTCCACAGACAACGACGCCTTCGTTGTGCAGCAAAAAAGAAGACAGACACGCTTTCCTATGCACATCATATGGAAAGAGACAACCTCAATCGACCGGGACCGCCCCATCTACGCCCTCCACAGTGGGTGACCAAGGAAAACTCGATCGACAACTCGACAACACCGAGGCTTCGAAGGCTTCTGTTGGCACCGTTGGCTACGCGTATAGGAAGGCCCACTTAACCCTTGCATGAAGGACGGTTGAACCCACCTCATGAGGGTAAAGAGGCCAACACTTTATCATCAAGCTATTGACCCTTGTTATACACAACAAGGAAAGATAACCTACTTGTGTTTAAAGGAAAACTAGAAGGAAAGGAAAAGCTTCAAACTTCAAGGAGTAGCTTCACCCTTTCTTTTCACTTCTAGGAGGAAGGCAAGTTTTCCTACAAAAATTCTTTTTTCCTCAAGGAGGTAGCTTCAAAGTGAACAAAAGCCTTTACAAAAATGATGGGTTTTTGTGAAGAATCAACAAAGGTGTTCGTACAACGAACGATAAGTGAAGCGCTCAAATTCTCGCAAGGCGAGGTTCCCATGCAACGCAAATTGCGGAGCATATAAAACACAAAGACTTAAATTTCTCAAGATACAAGTTGTCATTTTTTTTCTCTCTTTGTATTAGTACGTGTTTTCCATGGCCAATGAAGATATCCCACCTACACACACGTTTGATTTTGAGAACATAGATCAAAATCAGGGCACCACGGGTGCTACTGACACTAATATACATGATGATGATGATCTAGGAGATCATGGGCTTGTAGATATGGCTTCTCTCAAGACTTTGGAACATCGCCAAAGTGTACTTGAAAGCAACCTCTCTGTACTCAATGCAAATGTTACCAATCTTACGGAGTTACTTGTGAAATTTATGAATTCACAGACGACTCAAGGAGCCACAAGTGGCACGGTTCAAGAGAACCAAGCTCGCATTAATCAAGGAGTCCAAGAGACAAGTACTGCAGAAGATGCAGAAAGTAGCAATGCATTACTTAAGAATATCACCATTCCTGAGTTTCACGGGGAAGACCGTGATCGCAACAAGGATGCGGTCAATACGTTCTTACACAAATGGAGTGATATTCATAGATTGACGCACACCCCGGATATAAAGATGGCTGTGGAAACAAGTCTATCTCTTAAAGGCAAGGCCTATAAGTGGTGGATGACATTTCCAATAGATGCTCGTCCTCCGTCTTGGGCTGCATTTCAAGCTTCTTTCTCCAATGAGTTTTTGGACTTCAATGAAGAAGATAAGAATTGGTTAGCATGGGATGCATGCCGCATGTCTGGCCTCTCTCTCACATTGTACCTTTCAGAGCATCGGGAAATCATATTAAAACTAGAAGGTCTAGATGAATTCCAAAAGATACGGGGTTTTAATAGGGGTCTTGACAAAGACTATCGTCTTCATGTCAAGACCCAACATCCAAAAACTTTGGAAGAACCCATCAGTCATGCCCAAAGATATGATGATGACCAAGACAAGAAAGGAAATGTTCCCTACTCTAAGAATACTTTTGCTAAGAGCAATGATGCTAAGAGCCAATGGCGAGGTAGATCTCCCACACGTTCCAAGAGGAATAAGAGACAATCTACCTCTTCATGCCCACAAGAGGCTAAGAAGCCTAAGTACTCACGCGATACTCCACGTGGGTCTCTAAGCACGGCTGATTTTGAGCGTGCAAAGAAATACAATTGTTACCATATACATGTGGTAGTGATGTGTGTGAACACACTAGGACCGCTGGGGCATTTTTTCCCTCTTTAGGAGGTTTTTTCCCCCGTGCATTGTATATACGCCCATCACTCTAGGGCTATCTATCTTTCCATTGCACACTAAGTAACACACTCTCTATTGTGTGCCTTGAGCTTCCTTCATCTTCTCCAAGCTGTGTGTGTTTCTCTGCAACCCTAATTCCAACAATTGGTATCAGAGCAGGTTACGTCCTCCCGGGCTTAGTCACCAACTGCTCTAGCACATGCCTGCTCACTTTCTCCGATTTTAGTGAGCTTTGGCGAGCGTTCGCAGGTCGACAAATATTTTGGGACAGCTCGTAGAGCTGTGTCTGCTCAGAATTTTGATTTGGGCTCATTTCGGCCTCCGTTTCCACTACAGGCAATACTGCACATGCTATTTCGTCATTTTGTGCAGAATTTCTATCAGTGCCGTTTTCTGCATAACAGGTGCCTTATAGTCTTCTACGGTTTGTGCTATATAGCACAGGTTGTTCCCGCTCCGTTTCTCCTATTTTCGGGTAGTTTTCACATCAGGTACAGCATTTACCATGGTTGACAACAACAACACAGATGTGTTCAAGATGTTTGCTACTGAGGACAGGTACCACTACGCTTGTGGCTTCAAGGTGAGGTCGCCCCATAGACTCCCAACAACTCTTTGTCACCATGATGACTCCCGCACCACCGTCAAGGACTCCCTTTACAATTAATCCGTTAGTAGTGATTGGCAGAGTAGCATTAAATTCATCACCTTCAAAGTATTGCCCCAACTTGTTAACGGGTACTTCAATTACAGATTCATGTCCCTCTAGGTCAGATGGTGGTGCTAAATGTTCCTCATCATTCATTACCGAGTCAGGTTTGTTCATATGTGCAAACTGTGGTAATCCCGCCTGTAATTCTCCATTGAGGAAGGCTCGAAGAGCTGAGACTAGCTCGGGGTCTTTATATAGTTTGGACATGATGGTGGTTTTAACTTCTGAAGACATGAAATCCATCAATTTGGCAACATTTAATGGCATCTTCTGGGACGTAGGACCCTGACAAGAGAATGGTGAAGATGGAATCTCCACTTCCTCAAGGGGGTCGGGCATTCCCTCACCAAACATTCTCTCTAGTAGGAAAGGTGTGTGTCTCATAATGAGAGAGATTTCTTTTGACCCCTTTACATTTTTTCCACTTATATTAGTTATATTTGACATGTACATATTTTTTAGACCCCTCAATATTTGATTTTCTTAGTTGTACTATTCACTTATATCATGATCTCAACAATATCTTCAATTATAGACCTACCAAATAAGGTCAAGGGTAGGTGGCATGTATACATGCACTATGGAGGGCTCACTCTTGGAGGTATTCAAAAGAATCATCCAAAGAAGGACCCCACAAGGACCTTGTGCAGTGGAAAAAAACGGTCTGTTTTGCTGAATTTTTAAAGTTCACTTACTCTCCGAATTTGAAAAGGTGATACAAACAAAAGTTGTAGCTCGTGGGCTGAACTTTTGCCTCAAATGTTTTCATATTTTTTTGAGCCACGAGCTGTGAGCTATGATTTTATTAGTGGACCCCAGTTTTCCCATGCTATGCAGCCACACTCTCTCTTCCACTTTATCATTTTCCTCTTTCACACACACTTCTCCACTCATCATCCCCACCTCTCTCACCACTCCTCTCTGCACCCTACTCACCTTCTCCTCAACCTTGAAGAATAAAAGAAACCATGGTGAACTCATACCTCCCACACACAATTCCGTTCTAAAATTGACCACCTAGTCTCATTTTTCCTCCTCCAAATTACCCATATCTATCAAAAAAACCACAAAATTCAGCCTCTTCTCTTAAAAGACAGCATCATGGTGGTTGATTACTCAGCTTCAATTACCGTGTCTCTCAAGGAAGGTCAAGAGTGGAGAAAAAATGTACCGTCAAAGCTAGTGGACCGTCAACAATTTTCAAAATTGGCCCTACTCAAAACACTTGGAGCATCAACCTTGTAAGAAATCCACCTTTTCTTACCTCTTAAGAGTTTTTCTTCCTTATTTGTATCCTACATGGATACTCCCATTGTAAATATCCAATTCCATTTGTAAATTAATACTAACTCTACTAACACTAACCCACTATGAAAAGTCCTATCACCTCCATTTCTCTCCTCTCTCTTTCCCCACCAACTTCTTGATAATTCCAAGCAAAAGAAATTAGATAAATTGCTGAAAATCTAACCCAACCATGGTTAGAGGAGTAACCCTAGCCTTCAAAATTGCTATAAAAGGAGGGTGTAGCTAGCACAAAAAAGGGGGGAGAAGAAAGAGCACTATGCTATAGCTTGAGAAGCCAAGCTCAACCTCTTGAGAAGGAGCTCTTGAGTGGAATCTCATTGGCATTAGGCATATGTATGTGTTGTATTAGGGGTGATTAGCAAGGGAACTCTATGCCATTGTAAGAGAGAGTGATCATTAAATTGAGAGTAGGAAATCTATCATTTCTCCTACTAGAGTAAGCCCAACATTTGCTGAATCAAGGAGGGTGAATTTGGACTAAGCATGGATACCTTGTCTCCCTTCCAACGTGAAGTCATGGACAATAATGATGTGTAAGTGTCTTGGTGTTTTATTTAAGTTCTTGATAGCTTGTCTCCGGGTATTGTTATCAATTTAGCCATAAATGCCACATGTTGTAAGAGGGCGACAGGGTGGAGAGGACTCCCCTGGCCTTAAGACAGTGATTGGGGTGGCTTTTTCTTGTGATGTGTTGTGGTGTAATTTACTCAGGCTATGTTGAACAAATACTAATCTCACTTTGATTGGTCTTGACAAATTTGTAAGAAGGCATTAGTGCAACAAGCACCCACTTCCCCCTTCTCTGTCTTTCTTACATATATATATATATTTATGTTTGCTTGATCATTAACGATACACTTCAAAGCAGCCCGAGCACCATCTCTCTCTCTCTCTCTCTCTCTCTCTCTCTCTCTCTCTCTCTCTCTCTCTCTCTCTCTCTCTCGTGTTTTAGTGTGTGAGAGTGTTCCATTGGTGTTAGGGTTAGTGTAAATTCCTTGCTTGTTTGTGGGTTGCTCTAACGATTCTCCTCTTTTGCATCCTAGTTCGCTCTTAAACTAGGTGGTGCCCCTTGTGTAGTTGGGATTTGGCTGGGGGTTTGTTGTTTTGGTTTGTGTTGTGTTGTGTCCCAGCCCTATTGAGCAGCACGAGAGCCTTGAAGGGTGTCTAGAGGTTGCTCTTCTTGTTGCCCGCCCCGGACCGCTTCAAATTGGTGCCCCCACTGAGGAAAGGCTTGTGTATGTTTTGTGAAGGCTCAACCTTTAGCATAATCAAGTAGCTTGCATGAATCACGAGAATTTGTATGATCCCTTCATTCCCATTGCAAGGCAAAAGGTACACATAATTGTTAGTACTAAGTTGCAATTTCAGCGAGTTATTCGTAGAATTTTAGGTCCTCTTAGGTTGGTAGAGATAAACACATCAGTAAATCCTTTTATTTTGCCTCTCATTAGGTACGACCTTAGTTTGGACGTTTATATTTTTGTTTTGTTTTAAGAATTAGGTCATGCATAGACCATGGATAATGGCCCAGGAATACAGGTTTTCCCCTTTCATTTCACTCCACACATTAGAGTAAACGTTGCAATTAGTAGAAAGATCCATTTTCAACAACGAATGGTGTTCATGTTTGGTGCCCAAAGAGTAGAAGAAATTCTTGCATCACCAAACCCTGTCATTCTACCTCTCATCAACTACCACACTTCTTTTGATGTACATGTGTTCATTTTATTTTAAAATGAAGTGCAGCTTGGCAAAATAGCGTGTATGTTTGTTTTTTCTTTGTCCAAGTTGTTACAAGAAACAAAAAAAGATCATTTGTTCTAACAGGGAATGTGTGTGCAGTGAAAGTTCAATCCTTAGAGATCTAGCTCTATTACCAATTGAGTTGCAGGAGCAAGTAGTAAGGCGTCTCCCTCATAACAAGAGGGTGGTGAAGTTAAGACGAAAAGTCCTACGCATGGATTCCATTTTCCTCTTGTTGTTGGGCACTAAGGAAGACCGCGCATTCATCCAACTAGTGTGTGCCCTAAGATTGGTAAATAGAGTGAAATTTGGCGTTTGGCGAGTGCATTTCACCATTGAGGAAGACTCTTCAGGAAACTTGCGGCCAGAGTTCATGCTTCATAGACTCACATTTGGTGAATTTTTCCCTCATTTGTGTCTTATTAATAGTCTTCCTTTCGCTTTCAACAAAGGAGATAGGGAGCTATTCAGAGCTTGTCTTAATAAAGAGAGCATAGAGAAGATTGCAAATTTGTATAAATTCTCATCCTTCTCTACTTTCTATGACACTTTGTTCATAGAGACATTGTAAATCTCTTTATGCTTTTGAATGATTTAACCATAATCCTAAGGAGTTTTTGTCCAGGAATTTTGTAGCACAAGTGGAGTCTTTAAATCTTGCAAACTTGATTGGACTTGATGAGGATGTTCTTTATGAAATTGTGAGAAGGTTGCCTCACTCTGACTGTGTGGAACTTGAAGGAAAGGAGCTCCTAGTCAATTGCTACTTTCTCACGGCCTTCGACGAGCATGAAGATCTAGTTTTTATACAAACCGCTTGTGCGTTGGGAATTGTAGAGCAAGTGCAATTTATCACTTGGGACGTGGTTGCTCTTTTGGATCTAGAAAATGAAGTTCTAGAGATTTCTGTTTATCGCCTTAGCTTTGAAGAATTTCAACCCTTCTTAGAGCTCATCAATAGTCTACCTTTTTGTTTTGATCAAACAAATCGAGACCTCATTGAAGCTTGGATAGCTGAAGAAGAAAACCTAGAGTGGTATTTTCTTACTTCTTCATTTGCAGGCGAGTGGTTCTAAATCTCTATTGTATCTCTTTTTGTAACTCGTGTTGTAATCTTTCATAATAATGGAGAGCCAACGCCAAATGTCTGGATATCCTCTTTTCTTTGGAGAGCCTGGAGAGGATGCAGAATTATTTTTAGAAAATTTCAAGATGTCTTGCCGTATCAAGAGGATAGTAACCGATCAAGAACGTGTAGAAATGTTTGAGGTGGTCCTTAGGAAAGATGCTAGTACTTGGTTTGACTCTTTGCCTGAGGAAGTTAAGGGGAATTACACAGAAGTTTTGAATCATTTTAAGAGATACTTCTTTGATCCCCAAAACACTCAAAACTATGGCAAGACATTGTTTCTCATAAGCAAAAAGACTTAGATGACTACTACTTGTACAAGCAAGAGTTTCTACGTCTTTGGGCTCTATGGATACGAAATGTTGCTAACCCTGGTGATGGTGCAGAATGTTTAAAGAAGGAGAGGTTCATAGCCGGGACTCTTTCCTGACCTTAACGTAAAAGTTGAGGCGGGTGCACCTGCTACTTTTGATGCAGCTGAAACTAGGGCTGCTGAGAAGTATAGGAAACTCAAGTGCTTAAGGGGAGAGGTTCCAATAGAAGGTCTTAGACCCAAAGGTAAGTCACAAGCATCAACATCTAGGGAGCTTCCTGAGGTAACGGCTGAAGTGATTGAGAAGTTAAATGAATCTTTAAGCAGCCTGTCAATTCACCTTGCACAAGCTGTAGGTCCAAAGGGACAAGCAAAGAAGTCAGAAGAGAGAGAGCCACAAACTAGGAGAGTCTTGCAATGTTGAAATTGCGGAGAGTCTGGACATGGGATGTATAATTGTCCTTGGACCCATGGAGAGCCAGGGAGACCTAACTTGAATTACCCAGTGATGAATGCAGGAGAAGGAGCTGGTCAACAACCAAGGCTTCTACAAAGGCCAAATGGACCAAGACCACCTCCACAAGGGGTAGAAGGAGTTCCACCTTTGCCAGATCCAAATGTGCATGTGGTAGAGGTGACAAATTCAAATGAGGTTGACATGGAAGCCAATGGCATTAAGCGTGGCTGAGGAAAAGGTAAAGAGAAAGAAGGAGTCACATCACAGAGTGACCATGGACAAGGCAAGAAGGCAAAGGAAACCAAGGAAACCAAGAGGACTCGACGTCGTATCAACCTCCAAGACTTCCCTCTTGGACATGGTATGGTTCCGTACAACTTGTTGGAAGACATGAGAGGTAAGGGTCCTGATATTTCATGGCCTCAATTTCTTGCATTATGTCCACAAGTTAGGAGGGATTTAACAAGGGCAGTTAGCACTAGGAGAAAGGTAAAAGAGAGTGTGCCTGTTGTAAAAATTTCACAAGCTGAAATGAATGAGGACATTACACCGGTGCTAGACTGTTACATCAAAGGAAGATTGGTTAGGAAAGGTCTAGTGGATGGGGGTGCACAAATTTGCATCATGACAGAGGGACTCATGCAAAGACTAGGCATGCACATCCAGGAGACACCTGAAATCAAAGTCAAGATGGCAAACAATAGCAAGGCTAGGTGTGTAGGCATTTGTAAAAATGTCTTTGTAGAGGCCTTTGGCATTAAGAAAGCGGTGGATTTTTATGTTATGTCGACCAAGGGAAGTGGTTATCCATTTATCCTAGGAAGACCATGGTAATGAAAATGCGAGCTTTGAAGGATTGGGAGAGTGGGAAATTAATTTGCAGGAATGAAAATCATAAGAAGGTTGTCTTTGACATGAAGGAGCAACGCCAAGAGGAGCTCCATGAAGAATCATCTCAAAGTGAGACGGAAGAAGGTTGGACCGATCGCACTTCAGAAGAAGAAAGTAGCGGCAGCATTACTGAAGAGGAGTCTTCCATCGAAGTCATGGGGGTAAGGTTTAAGCCAAGCAACCAAGAGACCTCTTGTCAAGGCTTGGAGGAGGTAGGTCCTCAAGAGAACGAAGGTGTTCAAGATGAAGGGATGCTGGAAGGTATGCTATCAACAACACTTACAAAGGATGAAAGAGAGGAGTTCAAATGTGTGCTAAGGAAGTTTCCTAGGCTTTTTGCTAAAGACTACACCGACGTGCGTGGGGTAGATGTTGTTCAACACAAGATTGAGTTAAAGCCTGAGGCCACACCTAAAGCTCAGAAGCTACGAAGGCTAGGAGTTATAAAGGAACAAGCTCTACTCAAGGAGGTAAGAAAGCTTCTAGCAGTAGGTTTCATTTATCCAGTGGAGAATTCAGAGTGGGTCTCTCCTGTTGTTGTCACTCCTAAGAAAAATGGCAAGTGGAGGGTGTGTGTGGATTACCGTCCCCTCAATGAGGCAACAAAAAGAGATCACTTTCCCCTCCCATTCCAAGATGAGATACTAAATGAGGTAGCTGGTCATGAGAAGTACACTGTGTGCGATGGTTACTCAGGTTACTTTCAAATAGGGATTGCATTGGAGGATCAATTGAAAACAACCTTTATCACTCCTTGGGGTTGTTATGATTTTAGAGTCATGCCATTTGGTCTGACAAATGCTCTGCAACATTCCAACGTTTCATGAATATGGTGTTTCAAGCATTCTTTGGAAAGTCAATTAGGGTGTTCATTGATGATTTCTGTATTTATAGCTCAAAATCATTGCATCTACAAAGGGTAGAAGAAGGTTTAAAGAAGCTCTATGACATGGGAGGTCAACTCAACCCCGACAAGTGCCATATAGGTGAGGATGAAGTAATCTTGCTTGGTCATAACGTTTCTTACAAAGCCATTGAAGTGGATCCTTCAAAGGCAAAGGCTCTTATTGAGCTACCATCACCCAAGAGTCTTAAGGAGGTCATCTCATTCATTCAAAAGGTGAAGTATATGTCACGCTTCATTCACTTAGCCTCGGAGTTACTTCACCCTTTGCAAAAGTTGACACAACAAGTAGAATTTGCATGGTCTGATGAGCTTGAAGAGTACTTTTGTAACATTAAAGCCATTTTGTCAGAGCTACCAACACTCATGCCTCCTTGTTGGGAGTACACATTCTTTGTTAGCTCTAGTGCTGGGAAAGAAACAATTGGTGCAGTTTTGCTACAACAAGATCCCTATAGTACCAGGATACGGCCCATCTACTTTGCTAATAGGGTCATGAATGCTTTAGAGAGAGGCTACACGGAGGCAGAACTCATGATGCTTTCTCTCATGTTTGCGATAAGGAAGTTTAGATCCTACTTGCTCCCAAAACATTTTGTAATCCTCACCGCAGAGAATTTGTTCCCTTGGGTGTCATCTCAAATGAATCTTAGTACTAGGATCTCAAAGTGGATTATGGAGTTGCAAGAGTTTCAATACTCTTTCAAGGCAGAAGATAGTGTGCGTGCACAATTGGCAGGGATACTCACTTATAGGGTGCATGAAAAGGAGATTAAGGTGCCTGAAGTAAAGACCCTACCATTGCCACCACCAAAAAGTATTCCTAATGCTTTTACCTTGTTCTTTGATGGAGCTTTTCGTCGAGCCACAGGAAAAGCAGGGGGAGGGCCAGTGTTGCTCAACCCAAGTGGAGAGGTGGTCATGAAAGAGAAGTTCAATCTACCAAGTTCAACTAGCAACAATGAAGCAGAATATGACACACTACTTCATGGTTTAAAAATATGCATTGGCCATGGTATACAACGTCTCATGGTAAAAGGGGATGCACTTCTCATTGTGAAGCAGATTTTAGGCATTTGGGCATGCAAAAATGAAAGACTAAGGGCCAAAGTTCATACCATCCGTAGGCTATTTAATCAATTTGAGGAGGTGCAATTATATCATATTCCTAGGAAACAAAATGAAGATGCTGATTTACTTGCACAACAAGCCGTTGCATGTGTAAAGAAAGAAGTGCAGGTTATCATGGTGGCGGCTGCTATGAAGCAACCGAGGTACCAGGGATTGGAGTCATTGGCTCCCATCATTGGCTACATTTTGGAGGGTGAGTTTCCACCAGACTTCACAAAAGCTCAGAAGAGGAGACTCATGAAGAAGGCAAGCATGTATCTCTTCCTAGAAGGCTCCCTCTATCAAAGAGGGAAGGATAAAGTGTGCAGAAGAGTACCAACTATCGCGGAAATTCCAGCCATTCTAAAAGGTTTGCATGAAGAGGCATGTGGTGGTCATTTTTCCCAAGAATTAACTGTGAAGAAGATTTTGCTTGCGGGGTATGTTTGGCCAAGTCTGCATGTGGATGTCCAACATTGGTGTAAAAGTTGTCACATTTGTCAGGTAAATGGGAATAGAACATTGATTTATGGTCCAAGGCAAATCGTGCTTGCAAATGGACCCTTTGAAAAGTGGGGCATTGATGCTATGGGTCCTCTGCCTAGGACAAAAAATGGTAAACTCTACATTCTAGTGGCTGTAGACTATATGACTAGGTGGGTGGAAGCACAAAGTGTGGCAAAGGTAAATGAGAGGACAGTGAGCAAATTTGTCTACACTCACATTTGTTGTAGATTTGACACACCTTTGGAGATTGTTTCTGATAATGGTCCAGGGTTTAGAAAGGGATTTCTCACGGAAGTCTGTGAAGAACTTCACATTCTACATCGTTACAGTACACCCTACTATCCCCAATCAAATGGTTTGGTAAAAAAGGTTAATGGTGTCATTGCAGGCATCATTAGAAAGATGGTGAAAAACAAGAAAAAGTTGTGGGATGACTTCTTGGATGGTGCCTTGTGGGCGTATCGAACCACATATAGGGAAGCCACGGAGTTCACACCATTTCACTTGGTGTATGGTCAAGAGGCTTTACAGCCAATTGAACTAAACATTCCAACAATGCGACTTCATGGCAAATCAGCACAAGATGATCAAGAAGCATGGATGGATCGACTTCTTACCTTAGCTGAGCTTGAGTGGAAAAGAGAAGCAGCATACGAGTGCTATAAGAGGAAAGCCACACAGACAAAGGAGAAGCTTGACAAGAAACTGAAGGACAAAGGCATCAATGAAGGACATCTTGTGCTAAGGTATACCAATCGACTCGATAATCGTTTTGATGCCAAATTTGAAACAAGATGGCAGGGGCCATACATAGTCAAGAAGGCTTTCAATTCAAGTTACTATCAACTTATGGACTTGAATGGGAAAGAGCACTCCAGGAAGGTAAACGGCTATCGCTTGAAGCCTTACTTGAGTCGCCTTCTACCAAAGGATCTACCAGAGCAAAAGGAAACTATCCCATGTAAGTATTGTTCCATGAAGCATGAGTGTAACAAAAACCAAAATTCCAAGGGGCCAAACAATGAAGATCTTGTCAAGGACTTTGAAGCACTCTCTTTGGAAAAGATTCTTTATGATGGTACATGAATATACCATCATCCTGGGGGAGGGCTAATGATAGCCGTTTTTCGGCTCTCTGTAATTGCCATAGTGAGTTATCTCACCCTATCAAATCACTCAAACACTGTGGTTACCCTCACCCTTTCACTGTATATAGGTGTGTGTGAGTTAGGGGACTTTTCCCATATCTCCTTACTGAAATAAAAAACCCTCAATTAGCTAGGCATTGGGCTAGTTGAGCCAAAAAAATAAAAAATATAAAAAATATAAGTATATTATGGCCCATGCGTATGTAAATATTTCTTTGTATATAGGGCCTAAATAAAAGATTTTTTTGTAATTATTTTGGTATTTATTTAAATATTTTTACCTAGGTGTGTGTTATTTATGCTCTGTACATTGCCTCACCATTACCACAATTTTTCTTACCATTTTTCATACTCTTTATTCCATATAGAAATATTTTCATGTAAGCTTCTCTTATATTTGGTGTAACTCCACCCCAACAAAAAAAAAAAAAAACTAGTTTTATTTATGTGTATATTTTTTCACTATTGTGATTTTTCCCTTCCTACATCTATTTTGTTTTTTTTTTTTTTTAATTAGAACACCAAAAATATTTATCTTTTTATGGTAGCCTCAGAATGAGAGATTTCTTTTGACGCCTTTATATTTTTTCCACTTATATTAGTTATATTTGACATGTACATATTTTTTAGACCCCTCAATATTTGATTTTCTTAGTTGTACTATTCACTTATATCATGATCTCAACAATATCTTCAATTATAGACCTACCAAATAAGGTCAAGGGTAGGTGGCATGCATACATGCACTATGGAGGGCTCACTCTTGGAGGTATTCAAAAGAATCATCCAAAGAAGGACCCCACAAGGACCTTGTGCAGTGAAAAAAAAGGTCGGTTTTGCTGAATTTTTAAAGTTCACTTGCTCTCCGAATTTGAAAAGGTGATACAAACAAAAGTTGTAGCTCGTGGGTTGAACTTTTGCCTCAAATGTTTTCATATTTTTTTGAGCTACGAGCTGTGAGCTATGATTAGTGGACCCCAGTTTTCCCATGCTATGCAGCCACACTCTCTCTTCCACTTTATCATTTTCCTCTTTCACACACACTTCTCCACTCATCATCCCCACCTCTCTCACCACTCCTCTCTGCACCCTACTCACCTTCTCCTCAACCTTGAAGAATAAGAGAAACCATGGTGAACGCATACCTCCCACACACAATTCCATTCCAAAATTGACCACCTAGTCTCATTTTTCTTCCTCCAAATTACCCATATCTATCAAAAAAACCACAAAATTCAGCCTCTTCTCTTAAAAGACAGCATCATGGTGGTTGATTACTCAGCTTCAATTACCGTGTCTCTCAAGGAAGGTCAAGAGTGGAGAAAAAATGTACCGTCAAAGCTAGTGGACCGTCAACAAGCGTCAAAATTGGCCCTACTCAAGACACTTGGAGCATCAACCTTGTAAGAAATCCACCTTTTCTTACCTCCTAAGAGTTTTTCTTCCTTATTTGTATCCTACATGGATACTCCCATTGTAAATATCCAATTCCATTTGTAAATTAATACTAACTCTACTAACACTAACCCACTATGAAAAGTCCTATCACCTCCATTTCTCTCCTCTCTCTTTCCCCACCAACTTCTTGATAATTCCAAGCAAAAGAAATTAGATAAATTGCTGAAAATCTAACCCAACCATGGTTAGAGGAGTAACCCTAGCCTTCAAAATTGCTATAAAAGGAGGGTGTAGCTAGCACAAAAAAGGGGGGAGAAGAAAGAGCACTATGCTATAGCTTGAGAAGCCAAGCTCAACCTCTTGAGAAGGAGCTCTTGAGTGGAATCTCATTGGCATTAGGCATATGTATGTGTTGTATTAGGGGTGATTAGCAAGGGAACTCTATGCCATTGTAAGAGAGAGTGATCATTAAATTGAGAGTAGGAAATCTATCATTTCTTCTACTAGAGTAAGCCCAACATTTGCTGAATCAAGGAGGGTGAATTTGGACTAAGCATGGATACCTTGTCTCCCTTCCAATGTGAAGTCATGGACAATAATGATGTGTAAGTGTCTTGGTGTTTTATTTAAGTTCTTGATAGCTTGTCTCCGGGTATTGTTATCAATTTAGCCATAAATCCCACATGCTGTAAGAGGGCGACAGGGTGGAGAGGACTCCCCTGGCCTTAAGACAGTGATTGGGGTGGCTTTTTTCTTGTGATGTGTTGTGGTGTAACTTACTCAGGCTATGTTGAACAAATACTAATCTCACTTTGATTGGTCATGACAGATTTTTAAGAAGGCATTAGTGCAACAAGCATCCCCTTCCCCCTTCTCTCTCTTTCTTACATATATATATATTTATGTTTGCTTGATCATTAACGATACACTTCAAAGCAGCCCGAGCACCATCTCTCTCTCTCTCTCTCTCTCTCTCTCTCTCTCTCTCTCTCTCTCTCTCTCTCTCTCTCTCTCTCCCTCTCTCTCTCTCCCTCTCTCTCTCTCTCTCTCTCTCTCTCTCTCTCTCGTGTTTTAGTGTGTGAGAGTGTTCCATTGGTGTTAGGGTTAGTGTAAATTCCTTGCTTGTTTGTGGGTTGCTCTAACGATTCTCCTCTTTTGCGTCCTAGTTCGCTCTTAAACTAGGTGGTGCCCCTTGTGTAGTTGGGATTTGGCTGGGGGTTTGTTGTTTTGGTTTGTGTGTGTTGTGCCCCAGCCCCATTGAGCAGCACGGGAGCCTTGAAGGGTGTCTAGAGGTTGCTCTTCTTGTTGCCCGCCCGGGACCGCTTCACTAGGAATAATTCTGGATCTCCGTATAACTTAGATATGATAGTCGTACGTGTTTCTGAGGACATGAAATCCATCAGCTTGGCAACATTTAATGGCATCTTGTGGGACGTAGGACCCTGACAAGAGAATGGTGAAGATGGAATCTCCACTTCCTTAAGGGGGTCTGGCATTCCCTCATTGAACATTCTCTCTAGTAGGAAAGGTGTGTGTCCACTTTCAGATGTCCTACCCTCACTCTCTTCTCGAATGATACTGGGTATAGCTAACGGCCTGTAGTTCTTGTGAGGTTGAACTTGTGTGGGAAACACTGTGTCCGACATCTGGATATGTTTGGGTTCAGGTTCTAATTTTCGTTGAGTTTCTTTCACCAAACCCCTTAGTTGTTGGACTTGTTCAATTTCCACTGTTGGGTTTGGATAGGTTCCAATCTTTCTCTTGCAATCCTCATTTTTTGTCTCTCGTGGCTTATCTTGGGGGTTAGAAAATGGGTGGTTTAACTTTGAATACTCTTTTGGTGTTCCCCGTAATTCCCTCTCGTGATCCTCCTCACTGGCTTTTTCCTTTGTAGTAACAGTTTTGGTCTCCATGGTCTCTATCGAATCTGAGTCATCCTCAGGGTCATTCATATACAAGGGATCCTCTCCTGTCCCTATGTTAGTCTTTGAGCTAGGTTTTGAGCTAGAAGCATTAAGGGATTTCTTTCTTCGTGTTTTCTTCTTTCTCCCTCGGCCAATGGATGCAGCATCTCGCTCTTCGAGGATGTAATTTTGCTTTTGGAGCATCGACCGTGTGAGTGCATTCACTGGTGCTATGTTTATAGTTGGTGGTGTCCCATCAACAATCTCTATTATGTTCAATGGTGTGATTTTCAGTACGTTTGGATTATTAGGACACTGGGCGATCAAATGATCTATGCCACAACGATTACAAGTGAGTATTGGCATTGCCAATGCACTCTCTTGACTTGTTTGCATTAGTGCGGCATTATTTTGCATTCTAATGGGGGACTTAGCTACTCGATGTGGTCCACCACATTCGTAGCACTGAAGAGGTGGTCTCCGGGCAAAACTATTAATGTTTTGGCCTCTTGCTCCTAGCGCAGTAGCTTGATATACCGGTTTGATTTGTCCCCAATGGTCTTCCATATAGTACATGGGACACTCCTCAAGCATGTCGACTCCATAGGTGATACTAGAGTCTATGTCCTCTTCGCAATCTACATAAGTACTAGATGACTCGCAAACTATTTGGTTCATAGGTGTAACTCTTGGATGAGGGGGTTGCGGTCCTAGCACTGGAGGTGGCAACGGTGTGGTTTGGACCACATTTTGGGTTCTAGGGACTATGTGCTGTAATGGCAACTGTTGCTCCATGGGTGGGGTAGGCATCAATGCAGGAACTCGAGGTGAGTCTGCCCAAGCTATAGGCGGTCTATTTTCCATGATGCGTTTAAGCATTAGGCAATCCTTCGCTTAATGGCCATACCTACCACACGCGTTACAAGTCCCGTTAAACTTTACTCTGAAAGTAGGGCATTCACTCGTAGTATGTGGGCCCAAGCAAATTGAGCACCATTGTTGCTCCCTTCTTGGATACATATGAGTGTTTTGTGGAGCACGATTACCCCTAAGGCTTTCTTGCATGGCCTTGGTGAGATCTGCCAAAGTCATCTCAGATATCGTTTGCTCTTTCACGATTGGCTTTATCTTCATTGGCTCATGCCCTGACGCTTGCGAGCTACTAGACTTCGGCTCGGCAGACACTCTTTCTCCTGCAATCATTAAATTATCCTCCAATTGGATTGCATTCATGGTGACTGCTTCCCAAGTAGTGATACCTCTAATGACTAGGCCATTATAGATACTTTCATGTCGTAGTCCCCTAATGAATCTATCGAGCAATTGGTTGTTGTTGAATCGCTCGTTTGGATTGCATCGAGAATTCAAATTCTTTAGACGACTAATGAAGTCTCTCACGGATTCACCTTCTTCTCGTTGGGCTTTCTGGAGCTGAGAGGCTACACCCCAAAGTACTCCCTCTCGTATGTATTCTTTTAAGAACAGTCTCCTAAGAGTAGAGTAGATCGTTTTCTCTTCTACTCTTAAGGTTCTATACCAATCTCCAGCCTTTCCGCTTAGGGTCAAACTCAAAGCCTTACACTTATGTAGCTCATTGTGCTCTTCCAAGGAATCGCACACATGTTCAAAGACTTCCATATGCTTTCTAGCATCTCCGTCTCCATTGAATTTCTGTGTGAGCTTAGCTACTTGAACTGCCTTGCTCCTAGGCTCTCTATCAGGTGCACTACGCATGTTTTCCGCAATAGAGCGACTGATAGTTTGAGCAAATGCTGCCAAATCTCCTATTTGATCAGGTATAATGGGTGTATGTGCTCCTGGAACCACATGTGATATGGGAGTTGGCCTTGGCCTTGGCATACGCGCGGCTCTTGGGTCCCAAATTTCGTATGGTGGTGTACCAGACGGTGGTCCAAAGTTTACAGGCGTGGCACTAGGCATAGGGGGTGCCTGATATGGCATGTTATTATTAAATGGCATGGCTCCACTTGTATAAGAGCTTGGATAATTCCATTGTGGATTGTAAGCTCTTGGAATAATCGGAGGTGTAGGAGCTACATGAGGCTGAGGTACGACAGGTGCACATGATTGATACATACATGTAGGTATAGTTGGGGGCACTGTGCTACTAGGCATCGGCGCAGTATTAACAAATGAACTCCATGGTGTACTTCTTGTCATGCTCACCACTGGGATATGCATGGTAGCCGTAGTGTCATTAAGAGAAAGATGAGCTAGATCTGGGAAGGTAAAGCTGCCACTTGTGGGCTCAGATTGTACTGAGGCTCCTGGCGAAACAACATATGGAGGATCAATGGGGCTCACTGAGGGAGTCTCCATTTGTGATAGGGTTGGTTGGTTGGCCTTTCCCGTATCCAAGAATCTCATTAGGCCTGTTGAAGGCATGTTGATCCCTGTGTTCTGTCTTTCTAACTCGACAATCCTATGGAGGACATCACATACTTACTGTTGTTGCTCATGTATGCTAGTAGCACCCGATGTGGATTGTAGAACATCTAACCAACCCACATGATAGGTGTGTCTTGTGTACCGATCAGTTAAAGCTTCCGTTTGTAGGTCATACTCCCAATTTTCGTTTAGGAATATCCCATCTAGGCCTGGCGTACTGGAGGTTTCCCTCAAGGTGGAAGCATTATTGATCCCCATCGCTTGCCTCTCCGTGACTGCTACCTTGGGAGCACTCGGTTGCTCGACTGGCATGATTGTTGTCATAGGAGCCTTTGCTTTCAGGGCTCGACTTTGTTCTAGCCTTCGTAGGTTCTCAATTTCCTTCTCCCTTGTTGCTTGCATATAGCGTTCGATCTCTTGCACTTCGGCAAGACTCCTACCATCGGTAGTAGAACCTCAGAGGGAGATAGTCCTAAAGGATCAGGAGGTGCAATGGATGGAACATTCACATGCACACTCTCAAGAAGCATAGGGTCTATTTTAGGCATGAATGACGAATTTACGTCCCGCATGTTCGGAGCGAGTAGCTCTACTAAGGGTATCTTTTAAGCGGCTAAACACGCTGGACCCGGGTTGTGGGCCCATGGCATGCATGTCTTGACTTGAACTATCAGGGTTTGGAGCGAGTTCGGAGCGAGTAGCTCTACTAAGGGTTCGGAGCGAGTAGCTCTACTAAGGGTCTCTTTTAAGTGGCTAAACACGCTGGACACGGGCCGTGGGCCCATGGCATGCATGTCTTGACTTGAACTATCAGGGTTTGGTGTAGGATACCCCTCCATGACTTCGTAGTCAGAGGAAGAATCACTAGAGGCGATATGAGGATCTTGGTTCGCGCTACCTTGAGTCTCGGCCGAAGGTCCTGAACCTAGGGTGGAGGAATAATGAGTGCCCGCGTAACTGGAGGCACTACCAATATGCTCGTGCTCTAACACTCGTCCAGAGCGTAGGTACATGTGACCTCCACACTCTAAACGCGTTGGTGAGTGCCCGTGAAGGCCGCTCACTTAGTTTTTTTTTTGTTGGTGTTTATAACTCAAGTTTTTCGTTATTCTTGGTTATTTTTTGTAACCAAGCCACAAAATATGGCGTGTAATAGCTCAAGACAAGCGTTTTGGCTAAAGGAACGTGCCATGATTTACAACTCTGTATTCGGCTACGTGAAGCCCTCGAAATCCTAAAAATAGTCTTTATAGTCCTCGAAATCCTAAAAATAGTTTTTAAATATAAAAAGGTGTATAAACTATATTTTAAAATTGAGGACTGAGGTCTGGGTTTGAGCTTGGGCTTGGGGAATGATCCCCAGCTCGATACTTCTTTTAATTTTTTTTTAAAAAGATTAAAAAAAAAAAAAGTCGCTGCGGCCGCGTCGCGCACGCGCGCACACACACACTTAACCTACACCTAACTTATCTACTTATAGCTAATAGAGATACTGCCACACACACTCTAACACTGTTTACACAGTACTACAGTAGCTAAAAGATCTAAAAAACTAACCTTACAGAACTAACATTGAACCTTACAGAACTAACATTCCATAGCTAATACCTTAATTCTAACAATACATTGCAAAAAAATTGTAACTCCTTCTTTACAGAAAACAAAAAAGACAGTACAGTGTAACAAAAATCTTCTCCACACAACCACACACCTTCCTTCTTCACAAATCCTTCAATTGAAATTGCATCACAAGAAAGCGTAAGGTGCTTAACCGAGCTTAGTGTTGGGCATTTCCCCGGCAGCAGCGCCAAAAACGTGTGCTCCTTGCCGCACTGTCAAAGCAAGGGACTTGCCTAACACTGTGTGCGAGCCACAGACGGCTCCAAGCACACAACTAGCTTAACTAGTAAGCTCAAAGAAAGCGATGGTGTGTCACTCACCGCTCTACGCTTGCTTTGTGGAGGATTCCTCGCCGCGAAGAAGAAGGAGCCGCCGCTTCGCTGCGCTCAACTGCTTCGCCGCCGTCGTGCCGTCGTCGTAATGCTCGATTGCACACACTCTCTCTCTCTCTCACACATACACACACACACAAGGAGGTGAAGAAGAAGAAGATGGAGATGGAGATGGAGCAAGAGCACTCTTCTATTGCACAAATGAGAGAATAAGTGAATTTTAGGTTTAGTTGGCTTTTATATGAGCTCACCCCATTCACACTTGGGCGCCCATGCTTAGCCAACTAATCCCTTGAATGTCCCAGTTAGAGTGCGCCTCTCATCGGCGATCACTCTTACCCTTTTCCTATTGGTCCGACAAGCCCGGTACCTGACTCTACCAAATACATAATGCACGTCCGTCGTAGGTGATGGGGTGTCCGTGAGCCATGAGGGTTAACACTTCTCCTTTGCTACAACACACTTGACCAGGTAGAAATCCACATCCTCGACGTTGGTCGAAGCATCTGGATTTACAGCAAATGTGTCACCAGCACATAGAGTGCTACTGAACACATCATGATGACCTAAATACTTAAAGTCATCGTAGGTGGCTGCTTCATCTTCCGGCTCAAAATCTGACAGAGCCTCATCAGGTAATGGCAGTAGAGTATGATAATCCCAAGACTGCACGTGAGCTTTATTGCCACAACAATTCCATCTTCCGTGCATGCATGCATCACAGAAGCATGCCAAGGTTCTTGTTGCAAGGGCAGTTGGATCCCTAGGGTTGTGACCACAAAAAGCATACAGAGAGCAAGTTTTTGCCACAGTGGCACAATTCCACTTCACCTCCCTGTGCACCTCCCCCTCTTGAACCTCCTAGAACACACGGGCACATTCCCTTTCTTTTGAAGGATAGTGTGAAGGTGCTCCTTGCGATAGGTTGGCTTGGCAATAAGCAACCACATCAGCTGCACACCACAAAATATCTCCATTAGGTTTTAGCTGTTCATGGGTCAAGGTTCTTTTCACAAATTCTCTTGCACCATCATGCTCTCCCTTGTCGTGCCCTAATCTAAAGAAGAACCAGCTCAGCCCCATCTCTATGAGTCCACCAGATCTTGCAACAAAGTAAAAAGGCCTGGCTCCCTTGAACTGCGAGGCCGCACCATCAGACCACACCCAATGTTTCTTAGGAGTGACACCCTCTTGTTGTAACCAGTCATGGTGTAGCATGAAGAAGTGTTGCACAAACAACGTGTGATGCACCTTGTCATCTGATATGAAGAAGTGGATGGTTTTGACTACCTGCCCTGTGGTAGTACGTTATGTGTACAAAAATGGTTACTTGACTAGAGTGCCAATGCATTGACTGAATCTCATTTTGTTCCTTGAAGGCATAATTCTCTACAAAATCAACAACTAACACGATGACATCATCCGGAAACCGAAGAAGGCAATCCTTGAATTGTTGTCCTTGCCATCAAGCCACATAGTTATGAGTGATAAAGAGCTCCAACTTGGTCTTCAAGAGTTGAAGAAACTCCCGACACTGCATTTTTGTGCAAAAGATCTTTTCTTTTGTTACTATTTCCCTGCTTGTGTTGAGCTTGTACATATGAAAATACTTTCACATTAATACTATTACCTGGCTTTGTTGTCTCCAAGTAGCATAATTCCAACCTATTCACTTCACATGTCAAACAATCTCCCATTAGGCATTCCCTTCTATGGAAAACTGCATCTGTGGGCTTTGGACAGAGAACAGACTCCTACACATGTGCGACACCTTTGAACGTGTGATGTGAAGCCAAGCAACCCTTGCTAATGTTCTCACTTGGGGCACAGATACTGCATATACAGTCACAACCTGCTCTATGCAACCCAAAAGCACGAGAGCACATGTGGTTCAGTGTGTCCTTCAAAAAGGAAATTTGCACATGGTATTCACAACAACATGTGTATCTATCCTTCAGCCGCCTACAAAAGAATGGCTTCAACATCTCAAACATTCTCATGCCAATCTTGCAATCTTGATGTTTTTCCTTGAATCTACAAAAGAACTCAACCTGCAACATCCAAATGACGATCATATTCAGATTTCTAACTAGGAGATCCAACATTTTCATAAAAACAAATCATAGGGTTAAATAGCACAATCAACATCCTAATGTGCATGCAACAACGTATGTTAACTAGCATAAAGAGTGTTAATTAGCATATATCTTGTGTTTACCAGGTAACTCTGTATGCTAGGTAGAGCACAAGGCATGCTAACTAGCACATACCATATGCTAACTAGCAGACTCATTAGGACACCCATCATGTTGTTGAGCATACTAGGTGTTAACTAGCAGAAATTATGTTAGTTAGCATACATCTTGTGCTAACTAGCTAACTCTGTATGCTAGGTAGAACACAAAGCATGCTAACTAGCATACTCCATATGCTAACCAACATACTCCATATGCTAACTAGCATACCCAGCCCAGTTGCTAGTTCTAACTAGCATAACCAACCCAATTGCTAGTTGTAACTAGCATAACCCTTGTCTTAAATAGCATATACACCATGCTAGTGAGCATACTAGGTGTTAACTAGCATAAGTGGTGTCAACTTGCATACTTTTTGTGTTGAGCAACTAACTCTGCATGCTATTTAGAACTCAAGGACCGGTAACTAGCATACTCCATGTGCTACCTAGCAAACTCCATGTGCTAAGCATAATCACTTTCTGTTAGACAACGTACTTATCATGCAATTGAGCATACTAGGTATGTAGCTAGCATACTAGGTATGTTAACTAGCATACCAGGTATGTTAATTAGCATACATATTGTGTTAACCAACTAGCTTTATATGCTATTTAGAACCCAAGGCATGCTAACTAGCACAGTTTGGTGGATACGAGCGAACAGGCGTATGCACATCAAACCCGACCGATACTCTATTTTTTTTGGCAAAAACCCTGTAAATCTGCCTAAAATGAGTTGTAATCATAGCGAGATTAGACCATACTCCTTTTTATTTTCTCTGAGTCTACCCCTTGTAAGAGGCCGGATGGCCATGGGAAAGCCCCCTAACTTTTAAAGTCAAAACCCTTAATTTTGAAAGGTGGATTATCATTAGCTGGGAGAAGAAAATGTACGCTGCAAAAGCTTCTTGTGACTACACTTTGTAATCATCATTTCTCCTGAACGGGTAATCAGAATTCTATTCCGAATAGTACATTGTGTTCCTTGTCTCTTGCTCTTCAATCTAAGTGTAATCATTTCCAATTTTGCTGTGGTTCACGACGAGTTGTTTGTGAGCTAAATGCATTGATTTGGGAGTTAAAATGGTTGTTTTTTGATGTTTTGACCATGGATAAGTGTTTCTATGCTTAAGGTGGATCTTTCCAAGTACTTCTGTTTCAGTTTTCTGCACATTTTTTGTGATGGATCGTGATTTATGTACCTTCCCAGATGGTGACAAAACTTGGTAGGATTGAGCCCATAAGTGTTGTAATACCTCTGCTTAAGTTTCGTGACATTCCGGATTCGTTTGGATACCGAAACGATGTGATTGTGTTGAGTGTTGAGAATGGACGCATACTGATTGTCTGACTAGGAAGTGGTTGATTTGCTTTTGTTGTAAGAACGAGTAGTCCATGACTTCCTTTGGTGAGATTGACACTCTCATTAAGTCTCCGTGCCCCACCCCGATTCGCTTCCTTGCATATTGACATTATGTTAGTACAAAAGAGCTATGCTGCAGACGTCCGTCGCGGCGACCTGCTAACATTGGCGCCGCTGCCGGGGAAACCGATCCTTAGGTGGTGAGTGACTCACTGTACATAAAAACAAAAAGAGAAATCTCCCTTCAAGCTTTTGATACCCGTTCCGTTTACCCATAGACAATGAAGCAGCTAGACATAGGTTTAGTGCTTAATAGCGACTGGAGTCTGAGACTAGCCAGTGCTATTCCTTAAGAGCAAAGAAAGCTGTGAGTGAGGTACAAGATAGTATTTTGTTCTTTGATTTTTCACATGCTTGGAAAGGGCTGTTCCACCCCACACATTGTTATTATTTCAGTACTGTTAAGTTCAGTTATGTTTGCACATTCATTTTAGTTGTAGGAGTAGGTTAGGTAACAAATTACACCATCATTTGTGCCCAAAAGGATCGAGGGAAAACCTGTCAAAAACCTTATTTTGGTGTTGAAGACCATAACTCGGGAAAATTGAAGAAGTGATGGTCAGAGCTTCAAAACTGGACCAAACCCAATAAAACTTTCAAGAAGGGGATAAAACCACTGTTGAAAAAGACTGTGCAAAAACCTATCAAAAATCTTGCCCAACATGGACCGCGATCCATGTACCTTTTTGGCAAAATGTGTTAAAATTATTTCCTCTGCTTAGAACATGCTCTCAAGCATCAGAACATTGAGTTTGGTGAGAAGAAGAGGACCAAAAGATCATAAAAATCAAGATTGGGGTGAGCAGACCAAAAACCTTGGAGAAAAGGGAAAAACAAGGAAAAATTGAACTTTTAATTGGCCAAATCCAAAAAGAGATGAGAATTGGGACCAACTAGAACCAAGGAATCCACTGAACCAAATTTCATGCCCAGGTGCTTCCCAACATGGATCGCGATCCATGTTCCAGGTAGACATCTGACATCAAGATCTGACCAGTGTACTCCTGATTATTAGCTGAACAACTTTTCCAAAAGGAGCCATAGACAAAAAGTAAAAAAAGCTGGTCAAAATACCAGAAAGGGAGTGGTTTGCAAAAAACCGCAAAACAGACACAAAACTTTGCTTCTCACTTGGAAAAAACTGACCAAATCTAAAAATACTTGGTGAATAGCATCATCATACCTTGTGTGATCAGCTCACAAAGTGTCAGTATAAAATCATGCCAAACATGGATCGCGATCCATGTACCTTTTTGGAAGTTTGAGCTGATGAAAGACAAGTAGGGAACTGATAACAATTGGAGCACTTTCTCCTAAAGGACTCTTATCAGGAAATCTCAAAAAGAGGGCAAAAGGTGGCAAAAATCAGGTCAAGGGAGGAAACCATTGACATAAACCCTAAAATTGACTTTTGCCTGTCCTAAAAAGCTTTAAATCATTCAAAAACCATTTAGGTAGCATCACTAGGCCAAGGACTAGCTGTGGGACAAAATTTAGTGTATTTTGACACAAAGGAACATGGATCGCGATCCATGTTCCTTTGACACAAATTGACACCAAACTAGTACCATAGCTAGAGAGTATCACAGAGAGTCTAGTGGTCCTTCCAGAGTTGAAATTGGGTGCAAGAAACCCTTCCAAAATCTCAGAACTGACAGGAGCTCAAGCAAAGTGACAAAATCAACTTAGCTTCCAATCCAGAGATTCATTTCTAAAAATTTTGATACCATAAGATCCCTTAACCATGCTGAAGCTGAAGGTATCAACAAAAGTTCAAATGGCTTCCCAACATGGATCGCAATCCATGTACCCCTGAGCCAGCACAGAGACAGAAACTTACCACACAAGGAGCTAGGCCATAGCAACCAGGTGCTTCTTTCAAAATTGAAATTGGATCAAAATTGTTGAGGCTGTGTAGGGAATTATGTGCCAAGTTTTGTCGAACAAAAGCAAGAACTGACAAGAACAACTGTAAGCTTACAGCTATCAAGCACATTCTTGACAGGTTACAGGTACTAGAAGATATTTCCAACAAGCAAGAACAAACGGGAGATTCAAACTATTTAATGAGGTAACTCGGTTTGGATTTTTCTCATTACCCATTATTCATGAATCTGCGATCAGGAAGATTGTACCAGAATAGGAACCACAACATCTTTGATCAAGGGAGTAATCACTCAACAGAAGAAAGTGTGAATCCGAGACCACTACCGCCTTTGGAACACATTTTAGAGGAGAGTTTCTCTGACACTTTGTCTGAGAGATCATACGGCCTCATGACTGAAGATTCTAACAAGTCAAACCATGAGGGAACAACTTCGATGGGTGCAGGTCCTTCACAGCCCACATCTGATGTGAAGTTGTTGTATTTGAAGTTTCAATTTGAAAATGTGCTTAAAGCCAAAATCTATAAGGATGGAATGGACCGCTACTGTGTTAAGTTGGAAAATAGGCCGAGCGAGTTCAGAAACCTTGTAGATGTTGATTATGACAGGGATAGGTATTTCGACCGAGAGGGAAACATGTACTTAGTGGTTCATAACCCGTATATTGTGGATAAATGGAGAATGACCGGCACCAAGGACAAAGTAGATAATTGTGCCGTATGTCACACATGTCAATGCAAGGAACTTGCCGATACACTGCGTGCAAGCCACAAATAGCTCCAAGCACACAACAAGTCTAAACTAGTAAGCTCAAAGATGACGATGGTGTGTCACTCACCGCCCTACGCTTGCTTCGTGGAGGATTCCTCCCCGCGAAGAAGAAGGAGACGCCGCTACGCCGCGCTCAACCGCTTCACCGCCTCCGTTCCGTCGCAATGCGCGATCGCACACACTCTCTCTCTCTCTCTCACGCATGCACACACACAAGGAGATGAAGAAGAAGAAGATGGAGATGGAGCAAGAGCACTCTTCTATTGCACAAATGAGAGAATGAGTGAATTTTAGGTTTAGTTGACTTTTATATGAGCTCACCCCATTCACACTTGGGCGCCCATGCTTAGCCAACTAATCCCTTGAATGTTCCAGTTAGAGTGCGCCTCTCATCGGCGATCACTCTTACCCTTTTCCTATTGGACCGACAAGCCCGGTACCTGACTCTACCAAGTAAATAATACAACGTCCGTCGTAGGTGATAGGGTGTCCGTGAGCCGTGAGGGTTAACATGGCCCCCTTCCTGATGTAGATTCCGGCCTCGGAAGCTATTGAGTTGCAGCGCATTCGTCGAGGTGGAAGAGCATTTGAGATGAATGTCCTTAGCCTTCTTCAGTCACTGCAAAATCAAACAACATTGGCACAGTAATTTCATTCTCATAAGCGATTAAAAAGCATATGCAGTTGTAGGCAGACAATTTGATTGGTAACAGAATTTTAAAACATTTGTTAGCAATAAAGATTAAATTGCAATATAATCAAATGCATAAACAGATGTAAAGATAAAAAATTAAACAAGTATGGGGTCGCTAATTTAACGGTCGAAAGGTAGTAAAGATCGATTATTAATACCATGGTCATCTTCTTAATTTTCTCTGGTCAATTAAGTTGTTTAATCGCGAAAGCCAAGTATTTCATGTTCGAGGGCTTACTAGAGACTATACCTAGAAGACCTTATAGTTAAGCTACGATAAAAGGAATTTCTCATGAAATCATCGCGTGATTGATTACCTTTTCTTTGACCCCCCAAAGTCTTTTCATAGTGATTCAATTTTGATGTGTGTGCTTATTTTGTATGCCTTGGGTTTTTTGCTTTTCAAGGAAAAGCGTCCACACTGAGAACCTCTAGGGCTCTAGTACCATCGGCGATACATGTGAGTGAAGTACCAAATCAAGCTGAGATTTCTCTTCCAGCTTAAGATTTTACATTGTGGCACTTTGATTTTTTGTTTGTTCATTTTCAACATTTTAATTTTGTAACTTTGGGGGGTCATATAACACTGTTACACTTCCCCAGGCTCATCACACTAGTAAACTCCCTTTATAATACTTAAGCTAAAGGTCAATAGGGTCAAGCCCACTAGAAAGCCCTAGTACATTTCACACAATGCTGTCTAAATCGGATTAAGAACCTAAGTAACCATTGATTATTAGGAAGGCATTCCCCATGGTATTAAGAGAAAATCTCTAACACCTAACTTGGTCAAACTAGCTTAGTCGGACTTGCTTGATGTTTAAACCTAGACAAGTGATCATGACAAAAAATTATATTGAATTTAATGTTTGGTACTAAGCAAATGCGCTGAATATTATGCTACCAATCACAATCAAAGCAGACAAACATGGATGCAAAAAGATAAGGGGTAATGCTAATGGATAAGAAACACCTCTTTGTGTTGATGGTCGCGCTTGATTTGAAGTGTGAACGAGAGAAAGATTCCATGAAGGACCAAATTTTAACAACAGCAACACGTTCCTCTACACACTAAGAAACACAAAGAATACTTCTAGGAGGCACATCAGTGGGAAAAAGGAACTTTGCTAATCACTCAACTCTAAAACAGAAACACTCCTATCGTACTAATTCTACCTACCCTCCATCACTCGAGTGATGAGGATCAAAGGTGTTTTATGGCATAGATTTCTGTTTCAGTGTACCGGATGCGAATGTGTATGTCTGAGTCAATGTTTTGACTTTTATTGTGCATACTTGTTTGCTAATTGCTCTTGCTCTTTATTTTTTTTGTTTTTTGTGAGTATAAGGCTATATATATACATTCCCTAAGATTGGGAGATTGAGAGGTCAGGGAGGAAGGTTGAGAGGGAAGCAAGTGAATGATAACTGTCAGCAAACACTCCTACCTTCCTTGGGTAGATCATACCGTTTGAAATGAGCTTGTCACCCTTTGAAACCAATTGTTCCAATTGGTAATAGGTGAGGATTTTTGCCAGTAGTTTTCTATTACCTTAGGTGCTTCGTCGAGTTGCAAGGGTGGTAAGGTACTCTCCCAGGATCGAACTTGAAGTGGTTCATCAAGTGATTCTTGAACATTGGGAGGTGTGGATTCCTTTGTAGCTTTATGGAGGTCCACTATTGTAGGTGGAGGCTATGGAGAAGCTTTTACCTCTATGGATGCATTACATGAGGAGCTATAAGCTTCATGGGACTCCCCTCTTCCTGAGCTAGGTGTAAAAAATCGTTCTTTCTTTGGTACCCAAACTAGCTCTGGAGTGGGTGTGTAGAATTCTCTGATTTTTTTCTTTCCATGATTATCAATTCGTTTTGGAGCTACAGGATTGGGCTCACATGGGGCAGGTGATAGGTAAGAACACAATCTACGTTTTGGCACTCAAATTTTATCATTTCCTTGATAGTAACCCTGGGCTTTCAATAGTTGTTTGGGAATCCAACGCAACATTTTCTTATTTTTCTTGGAGCGAGTGGTATGTTTCTTACAAGTCTTCTGCTTTTTAGCACTATCTATGGTCGCTAAAGGGTGAAAGTGTTGATATTGCTCTTTCAAAGTTCTCCCTCATCCTGGACCATCACGGCACCGTGAGTGACGTGGCAATTTTAAGCCATTTCACACCCTTTTTGACCATTTTTGGACCTTTTTTGGCCCAGTTTTGGCCAGTTTTGACCCCCGACGGACATTTTTCGCAGGAAAAACCCCAAACGAACTCCAAAATTTCACCACATCTTGTATGCTTGATCCTTGATACCCAAAGCACATTTCCACATCCCCACATTCCATTTTTGACCACTTCTAGGGCGATGTACGTATCACTGCAGATTAGGCACCGCAAATAGACAGTTACCGCATGTGTCAAACTTCTCGAGCGGGATGAGAGTACCCACACTTGTCACTTGCATTATTTACATTCTAAAAAGCTCAAACACATTATATAGAGCAAAAATAAGCCATCTAGAACCATATCCAAGGCCCCGATACCCTATCCAGGCATGTACGTATGCTCGACTGTCGACACGCAAGCACGCATATTTACAATGTGCACACGTTGCACCTTTTTTCGAACTTGAAACCACTTTTCAAAGCTCCCAAATGCATGTATTTACATCTTTTTGTACATATGACCATGCATATAAACGCTACTTTGTACATGCCAAAAGCGGTCTATCATCATTGCCCACCTTCTAGGTAGAGCATTTATGCTCAACCAAGAGACAATTTGCATCTGGAACCACATTCCTTGCAAAATATTTCTTCAGTCTATACCATTTATTCTGTAGCGCAGACGTTCACTAGACAATTTTTCCAAATCATAGGTGCCATTAGAAAATACATGCTTCACTCTGTATGGACCCAACCATTTGTCCCTCAATTTCTTCTGAAAAGTAAAATCCAAGCGAGAATCATACTTCATCACCAAATCTCCTTCTTTGATCTCTTTCTCTGGCAGACTCTTATTCATTTTCTCCATCCTTGTCTCTACTTGTTGAAGATAATAATGACTGGCTTTCTCTCTATTCATTCGCAGCAACTCTAGAGAAAGAATTCTTTCTTGCAGCTTGTCATTATGCTCACCTTGCATTCTGCACAACAACTTCAAGGCATCCAACTGCACTTGTATGGGCATAAAAGATTCCTTTCCATAAACAAGCTCATATGGTGTAAACTGTGTTGACACTCTATACGCAGTTCTATAAGCCCACAAACACTTTTCCAAGTCCAGGTCCCACTCTTTAGGATGCTCTCTTGCATACTTTGATAGCATCTTCACAATTTGACCACTGCAGTTCTCAACCAACCCATTGCATTGTGGGTAGCAAGGAGAAGAATGCCTATGCTGAATTTTCAATTTCTCCATGAGAGCAGCAACAAGTTTTCTCCTAAACCTTGGTCCACGATCACAAATGATAACCATTGGAGCTCCAAACCTACAACACACCTGTTCATATAAAAAAGAGGCCACTCTTCCTGCTGTTACATCTTTTACTGCTTTTGCCTCCACCCATTTTGTCAAATAGTCCACAACCACAAGGATATACCTTTTTCCATTGTTGGTCCTCGGCATTGGACCTATAGCATCCACTCCCCATTTTGCAAATGCATCAAAAGACATTATAGCTTTTTGAGGCTCAGCTAAAAGCTTCCGATTTGCAAACACTTGGCATTCATGGCATGACTTGCACCAAAAATAAGCATCTCTCATCATAGAGGGCCAACATTAACCTGCTCTTAAAACACGAAAGACAACCTGATCCTTGCCTTGATGGCCTATTTCTTCATGGCAGTGCTCCAAAATCAAGCCTATCTCTTCTTTGTACGACACTTTTCTCAAAATGCTATCCTTGCCATAAAGCATGAGATCGTTACCTACCAATGTGTAGTTTCTTGCTTTTGCAACTATTCTCTTACGCCGAACCTTTGACATGCCCTCTGGACATTGCCCTTTACCAAGAAATACTTCTACATCTTGCAATGATTCCCTTCTTGCATACAAGGCTTCCTTGACCTTTAAAGGAGCTACCAAGGCATCCAACTTGTCCCTAGCCAACCCATCAGCTTCTTTATTCTGCTCACGAGGAACATGCTTAAACTGTATCTTCTCAAACTCATGCAAAAGCTTCTTGATGCCATAGAACCACTTCTTCAAATTGTCTTTCTTAACATTCCACAAACCAAGCAACTGATTCATGACTAGCAATGCATCCCCTTTTGCAATGACCCTCTTTAGTCCAAAATCAACACACTGCTTCAACCCAAGGAAAAGCGTGAGGTACTCGGCCTCATTGTTACTTTCAGCTTCATCAAGATCGTAAGCTCTAGAAAAGATTACATCGCCTTTTGGGTTCTTAATGACTACCCCACCACTTGCCTTTTGAAGAACTTTCCTGTATGCACCATCAAACATCATTGTATACGCATCTGTAATATCTACTTCCTCTTCATGGTCATCCTTGTCAACCCTTGGGTAAGATGGAAGCCCCCCCCCCCCCTCCCCCCCCTTTATGTACCACTATGTATGCCAAGTGAGCTTTAACAGAATGATCCACTTTAAACTCAAACTCATACTCTTGAAGATCCAAAGTCCACTTTAAGATGCGCTTGCTAGGCTTTAAATGTTGTACTACATCCAGCATAAGATTCGATGTGGTGAGCACATAGAACTTTTGGGGCAACAAATAGGTTTTAAACCTTCGACAAGCAAGAACCAAGGCGAATACCCACTGTTCCATTTCTGTGTAGGAGAACTCGCTTACATTCTTCATCTTGCTCTCAAATAAACTGGCTTGAAGTTCCTTCCTTGCTTTTGTAAGAGAACTGACCCAAAATCTACTGACCCCACACTAATAGATACATAGAAAATCAACTGCAAGTCGGGAGGACTCATTGTTGGTAAAGCACACAATACCTCCTTGATGCCATCAAAAGCCTATTGCATGTCTTCATTCCATTCAAACCCTTGAACTCTTTGACTCAATTTCTGGAGAGGATACACATACTGACATAGCATCCAGAAAAAACGTGACAAGTACCTGAGCTTATGCACAAATGATGCCAAATCCTTTGTGTTGCTGGGCGGATCCATAAGTAATAAAGCCTTAACTTTCTCTGGGTCAGCTTCTATTCCATTTTGGGAAACCACATGTCCTAGAAAATGGACTCTGGCATGAGCCAACTTACACTTCTTTGGGTTGAGTTGCCCACCCTCTTGTTGAAGCCTTTCAGAACTCAACCTCAACTTCTCCAAATGTGTGACCCTTGAGCTATAACACCCAATGTCATCCATGAAAATGCGAATGAACTTACCCAAGTAGGGACCAAACACTCTATTCATCCATCCTTGGAAGGTAGCATATGCATTAACCAGCCCAAAAGGCATTCTTTTGTAGGCAAAACAACCCCAAGGAGTAATGAAGGTCGTCTTCAATTGATCTTCAATTGCTATCAAGATCTGAAAGTAGCCAGAAAATCCATCCATGATTGAGTAACGTTCATGACCTGCAACCTGATTGAGGATTTCATTTAAAAAGGGTAGTGGATAATAATTCCTTTTTGTGGCAGCATTCAAAGGTTTGAAATCGACACATATCCTAAATCTTCCGTTCTTCTTGGGTACAATAACAACTGGAGAGACCCATTCGGACTCCTCCACTCGAAAGATGAAATCTGCTTCCAAAAGCTTCGTCACCTCTTCATGAAGTGCCTTGTCATGAATGACCCCCAACCTCCTAAGCTTTTGAACCTTTGGCTTGGCACCTTCTTTTAGATTGATTCTATGCTCGACTCCTTTAGCTCCTTGCAGCTCTGTATATTCAGTGGAGAATAACTTTGGAAATTCCTTGAACATGTCTTCATACTCCTCTTCTAGCATGCTCCTTACATTCACTTTGGCAGGCTCTACAATTGCTTTTGGACTATCCTTCTCCTCCTTCACCTTCACATCATGCATTGATGCTTCCTTTTCAACACTTATCCCAAAAAGATCAGGACATAGTTGCATCAAGCCTTCCTCTACACTTTCTTCTGATGATGTAGATGAAGCATCACTATCGTATGATGTGGTTTCCGTCGAATCCGTATCTTGCATCTCCACTAGGGGCTGTGTATGGCTCTTGTGTGTCTTCATGTTGTAGACAATGGTCCTTCCTTTCTCTTTGTCGGGGATGGTGATCAAGCCCGTGCCCCAATCTTGCTTAGCACCAAGGGTTATAAGCCATGGCCTCCCTAAAATGATCGGATACGCATTCTCACCCGCTTGCATCACGTAGCAATCAACCAAGCACTCGATCCCCAAGACTTTTATCTTCAAATCTTCAGCTATTCCAAGACACCTTGCCTTTTTGTGGTTGGCCATACTCATACGGATCGAAGAATTCACTGACATCTTAACGCCTGCTTCCTTCATGATAGCCTCGGTCATGACACACACCTGGGCACCACCATCCACATATGCTTGCACTTCCGTCTTCTTTCCCAGCATAGCTTTAACTATTGGAACCATATCCACTGGGTGACCAACCCTCAAAGATGACACCATGCTTTGACGCTTTTCCTTCTTGGAAGGGAGCCGCGTACTCACACACTTGGTCCACTGCCTCCTCAATTTAGCATTCAAAGCCACCAACTGACCAAAAGATATATTTACCTTTTGATTTCGTATGTCGTCGACAATATCATAGTCTTCAACACCCTGGCCAAGGAGGTAGTCCTTTGGACCAATTTTCCTTCTTCGCCGCCTCTTGCTACTTTCTGGTTTGTCTTCTACCTTAGCCTTTCCTTTCCTTGCTCTTGTTTCCCTCTCTTCTTCTGTCTCTTTCTCCCTATCATGCCTAGCTCTCTTATTGGCCAAAACATCCACATCTTGATGCTCAAGGGTAATGATGTTAATAGCCCTACCTTCTCCATTTGCAGGCAACGGTTGCAGTTGTTGTTGCGGCGATGGTGCTTCTAGTGCCCGTTCTTGATGATTCTCTTCTATTCTTCCTCGACCACGTCCATATAGGGGGTATATCCCTCCTCTCTCTCTTGGCAGTTCAGGAAAATCAGGGGCGTAATGACCCTCTTCATCACAATTGTAGCATCTACCTTGTAGACTTCGTCCCCTGCCTCTCCCAGCTGGCCACTCCTCTCTTTGGTTCCTATTCATTATGTTAATTCTTAATTCTTGCCACTGACCAGCAAGATCATGCAAAACCCGGGCCGTAACAGGATCTGGACCTTGAACCACTCGCTCCACTCTATCATCCGTTGTCACAGGGACCATTGGTTGCACCACAACTGGCTCAGCATGTGTCAGGCCTTGCTCCCACCTTCTCTTGATCTTCTTGCTCTTGGCCTCGGCAATTTCCACAGCTCTTTTAAATGTAGCAGGCTCATCTTGATCGACCTTCTCCCTTACACTTGGATGGGGACAATCCATAAACTGACGTACTTTAAAGAAATCCCCTGGAGGTACTTGGGATGCCGCCTCTAATTGAACCCAAATCCCTTTGAAGTGTTGCAAAAACTCTTTAAAGTTAGCATGAACATCTTGCTGCAAACCTCTCAATTTTGTTGTCGCTTCTGTTGCGGTTAGTTTGTTTCCAAACCTGTCAAAAATTGCCAGCTTCACCTGCTCCCATGTTTGCTTTTTTTCTTCCTCTAAACCTTCAAACCACTCCCGAGATTCTCCTTTGAGCGCAAGAGGAAATACATGAAGCTTGGCTTCGTCATTCACAATGTGAATACCAAGCGTATGCCACTCGAAGTCCGCAATCCAATCCTTCACATACTGCTTCCCTGTAAACACTGGCCGACTATACGCCATCCCTTTGAAGTTGCTTCTCCCTTGCGTGACTAATTCCACAAAATTTGAAGTCTTGCACCTCAACCAAACATCCACTTTTCTTCAATGAAGCTCGAACTTCACAGCAAAACCGCTCCACTTGGGTGCACAACCGGCAAATTTCCGCTCCCCAGCGGGATCGCCAAAGGATGATGGAGCAAAAGATGTCGTGCACACACTCACACACCCAGACAACTCAACACAACACAAGGAATTTACTTGAATTCCTCACCTCACTCACTACCACTCAAAATCTCCCTAAAAACTCTACCCACAAGCTCAATTTAAACTCCAAACGCCTCGACCTACACACCCTTGCCTGCTCGTAGACACTACAAGGTCAGTCGAGGTGATCAACACTTGAAATCACGTTTGATGGTGACCAAAATATACAAGAAAAACCATCAAAAAACCAAAAAATCCAGCCACAAAAGGCCACTCTCAAACCATTGCAAAAGCTTCACCAAACTCCACTCTGTTGGACTCTTTGGAGTAGCGCCAACCCTAATGACACCGATACAGGGTCACATAGTCTTGCAGAAAGCCGCACCTTCTTCCCTCAATTCCTTGCACACACACATCCATGGAAACCTCAGAACTTCCATAGACTCTCCCAAGTACTAAATTGAAGAGAGAAAGCTCTCATTCACTCCTCCACACACTCGAAAACAGGACACGAACGCGACGGGACAGCACTAGACCACCTGTAGGAACCCTGCTTCCTCACACACACCGAGGGGTGAAAGTGTTGATATTGCTCTTCCAAAGTTATCCCTCAGCCTGGACCATCATGGCACCGTGAGTGATGTGGCAATTTTAAGCCATTTCACACCCTTTTTGACCATTTTTTGACCTTTTTTGGCCCAGTTTTGGCCAGTTTTGATCCCCGGCGGGCATTTTTCGCAGGAAAAATCCCAAACGAACTCCAAAATTCACCAAATCTTGTACGCTTGATCCTCGATACCCAAAGCACATTTACACATCCCTACATTCCATTTTTGACCACTTCTAGGGCGATGTACGTATCACCGCAGATCAGGCGCCGCAAATAGACAGTTACCGTATGTGTCAAACTTCTCGAGCGGGATGAGAGTACCCACACTTGTCACTTGCATTATTTACATTCTAGAAAGCTCAAAAACATTCTATAGAGCCAAAATAAGCCACCTAGAACCATATCCAAGGCCCCGATACCCTATCCAGGCATACGTATGCTCGATTTCCGACACGCAAGCACGCATTTTTACAATGTGCACACGTTGCACCTTTTTTCGAACTTGAAACCACTTTGCAAAGCTCCCAAATGCATGTATTTACATCTTTTTGTACATATGACCATGCATATAAATGCTACTTTGTACACGCCAAAAGCGGTCTATCATTGTCACAAGATCCACTCGAATGATAGAATCTTGGAACTGTTGGTAGACATGGTTTTTAGACTTGTCATGCACCATTTTTGCTTCCCTCATGAAAGGACGTCCTAAGATCATTTTCGATGCCATAGTGTTTTTGGAGAAATCCATAACAATGAAGGTAATCCTTATTTTATGTCCCAAGACCTTGATCTTGAGATCTTCTAGCATCCCAATAGGTTTAACAATAGACCCATTGGCCATCTTCACTACTATGGTTGTGGTCGCAAGGTGAGGTCTTCCCATAGCTTCCCAGAAATTTTTAGTCACAATGCTAACCCCAACACCACCATCAAGGATTCCCTTCACAGTTAATTTCTTAGTAGTGATTGGTATGGTCGCATTGCATTCATCACCCTCAAAGTATTGTCCCAACTTGTTAACAGGTATTTCTATAACAAGGTTCTCATTTAGGTTGGGTTGTGGATCTAAGTGTTCCTCCTCTATTGGCATCTCCCCAACTCCATCCATCTGTGCAAATTGTGGTAGCCCAAACTTGAGTTCTCCATTGAGGAAGGCTCGAAGAGCTGAGACTAGCTCAGAGTCTTTATATAGTTTGGACATGATGGTGGTTTTTACTTCTGAAGACATGAAATCCATCAATTTGGCAATTTTTAATGGCACCTTTTGGACTTCAGTCCCTTGACGTGGGGAAGATGGGATCTCCATTTCTTCAATAGGATCAGGTAGTCCCTCTGTAAACATTCTTTCCATCAAGAAGTGAGTACACCCACTTTCCCATGACTTTAAGTCACTTTCTTCTTGGATGACACTAGGTATGGCTAAGGGTCTATGGTCTTGGTGAGGTTGTTGTTGCGTAGGGAACACGCTGTCTGTAATCTGGATCTTCCTAGGTGCTGGTTCTAGATCCCTTTGGGTATCTTCTACCAAACTCCTTAATTGCTTGACTCGCTCGATCTCCTCTGTAGGGTTTGGATAAGTTCCTATCTTCTTCTTGGATCCTGGCCATTGTGTCTCATGAAGATCTTCCTTGTTGGTTTCTATGTTAGTGGTTTTTTTGGTCTCCATGGTTTCACCTAAATCAGAATCTTCTTCAGTGTCGTTCATATATACGGGGTCGTCACTAGTCCCTATGTTGGTCTTTCAACTGGGGTCTGACTACGCTGCTTTTTGCGATCTCTTTCTTCGTGTTTTCTTCTTTTTCTGAGATTGGGCAATTGATGCCGCGTCTCTTTCCTCAAGAATATAGTTTTGTTTTTGGAGCATCGATCGTGTGAGTACGTTTACTGGTACCACATGTGTACTTTGTGATGGCTCCTCGATAACTTCAATCAAGTTTAATGGCGTGATCTTCGGTGCATTTGGATTATTTGGACATTGGGCAATCAAATGATCTATGCCACATCGATTACACATGAGTATTGGCATTGTAGACGTGCTCGCTTAATTGGTTTGCATAAGTGTGGCATTCTTTTGTAGCCTAATAGGACACTCGGGTACACGATGTGGACCTCCACACTCATAGCATTGAAGAGGTGGTCTCTTAGCAGTGTAATTGATATTTGGCCTCTTGCCGCAAGAGCAGCTACTTGATATACACGTTTGACTTGTCCCCAATAGTCCTCCATGTAGTATTGTGGACTTTCTTCAAGCACATCCATCCCATAGGCGATATTAGGATCTATATCTTCCTCACAGACTTCCAAACAAGAAATAGATGACTCACAACCCACTTGATTCACAGTAGTGATTCTCGGATGTGGTGGTTGCGGTCCTAGCACTGGAGGTGGTAAGGGTGTTGTTTGAACAACATTTTGGGCCCTAGGGACCATGTGTTGTGCTGTTTTTTCAAGAGGTGGGGCCGGCATCAATGCAGGCACTCGAGGTGTGTCTGTCCATGCTAAGGTTGGTCTATTGGCCATCGTGTGCTTAAATACTATGCAATCCTTAGCTTGATGACTATACCTTCCACAGGCATTGCAGTTCCCATTGAATTTTACTCTAAAAGTAGGGTATTCACTGGTACTATGCGGTCCATAGCATACTGAGCACCACTGTTTCTCCCTTCTTGGATACATATGATTGTTATGCGGAGCACGATTGTCTCTAAGAGTCTCTTGAATAGCCTTGGTGAGATATGCTAAAGTCATCTCAGATACATTTTGCTCCTTAGCAATAGGCTTTAGGGTCATTGGCTGATGCCCTGATGCTTGCGAGCTAATAGATTTAGGCTCAACATACACTCTTTCTCCTTGAATCATTAAATTATCCTCCAATTGGAGCTCATTGGTGGTAACTGCTTCCCAAGTGGTGATACCTCTAATGACTAAGCCATTGTAGATATCCTCATGTCGTAACCCCCTAATGACTCTATCAAGCAATTGGTTATTGTTGAAGCGCTCATTTGGATTACAACGAGAATTCAAATGCTTCAAGAGATTAATAAAGTCTCTCACCGACTCTCCTTCCTCTTGTTGGGCTTTCTGGAGCTAAGAGGATACACCCCAAAGTACTCCCTCTCATCTGTATTCTTTTAAGAACAGTCTCCTAAGAGTAGGGTAAATCGTTCTTTCTTCCACCCTTAGGGTTCTATACCAATCCCCAGCCTTTCCACTTAAGGTTAGGCTCAAAGCATTGCTCTTATGTAGGTCGTTGTGTTCTCCTAGAGAATCGCATATTTGTTCAAACACTTCGATATGCTTTCTCACATCCCCGTCTGCACTAAATTTTTGTGTGAGCTTGGCTATTTGTACTGCCTTACTTCTAGGCTCTCTATCAGGCGCGTTACGCATATTCTCAGCAATAGATCAACCGATAGTTTGAGTAAATGTTGCCAAGTCACCTAAGTGAGCAGGCAGCGTGGGTGGAGGTGCTCCAGAGACTACATGTGGAGTAGGTATTGGCATCGGGCTTGGTGCATAGGAAGCCCTTGGGTTCCACGTTGGGTACGATGTTGTGTCATGTGGTGGTCCAAAGTTCATATGTTTGGCCCTAGGCATAGCAGACATCGGATGTGACATGCTAATGCTAGCTGGTATAGTCCCATGGAAATAAGAACTTGGGTGTTGTGGTTGTGGAGCATAGGTAGTTGAAACAATGGGAGGGGTAGGGACTACATGAGTGTGATGACCCATAGGTGCATACGATTGGTACACACTTGTAGGTACTGTTGCAAGCATTGAGCTACCATGTAGTGGTGCTTTACTAACAAATGAGGTCCATGGCGTGTTTCTTGGCATGCCCATCATTGGGGTAGGCATGGTAGCCGTGGTTTCATCAAGGGAAAGATGAGCTAGACTTGGAAAGGTGAAGCTGTCACTTGTGGGCTCAGATTGCACTGAGACCCCTAGAGAAACAACATATGGAGGATCCATCGTACTTACCGAGGGAGTCTCCATTTGCGATAAGGTCGGTTGTTTAGCCTTTCCTATATCTAAGAATCTCATGAGACCCGTTGAAGGCATGTTGATCCCCTTGTTCTGTCTCTCTAGCTCAATGACCCTATGGATGACCTCACAAACTCTTTGTTGTTGATCCTCCACACTAGTAGCGCCCATTGTGGATTGTAGGACATCTAACCAACCCACGTGATAGGTGTGACCTGTGTATAGGTCGGTCTGAGTTTGCGTTTGTAGTTCGTACTCCCAGTTCTCATTTAGGAAAACTCCATCTAGGATTGAGGTGCTAGGGGTGTCCTTTGAGCTAGATGCAATGTTGCTTTCTAGGGGTTGGCCCTTAGCGGTTGCTAAGTCAAAAGCACTCGATTGCTCTCTTAGCAAGGATATTGACATAGGGGCTTTCTCTTTTAACTCTCTTCATTGCTCCGCCTTGCGTAAGCTCTCAATTTCCTTTTCCCTCGCCTGCAAGGATATACCGCTCAACCTCTTGCACTTCGGCAAGGCTTCTACCATCGGGTAATATTACCTCGGAGGAAAATAACTCTGAAGAGTCAGGAGGTGTAGTGAATGAAGTATTCACGTGCACATTCTCTAACGATATTGGGTCTACGTTGGTCACGAATGGAGAATTTACTTCCCCACCCCCCCCTCATTTACATCATTAGCTCCATGTTCAGAGCGAGTGGGTCTACTAAAGGTTTGCTTCAGGGGGCTAAGCACGCTCGGCCCGGCTTGAGCTATCGGGATTAGGCATTGGGAAACCCTCCATGACGTCGTAGTCAGAGGAAGAGTCACTAGTTGCTATGTTCAGGTCTTGGTTTGTACTACCTTGGGTCCCCGCCGAGGGCCCGGAACCTAAAGTAGGTAGATATTGAGAACTCGCATAAGTAGAAATTCTCTCTAGTTGCTCCGTCTCTAGCACTCGACCAGAGCGCAGATGCATGTGCCTTTGGCACCCTACTAGCGTCGGCGAATAACCTCGAAGGTTAACCGCTTACCTTTTTTAAGCGTCCGTTTTCACTCGTGTTTTTTACGTTTTTAATGTTTGATTTTTTTGATTAAAGTGTGTGATAGCTCAAAACGAGCGTATCACTTAGGGGATTGCTGTGTGGTTTACAACACAATTTTCGGGCATCTGAAGTTCCGTTGGTTCTCAAAAAATCTATTTTTAGCTACGTGTGAAGCTAAAATTTGTAATTTTAAAAGGCGACTGAGGCCTAGGCCTGAGCGTGAGCTTCGGCTTCGGTCTGGGAGATATTCCCGATCCCGATCCTACCTTTAAATTTTTTTAAATTTTATTTTTAAAAAAAAAGGATAAGGTCGCCACGGCCTGCACGAGAGCACACACACACACTCTATCTACCTACTTCTAACTAATACACCTACTGTTACACACTAACACACTCTATTAACTCTCACAGATCTACTTCCTACTTACTGTACACAGAAAACTAACAACCTTAATACACAGAGAATAAACACAGTACCTTTGAAAACTCCATTAACAAAGAAAACTAATAACCTTAATACACAGAGAATAAACACAGTACCTTTGAAAACTCCATTAACAAAAAAAATACACAGTATAACACAAAATTCTTCTTCTCAACACACACACCCTCCTTCCTTACCTTTCCTACAATTGAAATTGCACTACAAAAGAAGCACAGAGTGCCATTCAAGATTAGTGTATGGCATTCCCCTGCAGCGGCGCCAAAAATGTGCGCGTATGTCGCACGTGTCAATGCAAGGAACTTGTCGATACACCGCGTGCGAGCGCGTCGTGGAGGATTCCTCGCCGTGAAGAAGAAGGAGACGCCGCTACGCCACACTCAACCGCTTCACCGCCGTCGTGCCGTCGCAATGCTCGATCACACACACACACACTCTCTCTCTCTCACGCATACACACACACACAAGGAGATGAAGAAGAAGAAGATGGAGATGGAGCAAGAGCACTCTTCTATTGCACAAATGAGAGAATGAGTGATTTTAGGTTTAGTTGACTTTTATATGAGCTCGTCCCATTCACACTTGGGCGCCCATGCTTAGCCAACTAATCCCTTGAATGTTCCAGTTAGAGTGCGCCTGTCATCGGTGATCACTCTTACCCTTTTCCTATTGGACCGACAAGCTCGGTACCTGACTCTACCAAGTAAATAATACAACATCCGTCGTAGGTGATAGGGTGTCCGTGAGCCGTGAGGGTTAACAATGATGAACCGGTCGATGCACCACCCAAAATGGAGAAACAAAACGTGGTACTCAGATGCACCAATGAGACTGAGTGCCTTAACACAGACAACACATATGTGGGGCTTTATAAGTTCAATAATGGAGACCAAACACTCTATTACAGATGGGATGAGCCCCGCATCAAAGAATTAACCGACCAGAAAAACTTGTATGTTTACACTTACACGGAGGGTAGAAGTATTCAGGTGGTCATAATGGACAAGTATGGCCGAAAGTACTCCCCAATGGACCAGAAGGAGCTAGAGAGATATACATATTTTGGAGGACCACTCCACCAATACTATATAATTCCGAAAGTTGAAAAAACCACGACTACTCACATCAAACCTGAGACTGTACTTAAGAGTTCCTTGAGAACAAGAGTGGAAGATTCTTATGGACATGAACGAGTGCCAAGAACAGAACCCTTAGGGTCAACGGCGACTAGGGCTTCCATGAACACACATAGGGGCAGCTCTGTTCCTGAATTCACTTACACCAATGGAATCCCTCCGACTATCACAAGAGATCAAATTAATGAACGTAGGGCGGATAGGATACCACTGTTACTACCAAGAGGAGATTACGATCCAAGAGAAGCCATTCCAGGGGGACCAAGAGTTGTTAGAATGGTTGCAGAGGCCAGGCGTATGCAACCATCCCAAGTGGCAAAATGCTTACCCAAAAAGTATAATGGATCTGGCGATCCGTATGCCCATGTTTCAACCTTCAAACAAGTATTGAGAGCGGAACAGGTGACTGATTTTCACACTCAGCATGAAGGATTTGGGTTGACATTGGAAGGTAATGCCCTGACTTGGTTTCAACCATTAAACAACTTAGAATTCCCAAGTATTGAGCAACTTCTTCGGGAATTCGCTGAGGAATTCTCAAAAAGACGGATCAAGCATAACATTGTCTCCCAGATTTATGCATTTAGGCAAAAGGAAAAGGAAAAGGTGAAAGAAGCATCGCTTCATTTCAGGCAGTACATTGAAGGATGCCCGGCTCGAGAACTACCTCAAGATGAAAGACTATCAGTCCTCTTCATAGAGGGACTGCGAAATGACACGCTCAAGAAGGACTTGCACCTGAAAGCCTGTGTCACCTTTGAGCAAGTCACGAAAGAGGCATTGTATCTTGTAGATAACTGCAAAGCATATGGGGAAGTGACTGAAGACATAGATCAAGGGACCAGTAGCACCTCTTCAACTACGAGTGAGTCCATGACAAAATCGGGAGGGCAAAACCCAATTGTACCTGACATTGATCGAGTGATTGAGGAAGTGATCAGGAGGATGAACCAAGGAAACATGACGAACCCAAACACACGACAACCGCCCACCCGAAAATGCGATACTTGTGAGGTGACCATCGAACCCAGTGGTGCAAGCTTTAACAAAGGCCTGGAGCTAATGCACAGCGGATATTGAAATGGTGTGCTACACAACAAAAATGGACAAACCATGAAACTCATGAATGTTTCTACAATCGGAACTATGTTAGAGAGAGACAATATGGACCACCTGGAGGACAACAACTTCCACCCCCTCCAAGGTACCAAGTGGGGTCAAATAACGTAATCTTGGGTAAGGAAAAAGCTCAACCGGTGTTGGGACATCAACCTCCTTTACCCCAAGAAAATAGGGCTATGGTAAGGATTTCTCAACCCATAGAACCACCATTTAGGAGTGCCACACTTGTGTCATCTCCTATCCCGAAAATCCACCTGGAGCATGAGCTCTACCCAAATGACATCCAATCATTGTATGGAGATGCAAGCACATCGATATCGGAAGACAGTAAACCACAGTCATTGAAGACTTTACCTTCATTTATTGGTAACCCTGAAACTTGATTAGAGGTAAGGAAAGTTCCATCTCAATGGAAAGCCAATCCTAAGATGATGGACACTAAAACTCTTCACGAGCTGATGTCATCACCTATCCATTGTACATTGACTTTGTCAGAGTTGCTGAACATTAAACCGCATCTTTGGGAAGAGGTTGCAAAAAATTTGGAAAAATAGGGCTTATAATTCCTTCAACCGAGGTTTCTCGAAACACGTTAAAAACACAACCCTCGAAGCAGACTAAACATGAGCCAGTGCCAATCAACAAGGTAGGGGACTATTGTGAAGGTGAAGAAGGAAATACTACCTTACCTGTAGAGTACAAGGATGTAAAATCGATATCGATATTGGATAGTGGAGCCAGAATTGCCATAGCCACCAAAGCAATGTGGAAAAAATGGAAAAAACCTGCTCTAAGGAAAACGACAATGAAACTTCAACTAGCAGATGGGTACCTGGAGAGACCTATTGGCATCTTGGAGCAGATTGTAGTAACCTCTTGTGGAATTGCATACAAACACACCTGTGCTATCATGAAGTTCGATGAGAGCAACAATTTCGACATCATTCTGGGCAGACCATTCATGCGTCAGCTCAAAATGGTCCAAGATTGGGGTTACGAATATATCTATTTGAGGAACAAGGATGTCACTACAAAAATTAGTGTCACCGATCATAGCTATAAAGACGTAGACAGAGCCCCAGGAGAAGACCTGCATTCCACAACTGACCAGGAAGGAGGAATACCGACCTGGCTCTAGAACAAAGCTTAATAATGGATAGGAGAAGCTTCAGATTCTGGAAGTCTAAAAAAAGAAGACTGCATTCTTGATAGGACTACACAAGATGAAGCATACATACCAGAGCCTTTTCCAGAGGAGAAGTTCGAACCGTTTGGATGGCAACAAATACTAGCTACTCTTGATGTTTGTGTCAATGAAGTGACCCTCACCAAATTTTGTGACGAGGAAGGGTACGATATCATTCCATTCTAGTTGATGAATGTTTGCCTAACTCTGAAGACTGAGGAAGACGTACCTGACAGCATAGTGGATGAAATCTCTGTAAGGGACCTTGTCCAAATGAATGCCGAAGAAGAGTTTCAAGACTCGAATGATAGGGCGCTAGAGGATAACATGGACGATGAGCTGTCCAGTAGCTCGAGCCAGAGCATCAAACGGAAGGATCGTCGAGTGATATACTATGATTTCCCAAACCAAACCCTCGAAGACAACGCAGGTATCGAGATAAACGCAAAAACAACCACAACAAGCACCATGAGGACTCAGTACCTCTGTTAACTGACAAAATGCAGTACTTGAGATTAGTTGAAGTGGCTGACTGCCTCAAGGACAGGATATCAAAGCGATACATGAAACATGACTCAACCAAAACATCATCAAAACATAAACAAATAAAAGAGAAACATACCGAAAAACCGTCTAAGTTGTCCAAAATGGAACGCAAAGTCAAATACAATGATTTAAAATGGGCATTGAAAGAAGTTTGGACAACCGAAATGGAAACTAACGAAGAATCAAATGATGATAAATTCGATACACCATTCCACTATAAGAAGTATACCATTCAGGATAGGAAGATAGTGGTGCAAAAACCCAAACAAGATCCCAAAGAACCAGGAACTTCATATGATGGGCCTGAAAACACGAAACGCATCAACTTAGCAGAACTCAGAGAGGAGCCTCAACCGGCCTATATTGCCACGGACCTTACTGAAGAGGAAGAGAAACTCCTAGTCGATACGCTCAGGCAATATAAAGATGTCTTTGCATGGTCTTACAAAGATCTAAAGGGGATAGATCCTGAGATATGTCATCACACAATTCCCCTTAAGAGCGATGCCAGACCATGCAGACAACGTCCTTACATGTACAATGAAACTTTTGCACAGAAAATCAAGGAGGAAATAGACAAATTAAAGGACGTCGAGTTTATCTACGAGATTGAGCACACAGAGTGGGTGTCCCCGATTGTGGTGGTACCCAAAAACAATGGCAAACTGTGGGTTTGTGTAAATCTCAAGCAAGTAAATGCAGCCACCATTAGGGATAACTATCCACCACTGCCAATAACTGATCATGTTATTGAGAGGGTAGCAGGGAAAGAGGCCTATAGTTTCTTGGATGGGTTCTCAGGCTACAACCAGTTTGACAATTAAGGCGAAACATCACCATAAGATAGCTTTTGCAACAGAGTGGGGTATATTTTCATATAGGGTAATGCCTTTCGGCTTGACCAATGTCCCGGCCACATTTCAAAGACTAATGACCCACACATTCAAAGAATATCTCAGATAATTTTTGGAGATCTACATGGATGATCTTTGTGTTCATTCCCACCGACGAAGTGACCACATCACTCATCTAGGTAAAGTCTTTGAAAAATGCAGGACATATTGTATTTGCTTAAAACCGGAAAAATGTGCCTTCATGGTGAGACATGGTAGAATTCTGGGCCACAATGTGTCAAAAAATGGCATTTCAACTGATCAAGAAAAGGTGAGGACAATTGCTGCACTACCGAGACCAACGAAGATAAAAGAAGTGCAAGCATTTATGGGGCATTGTGGATACTACTGGCGATTCATATATATGTATGCTGTAATAGCCAAGCCATTGTACGCCCTCATAACTAAGTTTGAATGGATGGAGGAATGTGAGCAAGCTTTCCAAAAATTGAAGCAACATTTGATTTCAGCTCCAATTTTGCAAGCCCCTGACTGGAGCAAAATCTTCCACGTCCATGTGGATACGTCAACGTATGCCATTGGGTGCATATTAGCCCAGCTCGGAGAGAAGAAAATGGATTTTCCCATTTGCTACTCCAGTCTCGACAACTAAACAATGCAGAGCAAAATTATACCACAACGGAAAGAGAGGGCCTTGGAATGATCTATGCTGTCAAGAAATTTAGACACTACCTTCTAGCAAACAAGTTTGTCTTCTTCGTGGATCACCAAGCACTGCTATATCTAGTGAAGAAACCTTGCAACACTGGAAGAATTGTTCGCTGGTTTATATTGTTGCTTGAGTTTGACTTCACGGTGGTTGTAAAAAAGGGGACCACATACGAGAGAGCAGATCATCTTTCACAACTATTTTATGGGGAAGCACCTGCGGGTGTCGATGATGAACTTCCTGATTCATATCTGTTCAACATAGAAATGGTGCCGCGATGGAGCGAAGAGGTCATGCCACTACTCACAATTGGCTCTTTGCAGATAGAAAGACAACCATCAATGATCCATCAAACACAGAATCTCATCCTTTTAGCAGGACGGATGTACAAACACGATAAGGATGGAATACTGAGACTATGTGTACAACCTGAAGATACCACCTACTACCTCAAACAAGCTCATATACAAAACACGGGATTTCACACTGGTGAAATACAGACATGCCAACGGTTACAAAGACTGGGCGTCTACTGGCCAAACATGGAATACAGTGTCCATAAATATGTAAAATCCTGCGATAAATGTATAATACAGCCACCAATGGAACATGCCACAATGTTTCGAGTAGTACAAGCACCAAAATGGAGTGCTCACATCATTGAGTACTTAAAAAACAAAACCTTTCCAGAGGAATGGGACAAATCAAGAAGGAAAACTATTGAGGAAGAGGCCAAACACTATCTACTCATTGCCAACCAACTGTATAGGCGAGGGAAAGACGAACAATTACGGTTGTGTGCTACGAAAAGTGAATATTATGTCATCCTCAATCACGCACACTCGAGACAACCCGGAGGACACTTCTCCGTTGATAAAATGGCAAAGCTAGTGCTAAACTCAGGTATATGGTGGCCGACCCTATTCATGGATGCAACAACATATGTCAAACAATGTGATGAATGTCAACGCAGTAAACCACCCCTATGGAGAGATGACATGCCACTGAGGCCGATGATGGGAGTTTGTGCTTTTGCCAAATGGGGCATTGACTTCATTGGTCCCATCAATCCTCCAGGATACAGGACACACACACAATACATTATTGTAGCAATGTATTACATGACGAAGTGGGCGAAAGCCAAAGCAACCCAAAAAAATGATGCAAGGACTACAACTCAGTTCCTTTTTGAAAATGTCTTTATGCGGTATGGACTACCAATCAAAATAGTAAGCGATAGAGGAACACACTTTGTGAAAGACGTCATTGAGACTCTCCTTGACGAATTCATGGTGGTCCATCGAAAGTCAGCACCCTATCATCCGCAAGCCAACTGACAGGCATAGAGCACTAACAAAATCCTATGCACCGTGCTCACCAAAATAGTCCGTGACTCAAGAAATGATTGGGATCAGAAATTACACACTGCTTTGTGGGCTTATCGTGTAGCTTTTAAAACTTCCATTGGCACGACTCCCTTTAGCCTAGTGTTCGAAATTAATGCGATACTACCATTGTAATTCATAGTCACATCCCTCAGGGTGGCAACACAATTAGGATGGACGGGCCATGAGCTATCGAAGAGACTAGACACCCTAGAACAATTAGATGAAACTAAACTCAAAGCGATAGCTGGGATATATGCTCAGAAAAGCAAATGAAAGCTTTTCATGATCAACACGTGATTGGTAAGGAGTTCCAGAAAGGGGATTACGTTCTCATGTACATCTTGAAACAACACTCCAAGAAACTCAAAAAGCGAGGAATGGGGCCTTTTGTGATCCATGATATATCGCAAAGTGGTGCCATTAAACTTGCAACATTGGCAAGAGAGGAGATGCCTAATTGGACGAGTGGTTACAGGTTAAAGAAATATCTTCTTCCGCTGACACCAGACGAACTCGCAACATTCCATGCAGCAGCTCAACGCAGATGTCAAGCACAGGACATTCGGGAACAAGCACAACAGGAGGCCAAACTCAGAATATTGAAACGCAGGGACATGGTTAGGAGGAATGGATTTACGTATTCAGTTACAACTTGCCAACGGCACCACCAAAAGAGCGTTAGTGGATACAGGGGCCAGAGCTAATGTGGTTAACTACTCCACTTTTAGAAAAATCACACAGGAACCTCTAATGCCAAACACTATGGGGTTCAAGGTCGCCAACAGAGGTACTATGGACAGTCTAGGCCACATAAATTTGCCAATCAACATTGATGGAACAGTGTATCCACATCAATTTCATGTGGTCAAAGATCATCAACTCAACGAAGCAGTTATTCTAGGCGTGCCGTGGATGAGCACTTATCAGGCAACACCAAACTAACAGGACAACACTTTACGCATCAAACATGAGGGCCAATCTTTAGCCACGCCATTCGTACAAACGGACTATGAATGGGAACCTCTACCTTCGCCACATGCGACAGCTCAACAATCATCCATCACCAAGGTTACGAAAATATGTGTCAAGAAATCAATCATGGAAACCAAGCCCAGACAATTGTGGATACCTAAATGCCAAATCAATACCCGTAAAGCTACATTGCCTACAAAAAATTTAAACCATCACGAATTTCCCACAGCTGTTGTCAAACGGCCTAAACCGATGGAACACTCTCTTCGACATCCAACCACACTCAAATGGGTATGGCAACCGAAACAACATCGCCTTCACGATGCCTCTTCTAGTGGATCCACCCCTAGGGAACTTCGATGGCAACCCAAAAAATGCCAACAACCGACACCATCGGCAGCATCAAAACTTTTGCAGTTTACAGTCAAATACAGAGCACGCCTTCTACAATTACTATTGTTTGGGCCACGCAGCTTCCAAGGAACCTCGCCACTAGCAACCATTGAACATATTGTTCAGCACCTATCTCTTGCACAACAATTTGTTTTCCCATGCATATCCTCCATGAGCATCATAGAGCCACACTATACGGCTATGCATAGACACGTGCTTTATTCCAATGCACTCTGACACATTCTCATCGTGGATGAATCACTTTAGGAAGGGGGAAAAAGCGGTTGGAGTACCACTTGTATATACCATTACTATTATCCTGTTTCTTTTCTTTTCTTTTCTTTCCCGTTTCCTTAAAAAACACAAGTTTTCGGAGCCTGACAGACTCTTAGTTGGCATAATCATGAGCCATAACGTCACGATCTAATACCAGAATAAGAGTATGTATATAAGGGAGGTGACACTAATTTTGGCTAATTTCGGCCTACTAATAATCATTGTAAATAATTTTCTTTTACAAAAATGCAAAAAATGACAGCTAATCAACAAAAAATTGATAAGTCGAGCCAGGAAAGTCAGAATCGACTTTTGAAAGCAAACGCCAAAACTTCAAAGCAAAGACTACAACCATGGAAAATATGGAAAAATTCAACACATAATGAATTTTGGACCAACTTCTGAAGAATCAAAACTGCAGATCGGACGTCATTTGTAAACTAAGTGTCAGAATGACGAACGGTTCGAACAGAAGGTGATGTGCCCAACAAGATATGAGCAATGAAGATAAGTATAAATGGGGCATTCCGGGTAGACTGGGATCATATAGTCAAAAAAGGGTAGCAGAAGCTCATTTGCATTCACACACACACACAGAGAGAGAGAGAGAGAGAGAGAGAGAGAGAGAGAGAGAGAGAGAGAGAGAGAGAGAGAGAGAGAGAGAGAGAGAGAGAGAGAGAGCCACAGGAGCATAGGGTTTTTGGAATTGCTTCTGCCTGCTGCGACCACCTCGGTGGATCTCACTACACCAGATTTGACATGTATGATCATTAACCTTGCAAGAGCATGTGTGTGTGACCCATACTACATCAACAATACCAAAACAACAAATGAAAGCAGTACAAGGTTACAAAATCAGGAAACTCACAGGGCCAATGTGGGATTCCAAAACCTATCAGAAACAAGAAAAACTTCATCAGTAGACCCCAACTACGTGGCAGAATCAGCCAAACTAAGAACATTAGAAAAAGGTGCTGGAACATGGATCGCGATCCATGTTCCCAAAACCCTAAAATCAAGGAAGCTTCTACAGGAGCAACTATAGAGACCCAGGAACAAAGCCCCATGATTGTTTTTGCAAAAAGCTTCCCAACATGGATCGGGATCCATGTACCTTTTTGCCAAAATCAGGATCAAAGAGGTTCACTAGCTGGACAATGTACCAATAGTCCTGGGGTTGCAAAATGATCACAAACAATGCTCTAAAGATCATCAGATCCACCTGGATTGCTACAGTTAGTTTGTAAATGGTCTTTTGGTCAAAAGTACTGCTAAAGTAATTTGAAAAACTTCAAACTTTCCTCGAAGTCTATCAACAAGCAATTGTAACCTAAGAATGGTGATGGGATCAAAACCAAGAAAAAGTATACTTGCAAAATGGTGAAACTTGCAAGATTCAGTTTGCCTTCCCAAAAGAATTCAAAGTCTGGGGAAACTTGCCAGGAAACCAAGCAAAGCTATGAACTACAGACCTCAACCATCAGAAATCAATGCAAGGAGAGATTTCAAGCAAAACATGACTCCAAAAGTGGTGGCCAGAAACAGATTTGGTCAAAACGGAAAAAATATGGCCATAAACTAAGAAATGGGGAAAACTATGGAAACATGTCCAAAGTTGAAAAAAATTCACCAGTGTAATAGGAAAACCTATAGGAACCAATGTGTACAAGAACTATGTTCAAATGCTTCCCAACATGGATCGCGATCCATGTACCTTTTTGGCCAAAATAAGTAAAACCCATGCCATCAATACGATCAAGAAATCCAAGCCATGAAGTGTCAAGCCATTTGAATCCCAAAAACCCACTTCCAAAAGTCAAAATCTCTGAGTCTGTACATGATTTCCAAAATTTAGCCCAAGTGTCAAACCATTGATCAAAATCCCAAACTTTTTGGACCAAGTCATAATCAAGATGAACCCTACCATATGGTATTAGCAGCTTTCCAAAATATTACCCAACATGGATCGCGATCCATGTACGTTTAGCTCTAAATTGAGAGAAAATTGCTCAGTAGCATCCCCTTATGCCCAAGGACAACTTCCCAAAGTTAGAATTTTAAAAAGCTTTCCAACATGGATCGCGATCCATGTTCCTTTTTGCCAAAATCTACAATCCTAGGTGCACTGGTGAAATTTGGTCAAGTTTGGAGTAGTTTTGACAGAGTTAAGCTCACTTTTTAATTTTATGGTCAAGTTTACACTTTCCGACAATTTTGATCAATGGATAAAATCTTATTTCACTTGCAAATTGGCAACCGGATCCTCAAAGGAAAGCACAGAAGGAGTGGCATGTGGCACCTTATGAGATAACTAAAATCTCATCAAATGAGAAAGCTCACCTCATAGAACAAGTACTTGAAGCAATTATGGCAAACATTTTCATTGGAAGGTTCCAAGCCGCAGACAGAGAAATTGTAAAGGCCACCATCTTTCCCTAGGAAATATGGACTTTGCACCAGAATTCAGAAGTGCAAGCAGGGGTCAGGTGTTTACAGCTCGACAATTTCTTAAGACTGCCTCCTTGGGGAACGGATTTCAGACGGTCTCATGAGCTCATAAGCACAATTCAGTACAATGGGGAAGCAACTCTGACAGAGAAGGACGGGGTAGTCATTAAGGTAAAAATTACAGCTGAAATCATAAATGAAGCCCTCCATCTGCCGCAAGGAACGCACAACCTCTTGCAGAAAACAAAGGCAATCGACAATGATAAGGCCTTTTTGAAGCAACGTGGTCACAAGCTGACATATCAGGACCTAATCTACTCAGAAATAGAATTGCAGTTGCGTCTTTATCCCAGCATTTCAAGGTACAGAAGCCACCCAGATATACTGAACCTTTGTTGCATATGGCAGTGGTGATGGCGATGGGTTTGGCTAAAGGCAGGGTGGTCAGTTGCGACTTTGGCAACTACCTTCTTGACACAATTTTGGAAGCAAATCTAAAGGGCGGTCAAAGAAGTAAAGCTTACATGGAGGACCCATACTCACACAAATAGCCTATCAAGCATTGGGCATGATTGATGATCTACCACCTGCCCAAGCACGGATAGAGCTAATCCACAGGTCCAAAAGAGCTGTGAGACCAGTGGCAGGACCTTCTACTAGACCGAATCCTGGAGTCAAACAAACCAGGCAAAGTGCACCTTTAAGGGATTTGGACAGTGAGAAACAGAGTCGGACGCTCGCAGTAGCCAGGAGGAGGGATCCAACCCACGAGATACTCCTTCGGAGTACCAGTCTTCAGAAGAAGAGAAGGATACCCCTTACACCCTGGGATACACTCGATTAAAGAAAAAGTCTACACATTTGGCAGACGCTATCCCCATCACTCATGCCCGGAGGACAATGGAAGAGGCAGAGGCATTGAGGGAAAAGCTCCGCCAACAAAAGAAAGATCACCAGTAAACCCAAGTGTGCGCTCCTTGCCGCACTGTCAAAGCAAGGGACTTGCCGATACACCGTGTGCGAGCCACAAATGGCTCAAAGCACACAACAAGACTAATCTAGCAAGCTCAAAAGAGGGCAATGGTGTGTCACTCACCGCTCTATGCTCCTGCCGTGGAGGATTCCTCGCCGCGATGAAGAAGAAGCTGCAGTCGTGCCGCGCTCAACCGCTTCGCCGCCGTCGTGCCTTCGTAATGCTTGATCGCACACACACTCTCCCTCTCTCTCTCTCACACATACACACACACACACGAGGAGGTGAAAAAGAAGAAGATGGAGATGGAGATGGAGCAAGAGCACTCTTCTATTGCACAAATGAGAGAATGAGTGAATTTTAGGTTTAGTTGGCTTTTATATGAGCTCACCCCATTCACACTTGGGCGCCCATGCTTAGCCAACTAATCCCTTGAATGTCCCAGTTAGAGTGCGCCTCTCATCGGCGATCACTCTTACCCTTTTCCTATTGGTCCAACAAGCCCAGTACCTGACTCTACCAAATACATAATACACCTCCGTCGTAGGTGATGGGGTGTCCGTGAACCGTGAGGGAAGCTATTGAGTTGAAGCTGGTTCCTCGAGGTGGAAGAGCATTTGAGATGAATGTCCTTAGCCTTCTTCAGTCACTGCAAAATCAAACAACATTGGCACAGTAATTGTATTCTCATAAGTGATTAAAAAGCATATGCAGTTTTAGGTAGACAAATTGATTGGTAAAAGAATTTCAAACAATTTGTCAGCAATGAACATTAAATTGCAACGTAATCAAATGCATAAACAGATGTAAAGGTAAAAAATTAAACAAGTCTGGGGTCGCTAATTTGACGGTCGAAAGGCACTAGAGATCGAATATTAATACCATGGGTAAGCTTCTTAATTATCTGTGGTCAATTAAGTTGTTTAATCGCGAGAGCCAAGTATTCATGTTCGAGGGCTGACTAGAGGCTATATCTAGAAGACCTTGTAGTTAAGCTACCATAAAAGGAATTTCTCATGAAATCATCTCCTGACTGATTACTTTTTCTTTGACCCCCCAAAGTCGTTTCACAGTGATTCAATTTTGATGTGTGTGCTTATTTTGTATGCCTTGGGTTTTGTGCTTTTCAAGTAAAAGCGCCCATACTGGGAACCTCTAGGGCTCTAGTACCATAGGCAATACATGTGAGTGAAGTACCAAATCAAGCTGAAATTTCTCTTCCAGCTTAAGATTTTATAGTGTGGCACTTTGATTTTTTGTTTGTTCATTTTCAGCATTTTAATTTTGTAACTTTGGGGGGTCATATAACACTGATACACCTCCCAGGCTCATCACACCAGTAAACTCCCTTTATAATACTTAAGCTAAAGGTCAATAGGGTCAAGCCCACTAGAAAGCCCTAGTACATTTCACACAATGCTGCCTAAATCGGATTAAGAACCTAAGTAACCATTAATTATTAGGAAGGCATTTCCCATGGTATTAAGAGAAGATTTCTAACACCTAACTTGGTTAAACTAGTTTGTCGGACTGCTTGATTTTTAAACCTAGACAAGTGATTATGACAAAAAAATTTACATTGAATTAAATGTTTGATACTAAGCAAATGCGGTGAATATTAGGCTACCAATCACAATTAAAGCAGACAATCATAGATGCAAAAAAGATAAGGGGCAATGCTAATGGACAAGAAACACCTGTTTGTGTCGATGGTCACGCTTGATTTGAAGAGTGAGTTGAGATAAGATTCCATGAAGGTCCAAATCCTACCAATAGCAACACGCTCCTGTACACACTCGGAAACAAAAGGAATACCTCCAGGAGGCACATTAGTGGGAAAAGGTACCAACACTTATTGAACACAACAAAAAACATAAGGAATTCTAACCTAATTATTTGCACTCCCCCTAGAGAGTCAAGGGAATAGGATATTGTAGAGGTTGGGGGGAAACCCTAAGGCTAAACCCCTATCCTCGTCGTCGAGATAAACAAAGTCATCATCCATGAGACCATATGTGCCATCTGTGTAGTCGTGTAAATTTTCTTCTTCATCATAGGTGCCCATGTTTACTAAGAAGGTCACTAGACGCCTATAGTCATCTTGGTCAAAAGGGTAGGCTTGTGCAATGGGAGAAACGCTCTCTACTAAGTATGGATCAGACGTGGTCAAGAGACGTATCAGCCATTCTAACTCCTCAAAATTCCTCTCACATGCTAGCGTACCTATCAAATCCCATTCACATGCAAGCACTGGAAAGACCATGTGAAATATTTGTGAAAAGTAACGAGGGTACCTCTGACCCAAGGCAGGAGTGGATGACTCTAGCGTACTAGCCATATCTGTACACGCAAATAGATGATGGTTAGAGTGCAAATATTACAAGGGTCGTGTTCTTGTGCATAATTTGTTTTATGATTTGTGTCATGGCTCTTGCTCTTTTACTTTTTTATCTTGTTTTTGTAAGTATAAGGCTTTATATATACATTCCCTAAGATTGGAGATTAAGAGGTCAGGGAGAAAGGTTGAGAGGGAAGCAAGTGAATAATGGATGTCCACAAACACTCCCCTCTTCCTTGGGTAGATCATACCGTTTGAAATGATGTCGTCACCCTTTGAAACCAATTGTTCCAGTTGGTAATAGGTGAGGATTTTTGCCAGTAGTTTTCTATTACCCTAGGTGCCTCGTCAAGGTGCAAGGGTGGTAAGGTACTCTCCCAGGATCGAACTTGAAGTGGTTCATCAGGCGATTCTTGAACACTGGGAGGTGAGGATTATTTTGTAGCTTCATGGAGGTCCACTACTATAGATGGAGGCTGTGTAGAAGCTTTTACCTCTATGGATGTATTACATGAGGAGCTAGAAGCTTCATGGAACTCCCCCCTTCCTGAGCTAGGTGGAATAAATTGGTTTTGCCTTGGAGCCCAAACTAGCTCTGGACTAGGTGTGTAGCATTCTGTGATCTTTCCCTTCCCACGGTCTGCCATTGGCTTTAGCGTTACACTATTTGACTCATATGGGTTTGTTGTCGATAGGGAAGGACACATTTTACGTTTAGGTACCCAAATTTGCTCATTTCCATCATAGTAGCCTTGGGCTTCTAATAGTTGTTTTGGAATCCATCGTGATTTGGTCTTGACTCTCCTAGGGCGCGCTCTTGGTTTTCCCGGGAATTTTTTTCTTGGAATGGATGGGAGGGTTGAGGTAGTTGGAAGTAAGGCCTTGGGGACCCATTGATATGTACTCTTAGGTCGTGCAGGTTGAGTACTTGCAATATTACTGCTTGCTGCAACTACAAGTGTTGAAGTGCTAGATTCATGGGTAGCCGGCAAAGACGAGTTAACCACCTTGGCTTGTGAATGTTGGCTATCCTTCAACTTTGCTAGAGTTTGCAACGTAGGTGACTTTGCTTGAATGATAGGGGTAAGAGTCGGTGGTCGCGTCGTAACACTAACAGTATCCCAATCAATAGTGCATTTGGTTGCCAACATCCACGTGCGTCCCAGGTTTACATTGCCTTCCATGGCTCCCGCGGGCATGACTAGAAACCTCTGCACTATGCTTCCATTGTCATAGACAACAGGGGTCTGAAGGACTCCAAGAATAGCAATTTTCTTTTTATTAATGCCCTTGACTTGCATCGTACTCGGGGATAGGGTCGGTTTCCCTAATTGACACCAAACTCCATAGGATAACAAATTGTCTTTAGCTCCCGTATCTAATAAGGCATTGTATAGTACTTTCCCATAGGGGCTATTTAGCTCAATTGGGTATCGTAGGGGTGGCTCAGATTCTAATGAGTCATCATCTGTGTCCTCGAAAAATGCTTGCGTGATTCCTAGATTAGCCTCTCGTTGGCGTCTAAGACGTTTTTGTCGTTCTCGAGCCTCAACTCTTGCTTGGATCTTTTTAAGCTCTGCTTGTTCCTTGGCAGCCTTCTTTTGATAATTGGCTTGCAACTCTTCCTGGCTTAGAGGATCATAATATCTTTTGTATTTACTCCCATTAAGGAATCCAATGGTTTCAACTCCATCTAGAGTCTCCACACGAATGGTACCTTGTGGGGTAATTTCACACACTCGATATGGCCCCTTACCAGCGTATTTCAATTTCTTCTTTTCATTACGTACCCCGTACATAAGAACTTTATCACCAACCTTGATGTCTTTATCCTTTAAATGGCTATCAAACCACTTCTTTCTCCTATCCTTCTCCACTAGAGCATTTCGCACAGCTAATTGCCTCTCTTCATCTAGCCTTTCCAGGATATATAATCGCTCCACTAAGGGGTTACCATCCCAACCTTCTTGAGAAGCTACTCGAAGACTAGGAATGACAAACTCCCATGGCATAACTGCTTCTTGGCCATACACCATCTTAAACGGTGTGCAATTAATAGCAACTTTATACGCAGTACGATAAGCCCATAAAGCTAATGTAAGCTTTAGGTCCCAATCAGTGCGATGAGCCTCAACTGTCTTTGTCAAAATGGAGATGAGAGTTTTGTTGGTACTCTCAGCTTGGCCATTTGCTTGGGGATAATAGGGTGTAGACTTGTGGTGAGATATCATGAAGTTTGATGTGAGTTCTTTTATTACTTCATTTATAAAATGAGTTCCATTGTCACTTACAAGTTCAAAGGGGCATCCAAAACGTGTGATAATGTTCTCAAAGAGGAACTTAGCTGTTGTTTTTGCATCCGCCTTTCGTGTTGCTTTTGCTTCAGCCCATTTGGTTACATAGTCGGTAGCCACAATGATATATCATGATTGCGTGTTACGTGCAGCCGGACTAATCGGTCCTACAAAGTCTAAGCCCTACTTTTCAAAGGGTTGGGTTACCTTGATGGGATGTAGAGGCATCCTATCCCTTCTTTGTGGCTTGTTGAAGCGTTGACATTCATCACATCCCTTTGCAAACAGTGATGCATCCTTAAACAGAGTGGGCCACCAATAGCCTGACTGTAAGATCTTTCGGGTAGTCAAGTTTCCTGAAAAGTGACCACCAGCTACTCCCATGTGTGCCTCTTGTAGAATATATAAATACTCATCCTCGCGGGCACAGCGTCTAAGAACATCATCTTTTCCTCTCTTATAGAGAGTTCCAGCCAGTAAGCAATACGGTTCGCATTCCTTGATTAATTTTCGAGCTATGTCTTTTCGCAGTTCTCTGGGTGGAAAACCATTAACTAAGAAGTTAACAATCTTTTCACTCCATTCAGGCATTGTCTGAACAATGAACAAAGGAGTATCAGGAAATTCATCATCAACCCCCGTAGGAGCTTCGCCATTAGGGATACGAGATAAATGATCCGCCATGACATGTTTCCTCCCAGGCCTCACAACAACGGTGAAGTCAAACTCAAGAAGAATTAACAACCATCGTGTAATTCGACCTGTGGAACACGGCTTGTTTACCAAATATAGCAATGCTTGATGATCAACATAAAACACAAACTTGGTAGCAAGAAGGTAATAGCGAAATTTCTTTACTGCATAAATCATAGCTAGACCTTCGCGCTCTGTAGTAGTGTAGTTCATCTCGGCATAATTTAATTGGCGACTTGCAAAGCTAATAGGGTAGTCCAATTTATGTTCTCCTGGTTGAGTTAGAACACACCCAATAGCAAAATTTGATGCATCAATATGCACATGAAAAGGTACATTCCAATCGGGTGTTCGCAGGATTGGAGCACTTGTTAGGGCCTTCTTTAATAACTCATAAGATTGATGACATTCTTCCGTCCAGTGAAACTTGATAAGAAGCTTGTACAATGGACGCGCTATCTCGGCAAAGTTTAAAATAAATCTTCGATAATAACCAACATGGCCCATAAATCTTTGAACTCCTTCATGGTTCGTAGGTGGTGGAAAATCGGCAATGGATTTAATCTTACTCTCATCTGTGGATATCCCGTTCTTGGACACTATATGCCCTAGAATGACTCCATGCTTAACCCAAAATTGGCATTTGAAAGGGTTCAATGAGATGCGATAAAATCTGCACCTTTCAAATATTTTTCGTAAATATTTTTCGTAGATATAACAAATGCTTCTCCCAAGAAGAATAAACACAAAGGTCATCTAGGAAAGCTTCACAAAACTCCGTTAGAAATTCTTTAAACGCAGTGTTTATTAATCGTTGGAACGTAGCAGGGGCATTCGTTAAGCCAAAAGCCATAACACGAAATGCAAACACTCCAAACTCTGTGATAAAAGCAGTTTTAGCTTGGTCCTCTAATGCAATTGTGATTTGAATATGGCAAGGGATAATGATCTCTCCTAGTAGCTGCATTAACTTTCTTGAGGTCCACGCACACTCTTAGTTTCCCATTCTTTTTTGGCACAATGACTATTGGAGAAACCCATTCTGAGTGCTCAATAGGGTATATGAATCCACATTGGATAATTTTTTCAATCTCCTCTTGTACAATTTTGGCGTACTTAGGATTCATTGGATAGGGTCGTTGCTGGATGGGTTTAGCAGTGTTGATCATGGGAATTGTATGTTGCACCACAGAAGGTGGAACGCCCTTCATGTCATGATATGTCCAAGCAAAGATATCCTTATATTCCTTGAGGAGCTCCTTAAGTACAGCCTCTTCAGTTTCGGTAAGGTCTTGAGCAATAAAGACTGGTTTAGACTCCTCACCTGGTTCTGCTAATTCTATCTCTTTAACTACCGCTTGACCATCATAGACTCCACTGCTTCCATTGGTACGTATTCGTTGGGCTTTGGCATACACAACCTTTCGCTCCGCTCCCCCGTGGTATAAGATTTAAAATGTTCAGGAGCCGTATGTAAGTCAGCAGGCTCTTGTCCTGACGGAGACCTTTCTTTTAGTTCTGCCTCCGTTTGTTGTTGTGCTAACTCTCGGTTTTCACGTCTTCTTATAGTTCGACTCAATTTCGGCTCTGTAACCTCCAATTGAGCGAGGTCAATGGGTCGCGGGCTGCACCACATGACACGCTGGAGATGTTCACCCCAATTTTCTACTAGCTTTCAATGAGCATCACATGCCCCTAGATAGCTAAGCCATTCTGCAGTAGATCTTTCCTTGTTTATCCTAGCTCTCACATTTGCTCGATATCGTCGTCTCTTATATGACCTTTGTTTCTTGTTAAGGTTTTGATTTTGGTAAATGTTTGAACTCGACTCACTTGACAGGTCTTCACTCTCATATAAATTACCATAGATGGTCGTACTAGACCTTGAGTGTTCAGTTTCTATACTTGGCTCACTCGATGTTTCCTCAGGTTCTGAATCCATTTCTACCTGAGATTCCGTTTCTGATGTGTATTGGCCTGAAGCCTTTGAGGAATCATCGGTTTCACTCTCAGGTAGGTGTGCCTCTTTCTTATCATCGGATGTTACATGCGCTACACCTAACATGTTTACTGGTGCAATGTGTGGTATCTCTTCCCCATCTGGTGTTACCCAGGTTGTTCCTCTAGCTCCCCATGTATCTATAGTTGCCGCTAGGTGTACCCAATCGACATTGTCTGACTCAGCCATTCCGGGTAGGATATCCATATAAGGAGAGTTCTCCCCAATATCTGTGTCTTCGTTACACGTGTAACAATATTGTAATGGAGCTGAGTGAATTGTTGTGTCTGATCGATAATCAATGATGAATTTATTTCCTAGAGGATGCGTTCGACCACTTAAAAGATCAACTCGAATGACAGAGTCTTGGAACTGTAAGTAGACGTGGTTTTTGGATCAGTCATGCACCATTTTTGCTTCCCTCATGAATGGACGCCCTAAGATCATCTCAAATGACATAGGATGCTTGGAAAAATCCATAACAATGAAAGTCTGCCTTACCTTGTGTCCCAAGACCTTGATCCTGAGATCCTTAAGCATTCCAATAGGCGTAACAATAGATCCATTAGCCATTTTTACCACTACACTTGTGGCTTCAAGGTGAGGTCGCCCCATAGACTCCCAACAACTCTTTGTCACCATGCTGACTCCCGCACCACCGTCAAGGACTCCCTTTACAGTTAATCCGTTAGTAGTGATTGGCAGAGTAGCATTAAATTCATCACCTTCAAAGTATTGCCCCAACTTGTTAACGGGTACTTCAATTACAGATTCATGTCCCTCTAGGTCAGATGGTGGTGCTAAATGTTCCTCATCATTCATTACCGAGTCAGGTTTGTTCATATGTGCAAACTGTGGTAATTCGGCCTGTAATTCTCCATTGAGGAAGGCTCGAAGAGCTGAGACTAGCTCGGGGTCTTTATATAGTTTGGACATGATGGTGGTTCTAACTTCTGAAGACATGAAATCCATCAATTTGGCAACATTTAATGGCATCTTCTGGGACGTAGGACCCTGACAAGAGAATGGTGAAGATGGAATCTCCACTTCCTCAAGGGGGTCGGGCATTCCCTCACCAAACATTCTCTCTAGTAGGAAAGGTGTGTGTCCACTTTCAGATGTACTACCCTCACTCTCTTCCCGAATGATACTGGGTATAGCTAACGGCCTGTAGTTCTTGTGAGGTTGAACTTGTGTGGGAAACACTGTGTCCGACATCTGGATATGTTTGGGTTCAGGTTCTAATGTTCGTTGAGTTTCTTCCACCAAACCCCTCAGTTGTTGGGTTTGGATAGGTTCCAATCTTTCTCTTGCAATCCTCATTTTTTGTCTCTCGTGGTTTATCTTGGGGGTTCGTAACTGGGTAGTTTAACTTTGAATACTCTTTTGGTGTTCGTCATAATTCCCTCTCGTGATCCTCCTCACTGGCTTTTTCCTTTGTAGTAACAGTTTTGGTCTCCGTGGTCTCTATCGAATCTGAGTCATCCTCAGGGTCATTCATATACACGGGATCCTCTCATGTCCCTATGTTAGTCTTTGAACTAGGTTTTGAGCTAGAAGCATTAAGGGATTTCTTTCTTCGTGTTTTCTTCTTTCTCGCTCGACCAATGGATGCAGCATCTCTCTCTTCGAGGATGTAATTTTTCTTTTGGAGCATCAACCGTGTGAGTGCATTCACTGGTGCTATGTTTATAGTTGGTGGTGTCCCATCAACAATCTCTATTATGTTCAATGGTGTGATTTTCGGTGCATTTGGATTGTTAGGACACTGTGCGATCAAATGATCTATGCCACAACGATTACAAGTGAGTATTGGCATTGCCAATGCACTCCCTTGACTTGTTTGCATTAGTGCGGCATTCTTTTGCATTCTAATGGGGCACTCAACTACTCGATGTGGTCCACCACATTCGTAGCACTGAAGAGGTGGTCTCTTGGTAAAACTATTAATGTTTTGGCCTCTTGCTGCTAGCGCAGTAGCTTGATATACCGGTTTGATTTGTCCCCAATGGTCTTCCATATAGTACATGGGACACTCCTCAAGCATGTCGACTCCATAGGTGATACTAGAGTCTATGTCCTCTTCGCAATCTACATAAGTACTAGATGACTCGCAACATATTTGGTTCATAGGTGTAACTCTTGGATGAGGGGGTTGCCGTCCTAGCACTGGAGGTGGAAACGGTGTGGTTTGGACCACATTTTGGGTTCTAGGGACCATGTGTTGTAATGGCAACTGTTGCTCCATGGGTGGGGTAGGCATCAATGCAGGAACTCGAGGTGAGTCTGCCCAAGCTATAGGCGGTCTATTTTCCATGATGCGTTTAAGCATTAGGCAATCCTTCACTTGATGGCCATACCTACCACACGCGTTACAAGTCCCGTTAAACTTTACTCTGAAAGTAGGGCATTCACTCGTAGTATGTGGGCCCAAGCAAATTGAGCACCATTGTTGCTCCCTTCTTGGATACATATGAGTGTTTTGTGGAGCACGGTTACCCCTAAGGCTTTCTTGGATGGCCTTGGTGAGATCTGCCAAAGTCATCTCAGATATCGTTTGCTCTTTCACGATTGGCTTTATCTTCATTGGCTCATGCCCTGATGCTTGCGAGCTACTAGACTTCGGCTCGGCCGACACTCTTTCTCCTGCAATCATTAACTTATCCTCCAATTGGATTGCATTCATGGTGACTGCTTCCCAAGTAGTGATACCTCTAATGACTAGGCCATTATAAATACTTTCATGTCGTAGTCCCCTAATGAATCTATCAAGCAATTGGTTGTTGTTGAATCGCTCGTTTGGATTGCATCGAGAATTCAAATTCTTTAGGCGACTAATAAAGTCTCTCACGGATTCACCTTCTTCTCGTTGGGCTTTCTGGAGCTGAGAGGCTACACCCCAAAGTACTCCCTCTCGTATGTATTCTTTTAAGAACAGTCTCCTAAGAGTAGAGTAGAGTAGAACAACCTTTCCGCTTAGGGTCAAACTCAAAGCCTTACACTTATGTAGCTCATTGTGCTCTTCCAAGGAATCGCACACATGTTCAAAGACTTCCATATGCTTTCTAGCATCTCCGTCTCCATTGAATTTCTGTGTGAGCTTAGCTACTTGAACTGCCTTGCTCCTAGGCTCTCTATCAGGTGCACTACGCATGTTTTCCGCAATAGAGCGATCGATAGTTTGAGCAAATGCTGGCAAATCTCCTATTTGAGCGGGTATAATGGGTGTATGTGCTCCTGGAACCACATGTGAGATGGGAGTTGGCCTTGGCCTTGGCATACGCGCGGCTCTTGGGTCCCAAATTTCGTATGGTGGTGTAGCGGACGGTGGTCCAAAGTTTACAGGCGTGGCCCTAGGCATAGGGGGTGCCTGATATGGCATGTTATTATTAAATGGCATGGCTCCACTTGTATAAGAGCTTGGATAATTCCATTGTGGATTGTAAGCTCTTGGAATAATCGGAGGTGTAGGACCTACATGAGGCTGAGGTACGACAGGTACACATGATTGATACATACATGTAGGTATAGTTGGGGGCACTGTGCTACTAGGCATCGGCGCAGTGCTAACAAATGAACTCCATGGTGTACTTCTTGTCACGCTCACCACTGGGATATGCATGGTAGCCGTAGTGTCATTAAGAGAAAGATGAGCTAGATCTGGGAAGGTAAAGCTGCCACTTGTGGGCTCAGATTGTACTGAGGCTCCTGGCAAAACAACATATGGAGGATCAATGGGGCTCACTGAGGGAGTCTCCATTTGTGACACGGTTGGTTGGTTGGCCTTTCCCGTATCCAAGAATCTCATTAGGCCTCTTGAAGGCATGTTGATCCCTATGTTCTGTCTTTCTAACTCGACAATCCTATGGAGGACATCACAGACTTTCTGTTGTTGCTCATCTATGCTAGTAGCACCTGATGTGGATTGTAGAACATCTAACCAACCCACATGATAGGTATGTCCTGTGTACCGATCAGTTAAAGCTTCTGCTTGTAGGTCATACTCCCAATTTTCGTTTAGGAATATTCCATCTAGTCCTGGCGTGCTAGAGGTTTCCCTTGATGTGGAAGCATTATTGCTCCCCATAGCTTGCCCCTCCGTGACTGCTACCTTGGGAGCACTCGGTCGCTCGGCTGGCATGATTGTTGTCATAGGAGCCTTTGCTTTCAGGGCTCGACTTTGTTCTAGCCCTCGTAGGTTCTCAATTTCCCTCTCCCTTGTTGCTTGCATATAGCGTTCGATCTCTTGTACTTCGGCAAGACTCCTACCATCGGGTAGTAAAACCTCAGAGAGAGATAGTCCTAAAGGATCAGGAGGTGCAGTGGATGAAACATTCACATGCACACTCTGAAGAAGCATAGGGTCCATTTTAGGCATGAATGACGAATTTACTTCCCCACTCCCTTCATTTATTTCATTAACCACATGTTCGGAGCGAGTAGCTCTACTAAGGGTCTCTTTTAAGCGGCTAAACACGCTGGACCCGGGCCGTGGGCCCATGGCATGCATGTCTTGACTTGAACTATCAGGGTTTGGTGTAGGATACCCCTCCATGACTTCGTAGTCAGAGGAAGAATCACTAGACGCGATATGAGGATCTTGGGTCGCGCTACCTTGAGTCCCGGCCGAAGGTCCAGAACCTAGGGTGGAGGAATAATGGGTGCCCGCGTAAATGGAGGCACTACCAATATGCTCGTGCTCTAACACTCGTCCAGAGCGTAGGTTCATATGACTTGGATCCCCTAGAAGTGTCAGTGAGGGCCTGTGAAGGCTGCTCACCTAGTAATTTTGGGTGTTTTGCAACCCAAGTCTCTTCTTATTTTTTGATTTTTTGGCCCTTTTTTTCTGACCCAACTATAGAATAGAACGTATGATAGCTCAAAACGAGCATCTTGGTCAGAGGGACGTGCCGTGCTTTACAGCCCTTCGTTTGGTCACTTTATGCCCTCGGAATCCCTAAAACCGTCAATTTCTAGTAAAGAACTAGGCCCGAATTAGAAAGTCTAAGGGTGCAAGTGGGAAGAGAAGGGAGGAGTGTGGAGGACTTGCCCCACATGCTCTCATTCCCTCTTGAGGGAGTAGGGTATATATATAAAAGTGATTCTAGTATATATCATAAGACTGAGGACTGAGGCCTGGGCCTGGGGAAATGATCCCGATCTCGATCAAAATTTTAGTGTAGCCCCCCAGTCACTCACGCTTAAATATTTTTGGTTTTTTTTTTTTGAGATTTTTTTTTTTTGATGACCCTTTCTTTGCCACAGACACTGTCACCTACCTAACCTCCCAGTCAACAGACAGCTCACTACCTTATCTACTTGCCGCCTTGTCAAAGCAAGGGACTTGCCGATACAGCTCCTATTGCTATATCCGACGCATCAACAAACACATGAAAAGGCAATGACCAATCAGGTGGCTGCAAAATTGGTGCTACTGATATCATTTTCTTCAACATCTGAAATGATTTCTGCTGAGGTTCATCCCATACAAATGCCACATCCTTCTTTGTTAATTGAGTTAATGGCAAGCATACATTAGACAAATACCTCAAATATCTGGAGTGCCACTTTGTCTGTCCAACAAACCTCATTAACTCTTTAACATTGGTAGGAACTGGTGCTGCTTGAATGGCTTCTATTTTCTTGACATCTATAGCCATTCCTGCTTCTGACACCACATGTCCTAAAAGTATTCCACTCCTCACAGCAATTACACTTTTATAAGGATTCAGAGCCATCCTGAATTGTCTGCATCTTTCAAAACAGAGCTTCAGATGTAGCAGATGTTTATCCATCTTTCCAAACACTGAGAAATCATCCACAAAGACTCTCATAAAGTCCTGTAAGTAAGGTTCAAACACCTTATGAGCAACAAAATTAAATGAAGGTGGTCCATTGGTTAACCCAAAACTCATCACTGTGTATGCAAAGGCTCCCCATTCAGTTATAAAAGCTGTTTTATGCTGATCCGACTCAGCAACACTAATCTGATTATAACCAGAAAAACCATCCAAAAAGCTGTACATTTCATGACCAGCTACTGCATCCAACACAGCATCACAAAATGGCATAGGAAAGGGATCAGTAATGGTTGCTGCATTCAATTTTCTATAATCCACACATACTCTTAAAGCTCCATTTTTCTTTGGCACAACCAGTATAGGAGACAACCATGATACTTCATGTACAGGTTTAATGAATCCTACTGCCAGGAGCTTATCAAGCTCCTCCTTCACCTGTTTGGAAAAGTTAGGATTCATTCTATATCTTTGCTGCACAATTGGTTTTGCACCCTCTTTCAAATTAATCCTATGCTGATGTAGTGCTGGGTCAATGCCTCTCACCTGAGAATAATCCCAAGCAAACACATCCTTATAATCAACCAATAATTGCAACAGCTGTGCCAGAAATTCCCCTTGAATGTGTGCACTCACTCTGACCATTCTTGGTTCTGCCTCTGTTCCGAAATTCAGCTCCTGAAGCTCCTCCTTTTCTACCCTACTTGATGCCCCAAACTTCTTTTCATAAATTTTCTCAGCCATATCCCTGGCCTCCTTTTCTTCCTGCTGAATCTGTTCCTTATCAGACATAGCATATTTCTGGTCCACCAACTGTAACAGTTCCTTACCCTGCACTGTCTGTCCTGGTGCTAAAGCTGTATCTGGCTCATCCTGTTCCTTACCTTGCTGTAACATGCTTTCCACATCTACTTCAAACACAGGTACAACAGTTGGATTGGCCTTCAAGAACTCTTCCTCTTGGTCATCTGTGACCTCATCAACAAAATTAATAGTCTGAGCAAACAGTGGTTTCTCACTTAATGGAACCATCTTCCTTCCCCTCATAGGTATGGTTACTTTCTTTTTCCCTTTTTTCAATATGACAACATTTTCTCCCCAGTCTTGTCTTACTTTAGCCAATCTGAACCAAGGCCTTCCTAATAGCATTTCATATGCAGCTGCTGAGTCTGACATTCTGAGTACCACAAAATTAACAAAAAAGGATAATCCTGACACCTGAATTTCCTGTGCTTTGAGAATTCCCAAAGGTTGTACCCTAGATTGGTCTGCCATTTTCACCTGAAAAGGTGCTGGAGCCATAGCTCCCAACTCCATTCTTTTGTACACTGCCTCTGGTAAAATATTCACCCTAGAGCCTCCATCCAATAACACATCATCAAAATTTTCTCCAAGAAAGTGTACTTTAATAACTGGTACCACAAAGTCCACATCTGCTAGATCAATTCTATTTGCTGCTGCTGGAGAAAACTGCCTGTCCATTGTGCCAAGTCCATTCAGGTTCTGCAGCTTTCTGAACAATCTGTCTTTGAAAGCTGGAACCAATTGCAACAACTGATCCAAAGATAATTGAAGAGGTGAGCTAATAAGTATTTCAAACCAATCCTTATCCTGTTTATTTTCCACCTCCTTGCTCCCATTATTCTGCTCTTCCTTTTCTTTTGGGTCATCCTCAATATCCACCTGCTTTGCCTGGTGTTTGGCAATCCTTTTTGTAACCTGGTCTCTTACCCCTTTTTGCTCCTTCCAATCCAAAGGTGCTTTATCCTTAGACCTAGTCACTGCTAGAACTTCAACATGATCCTCCTGCACACATTGGTTACAGTCACAAGCCCATTGATGTTCCTCTTCATTCCCTTGTTGCTCCTGTTCTTGGTCAGTATCTTGCATCTGCTTATCCTGAGAAAACACATCAAACAAGATTACATTTGCCTGAGCTGCTGGCTGATTTTGCTGCTGCTGCTGTTGTTGATTTTCAGGTTGATTGGGCTGATTATATCTCACAATGGGCATTCCCCTTTCTTCCCTATGCTTCACCCATAAAGCACAATTGGGACCTACCCAGTGATCTGGTGCACCACAGTACACACAGGGTCTCCTATTATTATTGTTCTCCTGCTCTCTCCAAGGAGGTCTAGGAGGTCTTGTCCTCTGAAATGGTGGTCTTCCCCTAAATGGTACTGCTTGATTTGCTCCAATTTCTGGTCTTCCTCTTCCTATGTTAGGTGCTGTCTGCCCTCTATTCTTTGGATTATACCAACAGCTAGCAGTACTATGTCCATCCCTTTCACAAATGTGACAATACACTTTTTCTTTAGGTGCTACAACAGAATAACCAAACTTTTTAAGTTTGCCTACCAACTCTTGCTCAATACTCTGCTTTTGCTTGACTTTCTTCTTCTTACTGCTCTGTTTCTTCTTTCTTTTTTCTGTTTCCTCATCACTGTCTGATGGTGAGTCTGAATCTGAGTTCCCACTGGAATCTGTGTCTTCAGATGCTTCTTCTGAATCTGAGTCACTGTCTTCTTTTCCTTTTGCTTTGGTCATGCCAAGTCTCTTCTCCACCCTTGCAGCAGCAGTAACAAGGTCATCCAGACCTCCAGCAATATCAATGCTAGCTACTGCTCCCTTTAAGCTGCTTCTCAATCCTTTCAAAACATAACCTGCTAACATTTCATTAGTGGGTCTTTCATTCCCCTGCAATCTTTCTACTAAAATTCTGAACTTCTGTACATAGTCTTCAACCAGCATCTTATTTTGCTTAATGTCTCTGAGTTTTCTCAGGACATCAGTCGGAGTCTTCTCCTTTCTAAATCTCTGCAGAAATGCCTGCTTCAAAGCATTATAAGTAGCAAAATGTGCAATGCCATATTGGCTGAACCAACTCATGGCCTTTCCTTCCAATGTGGCAGCAAACTGTTCCATCTTCACTCCATCAGCATACATCACCTGATAGCCACTTGCCTGCCACTTAGTTTCAAACTGTGCCACATGACAGTCAGCATCTTCCTTACTCCCTGCTCTAAACTTGGCTGCCTTGACCTTTGGGTTGGGTGGTGGTTGAGCCATTGGAATGGGTTGTGGTGGTCTCCTAGGTATTTGCCTGGTAGCCCCCTGAAGTGGGTCAAACTGGATCCTTCTCCTGGTGGTTCTTCTTGCCAGGAATAAAGCTCCAATAAATTGCCTCACTCTCTCTTCTCCTGCTGCTCCTGATCCTACCCCTCCTTGGTCTACAGGTTGCTGCCCCTGAGCATCGGGTGATTGCTGATTGTCGTGATCATAGTTAAATGGATCAATGTTTCCAGCCTGTGCTTGAGCCCTTGTGTAGTACACTCTTCCTACTCTCCTGTCTCCCTCTGACATGCATCATTACTTGAAAATAAACGTTAACCCAGCGGATCGCCAAATGTGTTGTGGGTTAGGTCAACACATGAACATCATACACAGCAAGAATAACCATCTACTCCACCATACTTCATTAACAACAATTCAGACACAGTAAACATGACTACTCAAAAATATCAGAGTAAGCAGAGACAATACACTGAATAGTTGCTGCACTGCACCATCATCATCACATTCATATCAGAGAACAGATACCTCTTGCGCAGATACATTCCCCACTTATATAGATAAATCCGACTTACCTACCCAGTCACAAGACATTCAACAGACTGCAACTGAAAGACAGTTACATCCGACTTAGCAAAATACAGCTCAGTAAATATCCGATAAGTCAAAATCCGACTTAGCTATTTAGAGTTAGTTTCTAACATGTGCCTCCCAACACAGTGCCATGCGGCAAAGAATTCACAATGATCTCAAACGAAAGATGGAGTAGCGGCAACAAGAAGAATCAAAGAAGCAACGCGTCAATGATTTAGAATCATCTGACGAATCTGGAAAAAGTAAAGAGGAGAAAAGTCTCTCGCAAGGAGAGGGACAATACGAGACACAGGAAGGACAAGACCAAGACCTCAGTTCACCCAAGGATGTTGAGATAGTTTCAGAGAGCTCAGAACAAGAAAAAGGAGAAAGTGCAGGACAGTCGGAACAAAGAGTCGATGAAAAGCAGCCAGAACAGCAAGGCAATCAACAAACGGAATCACAGACAAATCCTGCCACGACCTCTGACACAATAGAGGGTTTAAAACAAAAGGAAAAGCAGGCTGAGGTGATCGAGCATTCATATCAGCAGGGACCAAGAACGCAACGCACTCAAGCAGCCATAAAAGAAGGAGCGGAGATGGATAACTCCTTTGATATTGACAGTCACCTAGAGCAAATCAAGCAGCAGTTCCAATGTCAAAGAGCTCTTTATAACCTCAAGGAGTTGATATTAAAACATAACAAAAAGGAGGTATCTCGAGCATCAGCAGAATCCGAGCAATTGAAGCAACAAATAGAGGCACTGAAGAACGCACAAGTCCACGTGCAATTGGAGCTGCAGAGAGAAAGAGAGAATGCAAGCTACTATTATAAAGAAGTGCAACAATTCAATGAGGCAAACTCAGCTTTACAGATCGAACAACAACACCTTGAGGAGGAGCTAACCAGGGAAAGGAACAGAATGAGAAGCTACAAGGCTCGTATGCCATGGTTAGCAGGTCTCTCACTCAACTCTTAGCAATACAGGAGACACCCTCCTCTTTGACTATGCCTACAGGCTCTACTTCCTTGAGCCAGGAGATCAAAGAGTTAAAAGAAGCCCTAAAACAAGAAAAATATGATAGACAGATCATGACAGCAGGTCATAGGGCCCTACAGGCAAAGGATGAGGAAATTGAAGACTTGAAAAAGCAACTGACTGAGGCAAGAAAGGAAGTAGAGGATCTGAAAGCAAATCAAACAAAGGATCAGCAGGACACAGGAGAATTTGAGCAGGGAGAATGATTCAATCACTTCGAGTTTGAAACTCAACAAAAGGAAATGGCAACTACAAGCACTGGAAAAGGCACGCAAGAGTCTGCAGATCCAACCATGACATCCACCTCGAAGTCGGAAAAAGATGAAATTCAGCGTTGGATCTCAGAAGTCAAAGACCTGTCACACAAGGCATATCTGCAATATGAGTTAAATTTGATGGAATCAACAGCCCTCCTCATGATCACTCCAGATGAGGTGGCAAAAAATTTTGGGCATGAAACGATCGCACTACCGCTAATGCGGCAAGAAGTTCGATTATGGCAACAAAAAATGCTCCGAAAAATTGAACCAAACAGCAGAGGGGATTATAGAGAGGTTCCAATTACAGCTCTTCAGATTGGAACAATCCTTGACAATCAACCCCTCTGGAGAAAGAAATGGTCCGATCAGTGACCTACTGATGAAATATATTACAGGAATGCACCCCAACATCTCAGGATCAACTCCACTTTTACTGTCCTATCAACATGTGGTGATCCTGGGACAATTTTTACAGTTGGCAAAGCAAAAGATTGGCAGTGCTGAACTACCCTATAATAGCCAAGCCGATCAATAACAACCCCCCATCAGAGAATTACATGGTTCAAACTCTGAAAGGAGTCATCAATATGATGAAGAAGATCCCAGATCTCGCTTGCCAGATGCTGGTAAAGATTGCCAAAATGCTCATCACGTGCATTACAGCCTTCACAGACATTGAAGCGGTAGAGCATCCATGGTAGGTGTTTGTCGAGGGCACACGGGGTATCTGCTGGAACATGGAGACTTAAATCCCCAGCAAAAATATTATCATGGGATTATATGCAAGAGTCATGTTTCTGCCATCTCAATACATGCAGACCTTTGAAGAAGCTTTCATGACAGGTTTCTTCGAAGTGGACTCTTCCATATTCAATCCAATGACGAAAGATCTGATAGCCCGTCACATCTCTTATCAGAGAACCATCGCAAATAATCCCTTAAGAGAACTCGCAACCAAAGTCGAGATCGAAGCCAGAGCGCAAAAGTTCAGAAATCTCACTGCAACACTCGAAAGAAGGCACTAAAGTGAACTCCCTCAGCTGCTGCAGCTTGCACGAGGGCGTGCAATGAATAGGAAGGGGGGAATGTTTGGTGGATACTAGCGAACAGGCGTATGCACACCAAACCCAGCGGATACTCTATTTTTTTTTTGGCAAAAACCCTATAATTTTGCCTAAAATGAGTTGTAATCATAGCGAGATTAGACCATACTCCTTTTTATTTTCTCTGAGTCTACCCCTTGTAAGAGGCCGGATGGCCATGGGAAAAGCCCCTAACTTTTAAAGTCAAAACCCTTAGTTTTGAAAGGTGGATTATCATTAGCTGGGAAAAGAAAACGTACGCTGCAAAAGATTCTTGTGACTACAATTTGTAATCATCTTTTCTCCTGAACGGGTAATCCGAATTCTATTCCGAATAGTACATTGTGTTCCTTGTCTCTTGCTCTTCAATCTAAGTGTAATCATTTCCAATTCTAGTGTGATTAGCGATGAGTCGTTTGTGAGCTAAATGCATTGATTTGGGAGTTAAAATGGTTGTTTTTTGATGTTTTGACCATGGATAAGTGTTTCTATGCTTAAGGTGGATCTTTCCAAGTACTTCTGTTTCAGTCTTTTGCACATTTTTTGTGATGGATCGTGATTTATGTACCTTCCTAGATGGTGATAGAACTTGTTAGGATTGAGCCCATAAGTGTTGTAATACCTCTCCTTAAGTTTCGTGACATTCCGGATTCGTTTGGATACCGAAATGGCGTGATTGTGTTGAGTGTTGAGAATGGATGCATACTGATTGTTTGACTAGGAAGTGGTTGATTTGCTTTTGTTGTAAGAACGAGTAGTCTTTGAGTTCACTTTGATGAGATTGACACTCTCATTAAGTCTCCGTGCCCCACCCCGAGTCGCTTCCTTGCATATTGACATTATGTTAGTACAAAAGAGCTATGCTGTAGACGTCTGTCGCGGCGACCCGCTAACAACAGTCCATATGATAACTAGCATACTCCATATGCTAACTATCATACTCACTATGCTAACTAGTATACGCATTAGGACACCCATCATGCTATTGAGCATACTAGGTGCTAACTAGCATAAATAATGTTAATTAGCATACACCTTGTGCTGACTAGCTAAATCGTATCCTAGATAGAACACAAGGCATGCTAACTAGCATACTCCATATGCTAACTAGCATACCCAGCCCAGCTGCTAGTTCTAACTAGCATAACCCTTGTCTTAAATAGCATACCCATCATGTTAGTGAGCATACTAGGTGTTAACTAGCATAAGTGGTGTTAACTTGCATACCTTATGTGCTGACCAACTAACTTTGTATGCTATTCGCAAGGCCTGCTAACTAGCATACTCCATATGCCACCTAACATACTCCATATGCTACCTAGAAAACTCCATATGCTAACTAGCATAATCACTTTTTGTTAGATAGTGTACTTATCTACAATTGAGCATACTAGGTATGTAACTAGCATACTAGCATACCAGGTATGTTAATTAGCATTCATATTGTGTTAACTAACTAGCTCTATATGCTATTTGGAACCCAAGGCATGCTAACTAGCATCCTCCATATGCTAACTAGCATAGTCAATATGCTAACTAGCACAGTCCATATGCTAACTAGCAAAGGTCTACAGATTAGTATGCTATTGATCAACCTATACAAGTTTCTATGCACTAGAGATGCAATGCATAAAATGCATAAGTCATGATACAAGTATTTGATTGATCACCTGAGGCTCGTCTAGGAGGTGCACAACATGTTCTATGTACCTTTTCCTCCCCATCCTCTTTCGACAAACATCCTTCTTGTAGGCTGAAATGCGAGTCTCCACGTTCCAAAATGTGTAGACCAATTCCTTAATTTCATCTATGATAGGGCTATGACAGTGTTGATTGTGACATGCAACCAATGAAAACAATCGACCATCAACATCAGGCTTTGCCTGTTGTGATCTCACCTTGTGCAAGGTGCGACGATTGACATTTAGGACCCTGTTAATTTTTGTAATAGGCATGTTTTTCTTTGAATTCAACATCATCTGTAATGATGCATTCTTCAAAAACAACTCCTCATTGGAACCTGGCTACTTGAAGGTAGCCAGCGTGCTGCGGACATTGGAGAAAATTGCGGTATGTACAGTAGCCTCCTCCTTGAAAGACTCATCATGCATCGCCCAAACATGCGGATGTTGAGCAACAAGATTCTAGATTTCCCACTTTACTTCTGTACTAGAACCTTCAGTCCTACTCTTGAAAGCTCTCATAATATTAGAGGAGATTTTCTCTTTCTCCTCATCCTTGAGGGCATGATGTTGTCGCTCAAATTTCATTTGTTTATGCTCCCATTGTCTCCTCTTTCTTACTGTCATAAAATCTAATATCTAACCAACCCAAATGATTTTCTCATATTAAATTGATCACTTAATGTGGGAGAATAAACGGGAACAAGTGTTAAGATATAGATATGTGCTTATAGATCTATCTCAACACGGGGCCAATGGTAAAGGGGCCCAAAAGGGAGATGGTCTATCAAAGAGCAAGGCTAACCAATGGAGCATAAGACCTTAGGGTTAGCTTCATTGAAGACCTCCAATAAATGTGTGTAAAAGTCCTTTGACCTTAGGTAAGCTAGGGCTGAGCTTGAGGTGGGAGCCCGGCCCAAGCTCGAGGTGCTTGTCCTGCTTGAGGTGCTTGTCGTGCTTGAGGTGTTTGTCATGCTTGAGGTGCTTGATTAAGATGCTTGAGGTGCTTGACTGGCTCCATGCTTGAGGTGCTTGACTTGATGCATGATTAAGGTACTTGAGGTGCCTTGAGAAGCTTGCTTGAGATGCTTGTGGGAACACCCCCTAGTTCAAGTGCTTTGTCATGCTTGGTGAGTAAGGTGCTTGATCACCTAAAGTCAAAATCATTCCTACAAGAGGGGGGGCGAGCCCTTTTCCTAGGGGCTAGAGAGAGAACACCCACTCACACACACAAGGGAAGCCCCAACTTGAAGAGGCAGCAAGGACACATGTCAGGCCCCTACCCATGTTACCTTCATGTGTTGCTTGAAGCCTATTGGCTAAGCTTCAAAGGGGTCCAATGATAAATTACATGAATTATCTAATTGTTTTAGCATTTATCTAGCCTCTCTCTCAAAAAGGAAAGGGGGACACTTGTCTCAAGGCTACCCCTACTGCTTGTAATGCCTCCTGCTCATGATTGGCTAGGCCTGGGAGGGTCCAATGAGCTTCAATCATGAGCTACAAGGGGGGTTCGACCCAAGCTAGCTAGGGGCTTGCTTGAGGGGTATACTCACCCACACACACTCACAATCACTCTCATTGTGTGCTATGCAAAGTGCAAGAGCTCCCTCTCCAAGCAAGTAGAGGTTGAGAGCCTACACCAACACTTTTGGCTATGGAGTGCAAATCCAACCAAGAGCCATGCTTCAATGCTTGAGCTTGTCATCGCCTTCTTCTTCATTACTATGCTATTATGTATGCTAGCAACAAGAGTATGATAAGTGAGGAACTAGTTCTTTCTCCTATGAAATGTTTCTTCTTCCTCTTCCCTACCCTCATTCCCTGCTAGCTCTCTCCACCTTCGAAGGTGTTTGAGGTCTTGGGACTGAGGCTTGGGACAATTAAAGCTTTCTTCAAGTTCATGTTATGCTATGATTGTGATGCATGAAGCTTTCCATCTTCATTGCATCACCTAGGTCACAAGGAACACAAAGAATATATTGTAACAAGTCTCTCTTAATGGGAGAAATCATAATACAAATGCCTATTGGAGGGGGGACCGGCTCCACATAAATCCGGTCCTCAACTGTTGTCATGTTCTCTAAATTCTCTCTCTTGCAAAAGTATTGTTCATGCCAAGTTAACTAATTGCTATGATTATGTTGCTATCTTCAATTATGTCTACCCGCTCTGCTCACAAAGTTATTTCTCGAAAGTATTCTCATTAATTTCCTCTATTCTCAAGTTGAATAGGCTAATTCCATTACATTGGTATCAGAGCATTTGGTTTCTCTTTTCTTGCTTAAGAAGAGAGGTCCTTAAGTAGCCTATAAATGGTTGATGTTGTTAATTATAATAGGGTAATTGGAACTGGGATCTAATATCGGTTTTGTTAAGCCCACTATGTGGGGGATGGTGCACACCTCGGGAGCTTTGGACTTAATAATGGAGTCTTTTTAGACTTGCCTACGGCTTTACCATTATTGAGCCATAAGAAGTTCGAAAGGAGCTAGCCCTTGGCAACTCTGCTATGTTAGACCTACTCCTCTACTCTCTATAATTAACCACTTTGAGCCGTGGGTGTAGATACTTAAGAGCCAATTTTCAAAGGCTAAGAGGAGTGGCAACTAAGGTTTTGAATTGCCAAAGCATACACTAAGTACATACATAAAATTTTGTTAACATGGCTGACAATAATCAAGAGAGTAGAATGAACATTGATAGCTTTGATTTTGCACATGAAGGTGCTAATGATGATGCTCCCATGTTTGTGAATTATCTTGTGACTAGGTTGCAACAAGCAATGGGCAACCCTACCTTGCAAGTCGAAGTTACTCAACAACTTCGTGCCTATGGAATTTCCCTTCCTCTCCAAGAGGAGAGAGAGCTTAGGAGGCCTCTTGAAGAGACCCCCAAAAGAAGACTCTCTCCCATTCGAGAGGAGGAATCCAAAGAGAAAGAAAGCAATGAAAGTCTAAGTTCTTCTGAAGATGTGGCTCCACGAAGAAGGCGGTCTAGACGATCGCCTACTCCTCCCAAGAGGAAAAGAGCAACCCATAGTCCTTCTCCTCATCACTCTGAAAGGCAAGAGAGGAAACAAAGGAAGAAAAGGGCTAGGAAGAGGTCACCCTCTTCTCCTTCTTCTTCACCTTCCTCCTCTTACGATGAAAGTTATGGCTATTCTCCTAGAGAATACAAGAGGGGAGGACATCGCAAATCATTTCCTGCATGGCGAAGGTCACAAAAGCTAAAGAAGTTCAAGGAGGGAGGAAAGAGTATCTCTTTTCTCACCTACGATGGCACCTTTGGTGCTACCGACAAAGTCTTGGCCTTCATCCAGCAATTTGACGCGGCCTTTGGGGACGAGGGCTTCACAGAGTCCTCCAAGCTACGTCATGTAGCTATGCACTTCCAAAAATCAGCTTGTCAATGGTGGGCTAGCCTTTGTGGCAATGGAGAAGCCCCAAAGACATGGAAAACTCTACGAGTTTCCATCATGAAGCAATTTCTTCCAAGCGATACTAAAGATAAAGTTCTTACCGAATGGCGCGGCTTGAAGCTTCTCTCTCATGAGTCTATCAACAAGTATGTAGACAAGTTTTGGGATTTACATCTCAAAGCTACTGTCTTTCAAAAGATAGACTTTGCTGAGCAAAGACAGCAATTCTGTACGGGATTACCGGAAGAGATGGCCGAATACATCAACTCTCAGCGGCCCGGTACTATTACCGAAGTAATCCACCACACCATGGTTGCTTCACACATCAATTTCCATCAAGGGGCTAGACGTAATGTCAAGCCCATGGAAAACAAGGATAAAAATGATGCAAAGGGGAAATCCAATGCTCAAAATAACTCCCAAGGCACTTCCAACAACAACAACAACAACAACAATCGGTCCAAGGAGAAGGGAGTTTACAAAGGAAAAAACAAACTCTCACCTGAAGAGCTTGAAGCTTTTCGCAAGGACCATAAGTGTTTCAAGTGTGGAGAGCAAGGACATGGCTATCGTTCTTGCCCCAAGAAGAATACTCGCAATGAGACTCCTAGAGCTTCCACCATCGAAGCTCCAAAAGAGGATGCTCATTGCAAAGGATCATCACTCTCCTATGCTTGGGGAAAGGTAAGAGAGCATGATGCCTTCATCTTGTTTGACCCTGGCTCTACTCTTAACTTCATATCAATAGAGTTGGCCACCAAGTTGGGCATTCAAGCTTTTGAGATGGGAGATATAGTAGTCGTTGATGCAGCTTTCAAGGGACAACAAGCCTCTGTTACTCCCTTGATTGGGAAGTTGAGGCTTCATGTCCAAAGCTATGTAGACAAAGAAGACTTCTTCATCTCTCCTCTCCAACATCAGGATGTTATCCTAGGGGCACCATGGTTTGACCGCATGTCTGCCCACATGAAGTTCCCTGAAAGGAGAATTTACTTCACTTACAGGGGAAAGAACATGTATATAGATGCTAGTGAGCGTGGTCGCACTATTCCACTTGTAAATCCTCTTTCTTTTGATAAGTCAATGAAGACCTCAGTTTCTGCGTACATGATTTTTGTCAAAGAGTCTCCAAAAGATACTAATGTTTCATCAAATGTAAATGATAGGAATCAAGAAGAGTTAGAATTGTCTAATTTTCTAAAAGGATTCCAAGATGTGTTCATCGATGATATCCCTATGGACTTACCTCCAAAACGAGGGGATGATGACCATCGTATTGAGCTCCTTCCTGGAAGCTCACCACCTAACAAGCCTCCTTATCGAGTCTCACAAGCTCAACAAGAGGAGATCATGAGGCAAGTACAAGAGCTGGTAGACAAAGGGATGGTGATGCCTAGTTCCTCTCCCTTTTGTTCTCCAGTCCTTTTAGTGCAAAAGAAAGATGGTACATACCGTATGTGTGTGGACTATCGAGCACTAAACAATATCACTATCAAAAACAGATTTCCCGTACCTCGGGTAGAAGATCTGTTTGATAAGCTACAAGGCTCTACCTACTTCAGTAGGATTGACCTTAAGAGTGACTATCATCAAATAAGGATAGTGGATGAAGATATCTTAAAGACCGCGTTTCACACAACGTTTGGTCTTTATGAATATCTAGTCATGCCTTTTGGCTTGACTAATGCACCAGGTACGTTCAATCGTTTGATGGAGAAAATTTTTAGACCATATCGAAAATTCACTGGAGTGTTCTTTGATGATATCATCATCTACTCCAAGTCTTTGGAGGAACATAAGCAGCATCTCCAAGTGATTTTTCAAGCATTGAGGGAGAACAAGCTTTATCTCAACCAAAAGAAAAGCGAATTCTTCCTTCAAGAGATTCAATATTTAGGTCATATTATCTCTAAAGATGGTATCCAAATGGATCCATCAAAGTTGGAGGTAATAAAAGCATGGCCTAACCCAAGAAATCTACATGAGCTAAGAAGCTTTATTGGTATGTGTGCATACTATAGATGGTTCATAGCAAAATTCTCTCAAGTAGCAGGACCACTACACGACTTAACTAAGAAGAAGGTTAAGTTTGTATGGACTGCTAAGGAGCAAAATGATTTTGAAAAACTCAAAGAGAAGCTTACTTCCCAACCAGTCCTCGTGCTTCTAGATCTCTCAAAGCCATTGGAGGTCCAATGTGATGCTTGTGGTGATTGCCTTGGAGCGGTTTTGCTTCAAGAAGGGCATGCCATAGCATATGAGAGCCGAAGGCTCAATGGTGATGAACGAGTCTTGGCCATTTATGAGAAAGAGCTTTTAGCTGTTCTACATGCCCTGGAAACATGGAAGCACTACCTATTGGGGACTCCATTTATCCTACGAACCAACCACCAAAGTCTCAAGTATTTCATGACGCAAACCAAGCTTTCCGACAAACAAATGAGGTGGGCAAATTTTCTTTCACAATTTAATTTCCATATTGCTCACATAGCTGGTAAGCACAATCAAGTTGCCGATGCACTTTCACGACGACCAAAAGTTAATGCGGTGTCTATATTTACTCACAATGATCTATCCTCTATGATAGATGAGTATGCTACTGACCCTGACTTTAGAGACATAATGTCAGCCCTTGCTTTGGGGAAGAAAGAGGAACCATTCACCTTGCAGGATGGTTATCTTCTCCACGGCAATAGGCTATGTGTTACTCATTCCCTTCGTGAGAAGGTTATGTATGAATCACATGCTCCTCCATATGCAGGGCATAGAGGTATTCAACCTACTCTCCAAGGAGTAGAGACGTATTTCTATTGGCCTACCATGAAAGTGGACATACAAGAGTATGTTTCAAAATGTGTCGTATGCCAAAAGACCAAGTATGATAGAGGGAAGCAACCTGGATTACTCCAGCCATTGCCTATTCCAAATTCACCATGGGAGAGTATATCCATGGATTTCATCTTTGGATTGCCCAAGTCTATCCATGGGAATACAGGAATATGGACAATAGTCGACAGGTTTAGCAAGCAAGCACATTTCATTCCTGTCAAAAAGACTATTAAGGCACACCAAATGGCAACTCTCTTCATATCTCAGATTTTCAAGCACCATGGATTACCCACATCCATCGTGTTAGATAGAGATCCTAGAATGACCAGTAATTTCTGGAAAGGTCTCTTTGAAAATCTAGGAACAAGATTGAATTTCTCTTCGGCCTATCACCCACAAACGGATGGCCAAAGTGAGATAGCCAATCTTACGATACTCGATCTACTCAAAACTTATGTTACCGAAGTAGATCAACGCACACAATGGGAAAAGTATTTACTGCTAGTAGAGTATGCCTACAATAATACTGTACATACTTCTACGGGGAAAGCACCTTTCGAGATCATAGAGGGAAGACCTAAAAGTCCCTTGCTACTGAAAGTACATGGGAAGATCTTCGCCACCGATGAGTATAGCCGTGACCTACAAGAATCTTTTCAAAAGATTAGGGAGGCTATAGCCATCTCTCAACAAAGGCAAAAAGCTGCTGCTGATAAGCACAGAAGAGCCTTAATGTTCAAAGAAAATGATTGGGTTTTACTCAAGTTTCCTCAGGCTCGATTAAGGCAAACGACGGGCAAAAATCCTACGGGCCATCAAAAGTATTATGCTAAACTAGCAAAAAGATACTATGGTCCTTTCCAAATCTTAAAGCCTATCAATGAGACGGATTATCAACTCAAGTTGCCCAACCATTGGCTTATACACAATGCCTTTCATGTAAGCTTACTTAAGCCCTACAAAGGAGAGCCACCAATTGAACCAATTATTGAAGACCCTCCCGAAGTCGAAGACCAAGAAGAGGTGCTACAACCCGAAGCTGTCCTTCGGCATAAAAACAAGGTACTACGACATGGTAAGATAATCCGACGGTATCTTATTAAGTTCAAAAATTATCCTTTTGAAGATGCTAAATGGATGCACGGAGTACAACTTAAGGATAGTATGAACCTTGTCAATGCTTACAATGCTACATTAGAGTAAGCAAATGTACAAATTTCTTTTAAATGACTCATGTTTTTGTCTTATATGACTAGTCCTCTTTTTAATTGTGCACAAATTTAACTAGTATGCATGCTTAGAATCATGTTTGTGATGACGACGTCTCTCAAACACCAAGTAGAATTTGTCACTCTACTTTGGGAGAATGAAATGGACTAAAGAGCAGACATGCTTGCGGCAGCTATGTCTCCCAAGCACCAAATGGATTAGGCATCCATCTTGGAAAGATGTCGTAGGGTAAAAAGGGATCCTTTACCCGCTAAGTACGATTGACTAATGACTAAGACTTTATCTCTTCTATCTCATAGTCGAGGACGACTATGATTTCAAGAGAGAGGTAATGTCATAAAATCTAATATCTAATCAACCCAAATGATTTTCTCATATTAAATTGATCACTTAATGTGGGAGAATAAACGGGAACAAGTGTTAAGATATAGATATGTGCTTATAGATCTATCTCAACACGGGGCCAATGGTAAAGGGACCCAAAAGGGAGATGGTCTATCAAAGAGCAAAGCTAACCAATGGAGCATAAGACCTTAGGGTTAGCTTCATTGAAGACCTCCAATAAATGTGTGTAAAAGTCCTTTGACCTTAGGTAAGCTAGGGCTGAGCTTGAGGTGGGAGCCCGGCCCAAGCTCGAGGTGCTTGTCCTGCTTGAGGTGCTTGTCGTGCTTGAGGTGTTTGTCATGCTTGAGGTGCTTAATTAAGATGCTTGAGGTGCTTGACTGGCTCCATGCTTGAGGTGCTTGACTTGCTGCATGATTAAGGTACTTGAGGTGCCTTGAGAAGCTTGCTTGAGATGCTTGTGGGAACACCCCCTAGTTCAAGTGCTTTGTCATGCTTGGTGAGTAAGGTGCTTGATCACCTAAAGTCAAAAGCATTCCTACAAGAGGGGGGGCGAGCCCTTTTCCTAGGGGCTAGAGAGAGAACACCCACTCACACACACAAGGGAAGCCCCAACTTGAAGAGGCAGCAAGGACACATGTCAGGCCCCTACCCATGTTACCTTCATGTGTTGCTTGAAGCCTATTGGCTAAGCTTCAAAGGGATCCAATGATAAATTACATGAATTATCTAATTGTTTTAGCATTTATCTAGCCTCTCTCTCAAAAAGGAAAGGGGGACACTTGTCTCAAGGCTACCCCTACTGCTTGTAATGCCTCCTGCTCATGATTGGCTAGGCCTGGGAGGGTCCAATGAGCTTCAAGCATGAGCTACAAGGGGGGGTCGACCCAAGCTAGCTAGGGGCTTGCTTGAGGGGTATACTCACCCACACACACTCACAATCACTCTCATTGTGTGCTATGCAAAGTGCAAGAGCTCCCTCTCCAAGCAAGTAGAGGTTGAGAGCCTACACCAACACTTTTGGCTATGGAGTGCAAATCCAACCAAGAGCCATGCTTCAATGCTTGAGCTTGTCATCTCCTTCTTCTTCATTACTATGCTATTATGTATGCTAGCAACAAGAGTATGATAAGTGAGGAACTAGTTCTTTCTCCTATGAAATGTTTCTTCTTCCTCTTCCCTACCCTCATTCCCTGCTAGCTCTCTCCACCTTCGAAGGTGTTTGAGGTCTTGGGACTGAGGCTTGGGACAATTAAAGCTTTCTTCAAGTTCATGTTATGCTATGATTGTGATGCATGAAGCTTTCCATCTTCATTGCATCACCTAGGTCACAAGGAACACAAAGAATGTATTGTAACAAGTCTCTCTTAATGGGAGAAATCATAATACAAATGCCTATTGGAGGGGGGACCGGCTCCACATAAATCCGGTCCTCAACTGTTGTCATGTTCTCTAAATTCTCTCTCTTGCAAAAGTATTGTTCATGCCAAGTTAACTAATTGCTATGATTATGTTGCTATCTTCAATTATGTCTACCCGCTATGCTCACAAAGTTATTTCTCGAAAGTATTCTCATTAATTTCCGCTATTCTCAAGTTGAATAGGCTAATTCCATTACACTTACTCTCTCATATTCCTTGATTATAGAAAGAGCTGGATCTTGGGAGTTGCAATTCATTGCCTGTAGTGGCTCTCTTCTGCTTTTTCCTGAGAACTATAGACATGCATAATATGTTACTTACTTAAAATCACTTAAATGTATAGTTGTCAATACTTGATGTTGTAATACACACATACTATGAACAAATGCCCTCAGAAAACTATAGATGTGACAAAACCAATGACTTCATTTGGATTGGGTGGGATACACATAAGATTTGATTACCATCACATTACAGTACGGTTCCATTTCTAGCATTGGAGCTAGTGGCAATAATGTTGGCTGCTGGTTCTTCTGTTTCTGTAGGTCGATGTCGGAACAAGATAAAGAGCTCAGCTTTGACAACTCATCTCTGAGGCAGGATTCTCGGCACAGGGGGGGGGGGGAGAGAGAGAGAGAGAGAGAGAGAGAGAGAGAGAGAGAGAGAGAGAGAGAGAGAGAGAGAGAGAGATTGAATTATCGTCCACGGAGGTCAGATATGACCTATGGGACCGTAAAACAACGCATTACAAAAGGTTCCTTCTAAGTGAGGAGATTGTCAGATACATCTCAATTAAGGACTGAGGGTCTGATGAGGGCTGAACAAAAGACAAAATTTAAAAACCTAAGGGGGGGTGGGTGAGAGGGGAACCATTTTGGGAGTGCGAAACTCTTGAATAATGGCTTTGCCTTCTCGATAGACTGCCCATTTTCCTGCCGTGCATGTTTCCCACACCTTTTGTAGTTCTACCTTCTTTTGCTTGAGTTGGGCGGGGGTAAGATCTTCTGCAAACCAGATTTTAGTGCCCTTGAGAAGCCTAGATTGCTGAAGGAGTTTAGTTCGGTCCAATTTGGTCTTAAAAGTGAGGATCGAATAATTGGTGCAATGCTCATGTGCGATGGAGGCGATTGTTGCTGGCCCCCACTCTATCATGTGGGTTGTTGTTTTGATGCTAGCAAGAGAGAGAGAGAGAGAGAGAGAGAGAGAGAGAGAGAGAGAGAGAGAGAGAGAGAGAGAGAGAGAGACTCCCCACATCATCTTCAGTAACTGAAAACAGAAGCACATGAGGAGGGAAAATAATTTTTTAATGGAACATTTGAAATTCAAAGGACTTGCCCATCCGTTTTCAGTATATGCTAACAAGCACATGTAACTAGCACTGTCTGGGACAACATATTCAGTGACACGTTAACACGCTTCTACCCCAGTGTGGAGCATGGATAATGAGGGTCTCTCTCATGCACGTCGCATGCATGTTGCCAGCTACCTCTGATAGTAAAAAATGACATGCCACATGGGGTGGCCTCTACACCACACAGCCTGAAAATCCCCAAGAATCATCTCAAGGTAGGAGTTATCCTATAATTATAAGGGCCACCACCTAGCATAAGTGCAACCAAGACGCAGACATAGACGACCTAGAGTGGCAGGAATGAGATACCATCTAGGTAATCAACATAGATATGATGATGTTGCAAATGTCCAGATATAGAAAATGCCTAGTCTACAATCAGGAGTGTGTGGAGAGAGGTATGTGACAAGGGCGATTTGGAGCATGACTAACTGGTGATGGTGCACGTGATGAAGCCCAATCACTATGATATACAAGGGAAGAATCATCCCACGGATATGGGGAAAACAAAGCTAAGGAGAAGAGAGAATGGACTCAAAGATCATTACAACATTGCACATTTTTATTTGATACAAAATGGTGGTCTTGGCTGTTACCAACCTTGCTCTTGGCACTAGTAATGCATGATGGAATGCAAGCGCCATATGGTGCATGACAAACTTTGGAGTTAGCAAGGTTAGCACATTAGCGGGAGGTTAGTTGAGGAAACATCAAGATGATGCAGCCACCGACGACGTCAATCACTAGCATCGAGAGTGGCCTGGGGTAGCATGGTGTTAGTGCATTCAATGCTAGCGTGCTCATGTTGCCTTGTGGGGTGATAGTGAGTGCCTTATGTGCATGGGGTGGCCATGACTAGTAAATCAACCATGGTGTGGGTGGAGATTGGTGGTAGTGGTGATGTTTCCAATGCTAAAACACCCATGCTTGCAACAAGCATAATACCATGAGCTCCCTAGCTTGGGAAATGCATTATGTGCTTGGTGGTGCATGGAATGTAGAGTGCATGGAGCATGGGTGGTGCCTCTAGTGTATTCTTCCTCTTTTGTGCTTAGTGGAGGCCTCTTTATATAGGCCTAAGAGGTGGTCCTTACCTAATGGTTCTGGCAAATATCCATTGGTCACTGTAAAGAGTCTAGATGCCTCTGTAATAAGAGAGATAGAGAGGGAGAGAAGGTAAAGATAGAGAGAAGGGAAGTAAGAGTTAGGTGGGGAGTTTTTTACAATCCACTAGCCGTTGGCTAGGTTATTAGGGAAGAGTGGAGATCGGGGCATTTACAATGGTGTTCTTGATGGTTCGGGTGGCCGGTGTGAGGTTAATGCTGCCAAAATTGGTGTTTTGCTGGTGTCGAGATGCTACACGTCACTTTCGGAGCCGGCCGGGGCCTGCCTTTGGCATCACTTCTTAATTTGGTGTTGCTTCCACGTGATTTTGATCGTCTTATTTGTCGATGTTGAATTCCATGCATTTTCCTTCTTGTGCGTGTGTATGGCATGCATGTGTTCGTGTGAATATGTGCATGTGCTCATGTGCATGTTTTCATGTGCATATGCTCATGTGCGTATGTGCATATGTGCATGTGCTCATGTGCGTATAATTGTTTGTGTGTGCTTGTAAGTGTGCGAGTGTCTATGGTATATAAGTGTGTGTGCATAGGATGAGAGAGACAAATTTACTTACATAGAATGAGAGTGTGTATGTGGGTGTTTGTGGGTGTGTGTGTGTGAGTGTTAGTATGTATGTGGATGGATGCACCGGCAAGTGTGTGTGGGAACGAGAGTGACATAGATTATTATTTATATTTTTTCATCTTCCTGGCCAACTACAGAGAATGAGGGAGAGAGAGCATGAGTGAGGAGAGTAAGAGTGGGAGGGAGAGGGTGAGAGGGGTTGGGGAGTGTGTGCGTTTGTGTGTGTAGGTGTGGGTTTGTGTATAGTGAGAGAGAGGTTTTTTTTTCTGCTGCACCTACATGTTGCCAACACAAGAGAACAAGAGAGAGCGTGAGAGTGACAGTGAGCGAGGGGGGTGCATTAGCTCCCTTATAGCATAGCTCCAAAGAATCAACAAAATTATCAATCCAAGGATGGTAGCGACCCAGCTAGGGCATGGAAACATCACACATGTGTGATTGTGTAAGAGAAATGAGATAGAATTGAGTGGGGAAATCACATGAGATTATCTACAATAGGAAGAAGAGAGAAGTAATGAAGGGGATTAGTGTATGCACACACGCTAACTCTTATGCTAATCAAGGTTGCTAACCATTGCATTCTCTACTAATCCTCGTGGTCACATCCTAATCACAAGCTCACCCAAGTTCATGGAGTTATGATTAGAGAAATGCATGCACAAATCCTTAATCTACACACTAATCTAATCATGCACACACTACTAGAATCAAACATACAATAGGCAATCAAGAATTAGAGAGTGATTAGTTCTTAATCTACACCATCAAGACACTAATACACAACTTAATTAAAATGAAGAGAAAGGCACAAGGACTAATCTTCATTGCATGCATACAATTGGTCCGTGAAGAGGGTACATGCGGATCCATGCTTCCACCTCCAGAGCCTCCTTCTTCTCCTTCTCTACTCTAGGTTTCTCTCAAAATGATATCTCCCGTTTTCACATGAGCTACATTCACTTATATACCTAGGGTTTTGAAAGTTATAGCCGGATACCCAAAGTACACGAAGTGAATAAACAGATACAACTTGGAACTCAATGTGAGCCCATGAATATATACATAGCAAATGGAAAAATAATGTCCATGAGAAGGTGAAGATGGCTGCTGACATTGGATGCATCCAACATTCTCTCCTTCCTAGGCTTTGTCGTCCCCGACAAAGATATGTCGTGGTGAACGCTCCACGAAGAGTGTGCCTGTAAAAGACAAAAGGCAATGAAGTAGCAAGTATAATCGTGTGGAAAATAAGTCATAAGGAAAAGTAAAGCACATCATTGAATGAATAAGTGCAAAGAATTATGAATTGTTAAACTGCCAATAAAAGACAAATAAACTGCACTTGCTAAAAATAATTAAACAAGAGTTTTGGGCTTATGGATGAGTCTATCAATTAGTTAGCTATGACGAAGGGTTAAAAAAATCACTCTAGTACTAGCTAAGTTAGAAAAATTATCTAAAGGCAAGATTCCCTATTTGTGTTTATGAGCAGAAATAAGCGAACTAACTGTACAACTCCAAACAAAAGCTTGAGTTTTTAACTTTAAGCTCAATGGAAATCTTTTCTTTCTCTCTTTCATTTTTCTTGCTCTTTTCTTTTTCTTTTTTTCCTTTACATTGTTTTTAAGAGCATTTTTTGTGAGTGCTTATTTTGCATGCCTGAGATTTTTGATTCTCAAGGAAAGTGCCCCACAAGGAATCTCTAGGACTCTAATACTATACGTGAGTGAAGTACCAAAATCGAGTTGGGATTTCTCCTCCAGCTTAAACTTTTACACTTGTGGCACTTGTGTGATTCCATATCCTTTGCATTCTTACTAGTGCTCTTTGTTGTGAAGTGAGAAAGCTTCTCTATGCCCAAAACCCTCCTAAGGTCTCAAACATTTAAATAATTCTACCAAATAAGACTAGTAGGTCAAGTAAATGAGTTAATTTAAAGTCACAGCCTCCTAACCTCAATTCTTATCAATAAGATTAAACTCTATGTTAATTAACTAAAGCATGTACAAACTTATTTATCTCTAATGGCAGATAACAAGACATAATAAAATGAACTCAATCAAACCATGAAAAGCCACAATAAGCAAAAATAGGTGTACAAAAACATATAGCATAGGAAGTGATACACCTGGAGAAATATGATGCAGCTCCTCAATAGCTGTGGAAATCGTCATATAACTCTAAAGATTAATGGAACCATGCAATCTGGAAGATGAAGTTAATCTATGCTGCAAAATCATAAGGCAAGACACTACCACGTAGAAAGGTGTGTCAGCATAGTAGTGAAAATTTTATTACAAAATGAAAGAAATCCTAAACTAGGGTCTCAAACCTGGATACCTAGAGGGAAAAAACCCATAGGAAAAAAGTGCCTCTAGTATAAATGCATGCAGCTAGTGCACCATAGTCAATATGCTCAAGTCAATGGTCTAGTGCAACTAGGAAGGATAAGAGAACCTTTACTAATCGAGTAACCTTGCTTGTTTTATTAGTCAAGGATGAGAGCGAGAGAGAGTGAGAGAGATTTCCTATTGCTTTGAGGCTCCCTTCCCTTCTTCTTCCTTCCCTCATAGTCTCCTTCCTTAACCTCTTTAAGCTCTTCTTTGCGTTGCTTTGTATGTTCAAGCTCAAGAGGGAGAGACGAAAGCTTGCTTTGATTGGAGATCGAGAGAGAGAAAGAACTCGCCTTCCTGCTTACCCTCTCCTCCTCGCCTTGTTTCCTCGTTCTTTTCCTCCTTGCTTGCCTGCTATGCCTTTCGTTGATAGCCCTCGTTGGCTTTTCTTGGAGTCCCCATCATGCAAAAAGCCCAAGGATTTTAATAGCTTGCCCCCCCCCCCCCCCCCCCCCCCCCCCCCCTAACAGTAGCGCCGCCGCTACTGACGTGGCACATGAACCGCCGCAATGACATGGCAACGGCCGGGGACGAGCAGCATCAAATGCAACAGGATTGGGACCGGCAATCTGCGTGCTGGGGAGCTCTACCTGTTTCCCTTCTTGCTCGACATCGCCCGACGCCCCCTGTGGCCGGCGCGAGTCTCCCTCTCTCCCCTGCGCTCTGCTCGTCTTCTGTCCACGCCATCCCCCTTTTTCTCTTCCTCTTTCCCCACTTAAAGTCACAATGGGTGGCCTTTAATTTGTTTAAGTGGGCGGGCAGCCTTTGGCTTTGTAAGGGCACCATCTTAGGCATTCACATCGGCCAAACCTTGCCAAGCTTCTCCATTGGGCGGCCATAATCACTGTAAGGGCACAACATTTGGCATAAATGGCGACCAATGCAATGCCAAGCAGTATATGTATTGGGCGGCCATAGCTTTTAGCGGGCGGCTTTAGGCCCTTGTAGGGCACCACATTTGTCATGCATATCGGCACTGCCTTGTTGGTTATGTCTCGCAATCAATGCATTCCGAGAGGTCACATTTGAACATGAAGCTCTTCAAGCACTTTTTATACTTAATGAGACGTACACCACATTTGACGTACATGTAGCTGCTATCAATGCACTGTAGGAGATAATATTTTGGACAAGATTCTCCTCGAGTCACTTACTTTGCTGCACTCCAAATCCCGAGCGAGAGCCATAATCTCCCAGATGGCACTCCGTACGAGCCGACCGGAGTGGTACAGAACCGGCCCCCGTTGAATCTTTATCGGCCAATATCTTGGCAATCGGAACTCCAATCACCAATCTGAAATGACCGACGCGCTCCAGAAATAGAGCACTTCAGGCCCATGCATTCATTTCATCTTTGTCACCTTAGTTGCAGTTGCCCAATCCGGTACGGATCTGCAATCGACTTAAACTTTAAACTGCCATAACTTCTTCACCGTAGCTCCAATTGATGAGCCGTAAAGATAGGCCGGTAGAGTGCTTCAAGCACTGCAGTTCTAGATCATAAAATCACATATGTGCTCACTTCAAGCATACTCCTTTGTGGCATCATTAAGGCATCAATTGGCCCTTTAAAGACGCATATGGCATACATTAATCATTAGACTTGGCCTGTTAACAAGTCCTCATCACATTGACCATTAATCAAGTAGGCTTCAAAGAAGCTTAGCTAGCATTTCTCTGCTCTTTTTCTTATCATGGAAGCGGAGCTGCACGACAACGCATGTGCGTCGACTATCGCGGATTAAATGCCATAACCATCAAGAACAAGTATCCTCTACCTCAAGTGGATGAGTTGTTTGCTCAACCCTATGGGGCAAGATACTATACAAAGATAGATGTTCGTTCAAGATACCATCAAGTGCGTATCCTTTTGCAAGATATCTCTAAAACTACCTTTAGAACAAGGTTCGGTCATTTTGAATTTTTGGTTATGCCTTTTGGTTTAACCAATGCTCCAGCTACATTTATGACACTCATGAATAGTGTCTTATGTCCCTATCTTGGAAAATTTGTTGTGGTTTTCCTTGATGACATTCTCATTTACAGTAAGACTGAAGATGAACACATAGAACACTTACGATGATTAGTGTTTGGACATCTACGAAATCACGCTTTCTATGCTAAGCAAAGCAAGTGCGATTTCTTTAAAATAGAGATACATTACCTCAGTCAGGTGATCTCTTATTCTGGCATCAAGAAGGACACTGAAACGGTCGCCTTCCATTCTTCGATGGCCACATCCCAACACGGTTGAGGAGCTTCAAATATTCTTAGGCATGGCTGAATTTTATCGATAGTATATCCATAATTATGCCAAAATTGTTATTCCTATGAGAGATCAACTTAAAGCAAAAGGTGTGACCTTTTCTTGGAAAGAAGCCCAAAAACACAGTTTTGAACAACTCAAGGTAGTTGTAGCCACTGCTTCCATCCTACCAATCGTTGACCCACTTAAGCCCTTGTGATAGAGATTCTAGTGATAAAGCAATTGGTGTGGTACTTCTCCAGAGAGAAGACCTATAGCCTTTGTAAGTAATAAGTTGGATAGAGCTCAACATAATTATTCTGTCTATCAGAGGGAGCTCTATGCCATAATTCACGCTTTACAAAAGTGGCAACACTATTTATATGGTGCCGAGTTTAAAGTAGTTTTTGACCATGAGAGTATAAAATGGCTTGCTGCTCAAATGGACTTAAAGGGCCATAAAGCTAGATGGGCAAAAATCCTTCAAGATTATGATTGTAAGCTATGATATTGCAAGGGTCGATATAATTTACTAGCAGATGCACTAAGTCAGATGCCTCAGATTAATTCACTTTCTTTCACTGTGCGCGTATGTCGCACGTGTCAATGCAAGGAACTTGCCGATACACCGTGTGCGAGCCACAAATGGCTCCAAGCACACAACAAGCCTAAACTAGTAAGCTCAAAGAAGGCGATGGTGTGTCACTCACCGCTCTACGCTTGCTTCGTGGAGGATTCCTCGCCGCAAAGAAGAAGGAGCCGCCGCTTCGCCGCCGCCGTGCCGTCGTCGCAATGCTCGATCACTCTCTCTCTCTCTCTCTCTCTCTCTCTCTCTCTCTCTCTCTCACGCACGCACACACAGACACAAGGAGATGAAGAAGAAGAAGATGGAGATGGAGCAAGAGCACTCTTCTATTGCACAAATGAGAGAATGAGTGAATTTTAGGTTTAGTTGACTTTTATATGAGCTCGCCCCATTCACACTTGGGCGCCCATGCTTAGCCAACTAATCCCTTGAATGTTCCAGTTAGAGTGCGCCTCTCATCGGCGATCACTCTTACCCTTTTCCTATTGGACCGACAAGCCGGTACCTGACTCTACCAAATAAATAATACAAAATCCGTCGTAGGTGATGTGGTGTCCGTGAGCCGTGAGGGTTAACATGCCCCCCTTCCTGATGTAGATTCCGTCCTCGGAAGCTATTGAGTTGCAGCGCGTTCGTGGAGGTGGAAGAGCATTTGAGATGAATGTCCTTAGCCTTCTTCGGTCACTGCAAAATCAAACAACATTGGCACAGTAATTGCATTCTCATATAGAATTAAAAAGCATATGCAATTGTAGGCAGACAATGTGATTGGTAACAGAATTTTAAACCATTTGTTAGCAATAAACATTAAATTGCAATATAATCAAATGCATAAACAGATGTAAAGGTAAAAAATTAAACAAGGCTGGGGTCGCTAATTTAACGGTCGAAAGGCACTAAAGATCGACTATTAATACCATGGGTAAGCTTCTTAATTTTCTCTGGTCAATTAAGTTGTTTAATCGCGAGAGCCAAGTATTTCATGTTCGAGGGCTAACTAGAGGCTATACCTAGAAGACCTTGTAGTTAAGCTACGATAAAAGAAATTTCTCATGAAATCATCGCCTGACTGATTACCTTTTCTTTGACCTCCCAAAGTCTTGTCACAGTGATTTAATTTTGATGTGTGTGCTTATTTTGTATGCCTTGGGTTTTTTGCTTTTCAAGGAAAAGCGCCCACACTGGGAACCTCTAGGGCTCTAGTACCATAGGCGATACATGTGAGTGAAGTACCAAAACAAGCTGAGATTTCTCTTCCAGCTTAAGATTTTACATTGTGGCACTTTGATTTTTTTGTTTTTCGTTTTCAGCATTTTAATTTTGTAACTTTGGGGGGTCATATAACACTGTTACACCTCCCCAAGCTCACCACACTAGTAAACTCCCTTTATAATACTTAAGCTAAAGGTCAATAGGGACTAAGCCCACTAGAAAGCCCTAGTACATTTCACGCAATGCTACCTAAATCGGATTAAGAACCTAAGTAACCATTAATTATTAGGAAGGCATTCCGCATGGTATTAAGAGAAGATCTCTAACACCTAACTTGGTCAAACTAGCTTAGTTGGACTTGCTTGATTTTTAAACCTAGACAAGTGATTATGACAAAAAATTACATTGAATTAAATGTTTGATACTAAGCAAATGTGCTGGATATTATGCTACCAATCACAATCAAAGCAGACAATCATAGATGCAAAAAAGATAATGGGCAATGCTAATGGACAAGAAACTCCTGTTTGTGTTGATGGTCGCGCTTGATTTGAAGAGTGAGTCGAGATAAAGATTCCATGAAGGTCCAAATCCTAACCACAACAATTGTTCCTGTACACACTATGAAACACAAACAATACCTCTAGGAGGCACATGAGTGGGAAAAAAGAACTTTGCTAATCACTCAACTCTAAAACAGAAACACTCCTATTGTATTAATCCTACCTACCCTCCATCACTTGAGTGATGAGGATCAATGGTGTCCTATGACATAGGTTTCTGTTTCAGTGTACCGCATGTGAATGTGTAGGTCTGAGTCAATATTTTGAGTTTTATTGTGCATACTCGTTTGCTAATTGCTCTTGCTCTTTATTATTTTTATTTTTTATTAGTATTCTATGGATGCATTACATGAGGAGCTAGAAGCTTCATGGGACTCCCCCCTTCCTGAGCTAGGTGGAACAAATCGTTCTTTCTTCGGTACCCAAACTAGCTCTGGAGCGGGTGTGTAGCATTTTGTGATTTTTTTCTTTTCGCGATCGTCGATTCGTTTTGCAGCTACGGGATTGGGCTCACATGGGTCCGGTGACAAGTAAGAGCACAATTTACGTTTTGGCACCCATATTTGATCATTTCCTTGATAGTAGCCTTGGCTTTCCAATAGTCGTTTAGGAATCCATCGCCACGTTTTCTTACTTTTCTTGGAGCGAGTGGTAAGTTTCTTACAAGGCTTCTGTTTTTTAGCACTAGCTATGATCTCTAAAGAAGCTTTAGGGACCCACTTGTATGTTTTCTTTGTTATATTAGGATGAGTCTTGTCAGAAGATATATGCATTTCTTCTAGCATATTTAAGGATACTGGCATTTCATCCCCCTCAGGTGTTACCCAGGTTGTCCCCCTATTTCCCCAAGTGTCTATGGTTGCTGCTAGGTGGACCCAATCCACATTGTCCGACTTAGTCATCCCAGGTAGTACATCCATATAAGGACAATCTTCCCCAACATAAGTGTCCGCTTTACACGTGTAACAATACTGCAATGGGGCCGAGTGAACTATGGTGTCAGATCTATGATCAATTATAAACCTGTTTCCTAGAGGATGTGCTCAACCAATTACAAGATCCACTCGAATGACAGAATCTTGGAACTGCAAGTAGACATGGTTTTTAGACCAGTCATGCACCATTTTTTCTTCCCTCATGAAAGGACGTCCTAAGATCATCTCAGATGCCACTGTAATGTGCTTGGAGAAATCCATAACAATGAAGGTAACTCTTATTTTATGTCCAAAGACCTTGACCTTGAGATCTTCTAGCATCCCAATAGGTTTAACGATAGACCCATTGGGCATCTTCACTACTATGGTTGTGGTCGCAAGGTGAGGTCTTCCCATAGTTTCCCAGCAATTTTTAGTCACAATGCTAACCCTAGCGCCACCATCAAGTATTCCCTTCATAGTTAATCCCTTAGTAGTGATTGGTATAGTCGCATTGGATTCGTCACCCTCAAAGTATTGTCCCAACTTGTTAACAGGTATTTCTATAACAAGGTTCTCATCTAGGTTGGGTTGTGGATCTATGTATTCCTCCTCTATTGGCATCTCCCCAGCTCCATCCATCTGTGCAAATTGTGGTAGCCCAAACTTTAGTTCTCCATTGAGGAAGGCTCGAAGAGCTGAGACTAGCTTAGGGTCTTTATATAGTTTGGACATGATGGTGGTTCTAACTTCTGAAGACATGAAATCCATCAATTTGGCAATGTTTAACGACACCTTTTGGACTTCAGTCCCTTGACGTGGGGAAGATGGGATCTCCATTTCTTCGATAGGATCAAGTAGTCCCTCTGTAAACATTCTTTCCATCAAGAAGTGAGTACGCCAACTTTCCCATGACTTTAAGTCACTTTCTTCTCAGATGACACTAGGTATGTCGAAGGGTCTATGGACTTGGTGAGGTTTTTGTTGCGTAGGGAACACGGTGTCTGTAATCTGGATCTTCCTAGGTGCTGGTTCTAGATCCCTTTGGGTATCTTCTACCAAACTCCTTAATTGCTTGACTCGCTCAATTTCCTCTGTAGGGTTTGGGTAAGTTCCTATCTTCTTTTTGGATCCTGGCCATTGTGGCTCATGAAGATCTTCCTTGTTGGTTTCTATCTTAGTGGTCATTTTGGTCTCCACGGTTTCTCTTGAATCAGAATCTTCTTCAGCGCCGTTCATATATACGGGGTCGTCACCAGTCTCTATGTTGGTATTTGAACTCGGGTCTGACTTCGCTGCTTTTTGCGATCTTTTCTTCGTGTTTTCTTCTTTTTTTGAGAATGGGCAATTGATGCCATGTCTCTTTCCTCAAGAATATAATGTTTTTTTTGGAGCATCGATCGTGTGAGTACGTTTACTGGTACCACGGGTGTACTTGGTGATGGCTCCTCGGTAACTTCAATCAAGTTTAATGGCGTTATCTTCGGTGCATTTGGATTATTTGGACATTGGGCACTCAAATGATCTATGCCACATCGATTACACATGAGTATCGGCATTGTAGACGTGCTCGCTTGATTCGTATGCATTAGTGTGGCGTTCTTTTGTAGCCTAATAGGACACTCGGCTACACGATGTGGACCTCCACACTCATAGCATTGAAGAGGTGGTCTCTTAGCAGTGTAATTGATATTTTGGCCTCTTGCCGCAAGAGCAGCTACTTGATATAAATGTTTGACTTGTCCCCAATATTCCTCCATGTAGTATTGTGGACTTTCTTCAAGCACATCCATCCCATAGGCAATATTAGGATCTATATCTTCCTCACAGCCTTCCAAACAAGAAATATATGACTCACAACCCACTTGATTCACAAAAGTGATTCTCGGATGTGGTGGTTGCGGTCCTAGCAATGGAGGTGGTAAGGGTGTTGTCTGAACAACATTTTGGGCCCTAGGGACCATGTGTTGTGCTGTTTGTTCAAGAGGTGGGGCCGGCATCAATGCAGGCACTCGAGGTGTGTCTTTCCATGCTAAGGTTGGTCTATTGGCCATCGCGCGCTTAAATACTATGCAATCCTTACCTTGATGACCATACCTTCCACATGCATTGCAGTTCCCATTGAATTTTACTCTAAAAGTAGGGCATTCACTGGTACTATGCGGTCCATAGCATACTGAGCACCATTGCTGCTCCCTTTGGATGGCATTGGTGGTAACTGCTTCCCAAGTGGTGATACCTCTAATGACTAGGCCATTGTAGATATCCTCATCTCGTAATCCCCTAATGAATCTATCAAGGAATTGGTTATTGTTGAAGCGCTCATTTGGATTACAATGAGAATTCAAATGCTTCAAGCGACTAATAAAGTCTCTCACCGACTCTCCTTCCTCTCGTTGGGCTTTCTGGAGTTGAGAGGCCACACCCCAAAGCACTCCCTCTCATATGTATTCTTTTAAGAACAGTCTCCTAAGAGTAGGGTAAATCATTTTTTCTTCCACCCTTAGGGTTCTATACCAATCCCCAGCCTTTCCACTTAAGGTTAGACTTAAAGCATTGCTATTATGTAAGTCATTGTGTTCTCCTAGAGAATCGCATATTTGTTCAAATGCTTCGATATGCTTTCTCACATCCCCATCTCCACTAAATTTTTGTGTGAGCTTGGCTATTTGTACTGCCTTACTTCTAAGCTCTCTATCAGGCGTGTTACGCATATTCTCAGCAATAGATCGGCCGATAGCTTGAGCAAATGTTGCCAAGTCACCTAAATGAGCAGGCACCGTAGGTGAAGGTGCTCCAGAGACTACATGTGGAGTAGGTATTGACATTGGGCTTGGCGCATAGGAAGCCCTTGCGTTCCACGTTGGGTATGATGTTGTGCCATGTGGTGGTCCATAGTTCATATGGGTGGCCCTAGGCATAGCAGACGTCGAATGTGACATGCTAATGCTAGCCGGTATAGTCCCATGGAAATAAGAACTTGTGTATTGTGGTTGTGGAGCATAGGTAGTTGAAACAATGAGAAGGGTAGGGACTACATGAGTGTGATGACCCATAGGTGCATGTGCATACGATTGGTACACACTTGTAGGTACTGTTGCAGGCATCTACCATGTAGTGGTGCTTTACTAACAAATGAGGTCCATGGCGTGTTTCTCGGCATGCCCATCATTGGGGTAGGCATGGTAGCCATGGTGTCATCAAGGGAAAGATGAGCTAGACTTGAAAAGGTGAAGCTATCACTTGTGGGCTCAGATTGCACTGAGACCCTTGGAGAAACAACATATGGAGGATCCATCGGACTTACCGAGGGAGTCTCCATTTGCGATAAGGTCGGTTCTTTAGCCTTTCTCGTATCCAAGAATCTCATGTGACCCGTTGAAGGCATGTTGATCCCCTTGTTCTGTCTCTCTAACTCAATGATCCTATGGATGACCTCACAAACTCTTTGTTGTTGATCCTCTACACTAGTAGCACCCATTGTGGATTGTAGGACATCTAACCAACCCACATGATAGGTGTGACCTGTGTATAAGTCGTCAGAGTCTCTGTTTGTAATTCGTACTCCCAGTTCTCATTTAAGAACACTCCATCTAGGATTGAGGTGTTAGGTGTGTCCTTTGAGCTAGATGCAATGTTGCTTTCTAGGGGTTGGCCCTTAGCGGTTGCTAAATCAGGAGCACTTGATTGCTCTCTTAGCAAGGATATTGACATAGGGGCTTTCGCTTTTAACTCTCTTCGTTGCTCCGCCTTGCGTAAGATCTCTACTTCCTTTTCCCTCGGTGCAAGGATATATCGCTCAACCTCTTGTACTTCGGCAAGGCTTCTACCATCGGGTAATATGACCTCGGAGGGAAATAACTTTGAAGAGTCAGAAGGTGCAATGAATGAAGTATTCACGTGTACATTCTCTAAGAACATAGGGTCTACGTTGGTCACAAATGGAGAATTTACTTCCCCACCCCCCTCATTTACATTATTAACTCCATGTTCGGAGCGAGTGGCTCTACTAAAGGTTTCCTTCAGGCGGCTAAGCACGCTCAACCCGGACCGTGGGCCCATGGCATGCATGTCTTGGCTTGAGCTATCGGGAGTAGGAATTGGGAAACCCTCCATGACGTCGTAGTCAGAGGAAGAGTCACTAGCCGCTATGTTCGGGTCTTGGTTTGTACTACCTTGGGTCCCCGCTGAGGGCCCGGAACCTAAAGTAGGTGGATATTGAGAACTCGCGTAAGTCGAAATTCTCTCTAGTTGCTTCGTCTCTAGCACACGACCAGAGCACAGATGCATGTGCCTTTGGCACCCTTCAAGCGTCGGCGATTAACCTCGAAGGTTAACCGCTTACCTTTTTTAAGTGCCCGTTTTCACTCGTGTTTTTTACGTTTTTAATATTTTTTTAATGTTTGATTTTTTTGATTAAAGTGTGTGATAGCTCGACATGAGCGTATCACTTAGAGGGCCGTTGTGTGCTTTACAACACAATTTTCGGGCATCTAAAGTTCCGTTGGTCCTCAAAAAATTGATTTTTAGCTACGTGTGAAGCTAAAATTCGTTTTTTTTTTAAAGGGCAATTGAGGCCTAGGCTTGAGCTGAGCTTGGGCTTGGGTATGGGAGATATTCCCGATCCCGGTCCTACCTTTAAATTTTTTTATTTTTTATTTAAGGATAAGGTCGCCGCGGCCTGCGCGAGAGCACACACACACTCTATCTACCTACTTCTAACTAATACACCTACTGTTACACACTAACACACTCGATTAGCTCTCTTAGATCTACTTCCTACTTACTGTACACAGAAAACTAACTACCTTAATACATAGAGAATAAACACAGTACCTTTGAAAACTCCATTAACAAAAAAAACACACAGTATAACACCAAATCCCTCTTCTCAAGACACACACACTCCTTCCTTACCTTTCCTACAATAGAAATTGCACCATGAAGAAGCACAGAGTGCTACTCGAGCTTAATGCACGGCATTCCCCGGCAACGGTGCCAAAAATGTGCGCGTATGTCGCACGTGTCAATGCAAGGAACTTCACCGTGTGCGAGCCACAAATGGCTCCAAGCACACAACAAGCCTAAACTAGTAAGCTCAAAGAAGGCGATGGTGTGTCACTCACCGCTCTACGCTTGCTTCGTGGAGGATTCCTCGTCGTGAAGAAGAAGGAGCCGCCGCTTCACCACGCTCAACCGCTTCGCCGCCGCCGTGCCATCGTCGCAATGCTCGATCACTCTCTCTCTCTCTCTCTCTCTCTCTCTCTCTCTCTCTCTCTCTCTCTCACGCATACACACACACACAAGGGGATGAAGAAGAAGAAGATGGAGATGGATCAAGAGCACTCTTCTATTGCACAAATGAGAGAATGAGTGAATTTTAGGTTTAGTTGACTTTTATATGAGCTCGCCCCATTCACACTTGGGCGCCCATGCTTAGCCAACTAATCCCTTGAATGTTCCAGTTAGAGTGTGCCTCTCATCGGTGATCACTCTTACCCTTTTCCTATTGGACCGACAAGCCCGGTACCTGACTGTACCAAATAAGTAATACAATGTTCGTCATAGGTGATAGGGTGTCCGTGAGCCGTGAGGGTTAACATTCACGGAAATAAAGAGTGGATTTTTGGAGTCATTACGTGGCAAGTGTGCACAAGATCAATCATATGCTAAATTGTGAAGTGAAATTTCAAAAAGGGATCCCTCACACTCACATGTCTCTGTTCAGCCAGATCAACATGTCTCTGCACGCGCAGATAAAAACTCCAACACACAGAGCTCCACCCCTACTCAGTTGGAGATTAAGTGATGGAAGAATTTTTCCATTGATGATGGCTACTTACTCCCACAAGGGTAGAGTATGTGTGCCAAAGGACTCAGACACTAGGCGCCAAATCTTATTTGAGTGTCACGATAGTCCAAGTGCTGGTCATCCAGGTATTCGTAAGACGTGTTGCTTAGTTCGACGGAAATTTTATTGGACATGCTTACATCATGATGTTCAAGAGTACATACTAAACTGCCAACAGTGCCAAGTAAATAAGAGAAAGCACCTCAAGGTAGGTGGCCTTTTACATCCTTTAGAGAGGTTACCTACTACAAATCATGGCCATGATGCCATATGGGTGATTGTAGACCGTCTAACAAAGATGGGTCGATTTATTCCCACTAAGACCAGTTAAGACATCAAAATTAGTGTAGTTATTTGTAGAGCATAGATATAGACTCTACGGTCTTCCAACTAGGATCATTAGTGATAGAGATCGAAAGTTTGATAATAACTTATGGAGAGTTGTGTTTCAAAATTTGGAAGCTAAATGTAATCTAAGTATGGCTGATCATCCAAAAACAGATGGTCAAACCAAAGGAGTAATCAAGTGCTAGAAGATATGCTAGAAGCGTACTCTAGCAAGAAGCAAACCAATTGGGAAGACTATTTACCTATACTGGAATTTGCTTATAATAGTTCAAAGCATGTGACTACAAGGTTTAGTCCATTTATGCTTTTATATGGATTCCAACCTAGATCACCTGTTACGGTGGGGTTGGCTAAGGAGAAGATACAACAAGCCAAGGATTTTCTCTAAGACCATTTTGACATGATTTGAGTTGCTCGATAGAATGTTAAGCAAGCTTAAGATCGATATAAGAAGTACGCAGATGAGCATCGTCGTCTTGCTACTTTTGATAAAGGAGACAAGGTTTTCCTCAAGGTTCCGGAGCATTCAGAAAGTTTGAAGACGAGAAAAGTTGCTAAACTTTCACCATGCTATTGTGGACTGTTTACCATTCTCAAACGTATAGGTCAAGTGGCCTATAAGTTATCTCTTCCAAAGCACTCACAAGTTCATCTTATTTTTCATGTTAGCCGTTTATGAAAACAACTAGGACAAAATGATAATGTCATTGACACAGGTGTGATAGTTGATCTTATCAAACCGCCAAGCATCCCTCATGAGCCCAAAAGATTTTGGATTCTCATGAGCTTCGCATCAGACATCATGTCGGACAACAAGTGTTCGTAAAATGGCTAGATAGACCTGAAGAAGGTTCTACATGGGAGAATGTCTCCGCACTTAAGAAACATTTTCCTACGCTCATTTTGGAGGATGAAAACGATTCTCCAAGGGGGGGGAGAGGGGTAATGTAAGGACATGGGTCCTATGGGCAAGGCCACCGGCATGGACGGACAATGTGTATTCTAGGGGAGGCTATAAGATAGCATGGTTGGGTGGAGACTAGCACATGCATTACCACCGCCCTTAAATGAACATAAAGCAATTCAATTAGAAAGGCTATCTCTTTGGTTGGATCTTGCTTACCATGAGGAAAATCATGTTGCAACGCAGTTTAGTCCATTCATGTTCAAGTCAGACTCTCAACCTCGATCACCCATTATGGTGGGGTTGTTTACTCATGAGAAATGATGTAAAGTCAAGGACTTAATCTTTGTTGATAAGTTATGTTAGCCTATTATTGTCATGGAAAGTGAGAAGAGGTATTCTCTTAGAAACCTCTTAGCTATGTAAACTCATTTAAAGTACTCTAGTGAGTTATAAATCGTCTATATGCTATGTTGATTATAGGCCAATTACACAAACAATTGAAAGGGACAACACTGTGAATAATCAAGATATTTTTCTTGGTTGAACCTCCTATCGAACCACGTATCAATAAAACGGAAAACTAAATCCATGAGGGATGTTGCTGTGGAAAACATTAGTGTTATTAAAAAAATATCATCACTTTTGTTTTCAAGGACAAAAACGCTTCTCCAAGGGGGGAGTAATGTCACGCCTAAGGTAGGGCTAGGTAATTGGCCAAGGGCCAAGATGCACATGCAGTTCAAGGGGCTATATTTAGCAAGTCAACAGCCTATATATGTCATGGATGGGAGGAGATTAGCATGCACCAGTTCCTAGTCTCTCATAGGCTACATATAGATTACAACTTGTGCACTTTGTGATTTTCATTGATGATTACTCCACGCATGCATGGGTGTTTTTGCTTACAGCTAAGTCTAAAGTGTTCATGTGATTCAAGAAATTTTTGGTTATCACTAAAGATGTCTCAAAATGTACTATGGGCACCCTCCGTTCAGATTGAGGGGGGGAGTATATGTCTCATCACTTTAATGCATTTCTTGTTATTTGTGTGATTAAACACCATTGTACAGTACCATATACACCTCAAAAAAATGGTGTTACTGAGAGAAAAATAGGTCGCTTATGGAGATGGCATGATGTATGGCCAAGAGTCAAGCTTTATCATATTCATTTTGGCTTGAGGTTGTCATGTGTCCTACCTATGTATTTAATAGGTGTCCTACTAAATCTTTGCAATCTAAGATTCCTTATGAAGTAGTGCATGATAAGAAGCCATCTATTGATCGCATGCATGTTTTCAATTGTTTAGCTTATTGTTCGATGCCACAAAAGAAACTCAAGAAACTGAATGATATGGCTATCAAATGCATTTTTGTTGGTTATAGTCCTAAAAGAACAGATTATAGGTTATATCATTTATTTAAAAATGTATCTTGGTTTCATGAGATGTTGTATTTGTGGAAGATTCAACTTAACCTTTATTATCATTTATTAGAGATAGTAATGTAAGCTCATGTGACATCTATTACACTTTGTTTCCTCTTTTTAATAATGAAAACTTGAATGTGAGTTTCAATGAGGCCGATGTATAGCCTATGGGGGTTTTGAAAATGTTACAAATCATCCTAATATTGATGCAGATGTGCTTGATGTGGAAAGGGTTGAAAACAAAGAGTCTAGGGACATGCCAAAATGGCTAATGCATACAATGCATAATGGTAAGTTGCATGTATTTATGTCTACTTGTACTCGTTCAGGTTCTTGCCATGCATCATATTCATCACATTGTGTACGGAGGTGTTGTAGCACGACCTACTCACAACCCACAAAATTGTCAAATCGTGGATCGGCAACCCGGCTAGGGCATGGAAGCACGAGCTTAGGATGTATAGACATAGAGGATTCAAGGGATCCTTCTACTCATCATAGAGAGAAGCCATGGAAAGGGCTTCCTATAATCCACCACACATTCCTACTCACTAATCACTTGCACACAATCATGTGGTTGAAATTAACCTCTCACGTCAATCACTCTATTCACAACTCTTAATCACATAACTACACAAGAATGCAATTAACATACCTACTCCACAATAGTGTGTCCATTCCGGCACAACCCCTCAATGCGACTATGTATGCACACACACTAACCGCACACCTTGTAGAGAGAGATGAAGAGAAGGAAGGCATAGCCCTCACACACCATGGCCAATGGTGTGGATAGAATAGATTAACTCAAAAAAGGGATTAGGAGATCTACCATCACACTAATACAATCTCACTCCACATAATCAAACAAAGAAGACTAATAAGAAAGAAAGTGTAATTGATTATTAGAAATCAAGAGCTACATGGGCATGGAAAGCCCATGCGCCTCATGACTACCCACTCTACGAAGAGGAGAACTCACCCAAGAATGACTTCTCATTAAGCATAGGGCTCTTTTATAGCTTTGGGCCTCAAACCCTTCAACTATGGGATAAAGTTGAGCTCTTTAGCATAGACTTATACAACTTTGGAACTCTTAAATGAGCCCAAGGCCCTATACAATGAAAAGGAAATATTGTGCACTATAGCGCATCTACAGCTTGGTGCATAATTGGTGTAGCCTGTATTAGCCGTTGCTAACATTTCCCCCTTCCTAATTTGGCACACATCCTCGTGTGCCGGTGAAGCAAGACACGGTGACATGGTAGAAAGCAAGTCCATGGAAGAAATGTTGAGCTGCAAAACATAAGAACAAGTAATGAGCATCAAAGGCCACCAAGAATGAATAAAACATGAAGCACAATTGAACAATCATGCAAAGTGATTTTTTGCTTCTAAAAGATGGGTCAATCATAGTCAAAAACTAGACAACATAAAGCAAAAAAAATACATAAACTATTGTGAAGATTAAACCACTTGAAATTTCAGTTTTATGCATGAAACACAACCAATCAATTATGACCCTAGGCTAATGCAAGATCATAAACCTACTACCCTAAAAACTATGTGACCGATCTTAATAAATCATTGAAGTCTAACATGCCTATGGACCATAAAAAATCTCCTAATCTATTAGTACATTGCCACAGCTTTTTTGAAGCTCATGAAAGTTTGTTTTTGTCATTCATTGAAGACAGTAAAGCACAATCACAAGGCTACCACCCCAAGGCAAGTCTAGGTGCGACTCTACGCTCCTTGAACCCTCAAGAAGGTGTTCCAAAAGCCTACTAGGCTACCAAGGCGAGTGTTAACCCCTATCAACCCAGGGCATTGGTTTAGGGCCTTGACCAAGCGAGCCAAGGTGATTCCCCTCGCCTGCCAAGTGCTAATAAGACGCTAGGCCTTACATAGACACAACATAACATAGAAATTTTCTTTTCATGTGTCTAGTAGCATTTTTGCTTTTTTTTCTTGACACTTTTTTGATTCATTTTTTAGCACTTTTTTATTTCTTCCAATATGAGATGTTTATGACAATTGGACTAAAGGACTAAAGCCTAATCATAGCCCTAGGTCATGTTAAAAATGAATGGAGTATTAAGACTATCACTAAGAGTCTAGGACTAATGCGAAATGAACCTACATTAATCTAAGGTCAAGGCCAATTACCTATGATTAGCACACATAAAACCTAATTTTTTAATGAGTTAATTTTCACAAAGCAAAGTGTTGAAACTTTAGTATGCCTAGCTTTTGAACATGAAAAAACCAATAGCTTAGAAGCAAAAATTACTTAAGCGAAGCATAGAGAATGGGAAGATGAACAAAAGAGCAAAATCATGGAAGAATTACACCTATTCATGCTCTTTTGAGCATCCTTGAGCAAGCATCGCTTGTGTAGAGAAGTCTCTTTATCTTTTTATTTGTAACAGAAGCTTTTTGAAGCTAAGTGTAAACACAAGCTACAAAAGCAATTATTGAAATCCAAAAGCACACAAAAAACATTAATGAAAACCTAAAGCTAGGGTCTTGCATACCCGAATTTGCTAAAGGGAAAAAACCCAAGGGAAAAAAATGTTTTTGGTTAAGCACATGATGCTCTTTAGTAGCAAATTTATGCATACATAACAACAATGAGAGATAAAATATGCTTCTACAAAACAATTCAAAACATTAGTGCTCTTAAGCATTTGATCATCTAATACAAGCACTAAAAGAATGCTCAATCACAAGCCCGAAATTTTACTGCTTACTTTTGACCATCAAACAAGCTTAAATTTTAGTGCTATGCAAGCATGTCATTCAAGTCAAGCACTAAAATGCCCACTCAATACCAAACTCAAGTTTTAATGCACAAGACTTCTTGATTAAGCATGAATGCAATGTCAATGGTACTTTCAACAAGGGAAGCTTCCATGCATATCATCAAGAAGAATTTCTTTTAGTGCATCCAAGTTTATCATCAAAGGTGACACTAACCCAATGCATAAGGCAAAAAATGGTGCAATGAAATTTCATATATGCACAAAACACACAATCAAAGCACACACTTGATGCTCATGCTTTTGCTAGTTATAGCACATAATGCATATATGGAAAATGGGGGAGAAATCACATAGTGACATATATGTTTAGCTCTCCCAAGTCAATCACAATCAACTAAATGGTTTTTTGATAGCACCAAAATGCACCATTGGGAAACATCATTTGTAAAGAGCTAAAGTGTTAGCGTAATGCAGGAAGTTTCAAGTATCATGACCCTCATCAACCATGCAATTTTTGGACAAATCCTTGAAAAAATTGTTTGATAATTCAATGGGATGCACCAAATTTGAATGCATATGCTCTCCATGCCCTCATGCACAACAAGAGTAATACAAAAAGTGATCGATTGAATTTTTAACTTGAGCACTCTCACCGTCTTTCGAGGGAAGGGTGGGAACAAGCCCAAATGGTCCTTTTATTTTATTTTTTATTTTTTATTTTTTATTTTATTTCGTTTACTCTTGGCGACATCCTATGGGGGAGAATTGAAGGCGACACTGAGGGAGGAATGGTGGCTGTGTGAGTGAGTTTTGATGACTTGCAAGCAGAGCAGGAGAGCGGCATGAGATGGAGCCCGATGTTCACTGCCTGGTCATGCAATTGTAACAGTTAAGAAAACTCGTTAATAATATGTGTAGGAGCCCTATTCTGGCTTCAAGCTGTTGCTACACGAATTGGACCAACTCGCCCTTGTCGGCCTGTATATAGGGCTAATTTTTCGTCTAGAGTGTCACCTGGCGGCCTATGGAGAGGGACGTCTGTATCCCTTCATAGCAGAGCAATTTTCACAAATTTCTGGTGCGGAGAATAGGGGCAGGTATTACAAGTGGTTTCTTGGACAAGAAGAACTGTTTAACAGCTTGAAGCCTGCCCCGGAAGCACAAGAATTGAGAGAGGTTAACGTAGCCCAGAACTTGTCTGCAAGATGCCATGTCTACAACAAGATGACAAGCAACCACTGTGCAAGATGCAAGAAGGTATGGTATTGCACGAAGGAACACCAGCAGGCAGACTGGAAGCAGCAAAAGAAGATGTGTGAAAGGAGTAGGGAAGCAATGTAGAGTCTCTTAGATGCTTGATTTCCTGGACAATGATCCAGATGTACATAGAGCACTTGCAATTCCATGGCTTCCAAAGTTGAATCGAGCAGAAAGACGCTTCTCTGAATAATTAGTTGATGATGGTGGGACAGTTGGATTAGCAGTAAGATGTTGGTGTGTTTTCATCCCCTACCTTTAGGCTTGATACAAGCAAAAAAATTGATTTGAAATCGATACATTTTGCGCTCATCTAGGCATACTTTCTTTGATTTGGATTAGTTCCATCCACCAACTTGACATCAAACCTATCAATTGGTTACTCCAAAGTGCATATACACTAAATGAGCGCACAAGTTCTCATCAACCAATCCAACTTGATATTCAATCATTGCAAAATTTTGCATATCCAATATCAAACCCATTGATCAAACCTAATTAGGTTTTTCATTGCATCGCTCCACGCTTTTGATTATGGTACTTGCAAATGCAACATGTAACGAAAACTTTTGCAATATCCAATCGAATTGGCATTCGCATCACAATGGCAATGTAGATTAATAATTTTCAATTGGGTATCAATTGAATCATCCAAAGTCAATCAATCAAATACACACCGATCTTTTAGGCCAAATTAATCATCATAATTGGTAAAAAATACCAATTATTCATTCAAGCACTGGATTGCACATGCCATTGAGTACGCATACACACCCAAAATTTAGGCCAAAATTTTATGCAAAAATTACATCAATTCCACATTCCACATGCCATTGAGTAAGCACACACACCCAAATTTAGGCCAAAATTTTATGCAAAAGTTACATCAATTCCACATTGCAATGCTCAAATTGCAAACTCAATCAAGCATAAGTGAATGAATGCATTTTTGTCCAATCAAGCAATACACACACTCAAAAATTAAGCACAATCGATCGAATTTTTCTCAATTGGCAATGAATTTAGGCTTATACCTTATGATTGCACACACTTTTCATGATCATTTCACAATAAAAAATCGTTTAGGTGCCCTACTTGACCATCAATCATAGAAAATCAAGTAGCGGCACACACACTCAATTTTTGCCCAAATTTTTGGCAATTAAGCTTATCCAATGATTAAATTAGCCTAACATACACATCATTTACATGATTTCATACTCATGTATCATCAATTCCATCACTTTATATGCATGCACACACTAAAGATTAGGTGCACACACACTTGAAATTTTTGACAATTTTTTCCCTCTTTGGTGTGCACACAGACACAATGATTTTTATGCACACACATGAATTCTTGATGAGAATTAAACATTATTTGGATACACACAAAGTTCATTAGTCACAATTTGACTATTAATTTCATTCCAAGTGTATCAAATTAGGTGCAAAGTATAGATCAATTTGTGTTACACACCTTATTTTAGAGAATAATTAGCAACACTGAACCTCATTAATCAATCAAGAATTGACATAACAAGTGAGTGCACTTACATCGTAATCACATTCCAAGCTATTCCTCTGCTCCACACGAAGTCGCATAATTGCACACAAAAGTGTGTGCACCATCAAATCGGCTCCAAAATTGACCATTTGTAGGTCAAAAAATCACACACTCAAATCATCAAATTAAGCATAAATTAGCACAATTAACTTGATTAGAGCGATGATCCCACCTCTTGCAAGGGGATTTCATATACTTTACACTTCAAATGTTAGTGGTTAGGCTAGCAAGGTTAGTCAAAATTAGTAAAAATTAGCATGAAATTAGTATAATTAGCATGGAAAGAAGCGAAATTAATAAGGGTTAGCATGAAATTAGTGAAATTGGGGGTGGATATGGGGGTTTGGGGTATTCATAACTCAACATTAGTATCAATTTCTTGCACAAAAATCATAAAATCACACCAAAATCGAGTTACACAAACTCAAAAACCAAGAAATTAGTAATGAAATTACTCTATTCTACACATCCTAAACTCATTAGCTTAGGTTATCAATCCCCGAAGACGGTGCCAAATGTAGGGAGGCGTTGTAGCACGACCTACTCGCAACCCACAAAATTGTCAAATCGTGGATCAGAAACCCGGCTAGGGCATGGAAGCACGAGCCTAGGATGTGTAGACATAGATGATTCAAGGTATCCTTCTACTCATCATAGAGAGAAGCCATGGAAAGGGCTTCCTCTAATCGACCACACATTCCTACTCACTAATCACTTGCACACAATCATGTGGTTGAAATTAACCTCTCACATCAATCACTCTATTCACAACTCTTAATCACATAACTACACAAGCATGCAATTAACATACCTACTTCGCATTAGTGTGTCCATTCCGGCACAACCCCTCAATGCGACTACGTATGCACACACACTAACCGCACACCTTGTAGAGAGAGATGAAGAGAAAGAACGCATAGCCCTCACACACCATGGCCAATGGTGTGGGTAGAATAGATTAACTCAAAAAAGGGATTAAGAGATCTACCATCACACTAATACAATCTCACTCCACATAATCAAACAAAGAAAACTAATAAGAAAGAAAGTGTAATTGATTATTAGAAATCAAGAGCTACATGGGCATGGAAATCCCATGAGGCTCACGACCATCCACTCTACAAAGAGGAGAACTCACGCAAGAACGACTTCTCATTAAGCATAGGGCTCTTTATAGCTTTGGGCCTCAAACCCTTCAACTATGGGATAAAGTTGAGCTCTTTAGCCTAGACTTATACAACTTTGGAGCTCTTAAATGAGCCCAAGGCCCTATACAATGAAAAGGAAATATGTGCACTATAGCACATCTACAGCTTGGTGCATAATTGGTGTAACCTGTGTTAGCCGCTGCTAACACACTGTTATGCTTTGGTTGTTATTAGTTCATGTGATGAAGAGAACCTCTTTCTTCTGATGAAGCACAAAATTTGGAAAATTGGATGGCCGCAATGCAATTAGAATATGTATAGAAAATTGGATGGTTGCAATGCAATCAGAGTATGTCAGCACTTATAGAAAGTGGAGCATGGATTTTATGTGATTTTCACCTAGAAAAGAGACAATTGGTACAAAGTGGGTTTACAAGTTGAAACAGAAGCCAATGGTGAGATTGATTGCTACAAGGGTAGACTTGTTGCAAAAGGTTATGCACAACAAAAAGACATTGACTATGAAGGGACTTTTGCTTCTGCTTGTTGTATGACTATTCTTTGTTTTCTATGCACATTGGCAACTCACTTTGTACATCAATCAGACATAGTTACTACTTTCTTGTATGATGATATATTTGAGGAAGTATACATAGTGCAACCTCACGGTTTTTTCAAGAAAGGACAAGAAAAGAACATCAATTAGACATTGTTACTGCTTTCTTGTATGGTGATATATTTGAGGAAGTATATAGAGTGCAGCCTCATAGTTTTGTCAAGAAAGGACAAGAAAAGAAAGTGAATGTTAGTATACCTGTAATCCCCACCTGTCAGTTTGCCCACCATCATGTATGTTTCACACTTTGTAAGGCCCCCATATAAGGAGAGGCCAATAGTGCACATATATTTGGTGGATTCCAGCCTACAAGCTGATGAGGTCTTTATTTGTGGCTGTGGATGATATGATCTAATCCGTGAGCCCAACCTTGGGGTGTGGGGCACAATGAACAGCCCCACGGTTGGGGAGTCTAGGAGGCCAGCAGCCCTCGAGGAAAATTTTGAAGGAATATTTTCAAAATATTCCCTATGATACTAGGCCCATATGCACATGCCATTAGTACATGACCGGTGGTTGTTGGTCAGTTCAGTGGTTAGTGGCAAGTGGTCGGTGGCCACATGCAAGGGGTTGGCATAGTCAATACACACATACCACACACACACACACAAAATTATTTACCACCCACCCATAGCACTATATAAGGAGGCCATCTCCATAAACCATGGCATCCTATATAAAAGGATAACCAGCCCCTTGTAATCTTGCCTACTAGCTCTGGTGGTCTATATCGCCATCTAATCTCTACCTTGAGAGCGCATGGGTGGATGACACCATCACTTTGTTATAGTGCTAATCTAAATTTTGATTTTCCACTAATATTCTACTTTGCATCATATCTCTCTCTACTCTCCTTGCTATAAGGTCCTATTTTGTTCTACATTTCTTACATGGTATCAGAGCTTTAGGTGGTCGTAGCTAAGATTATACGAGAATTACTCGTATTACCTTGTAAAACCAATTCCCTATTATATCTGTGTCTTGAAATTTTTTTATCAGTGCTATTGTGCTACGCATTTGTCCACCAACCTTCATGAAAGGCAAGCTTGATGACACCTACAATTTGTGGAAATTCAAAAACTTTGCAATTATGGATTTTTATGAGTTACTAGATAGAGTGTTGGGGCAATATGGTGCTGACTAAGAGACTACTTAAAAAAGTGATCTAAAAAATCCAAGTCTCGCAATTCCTCCAGATACTACTCTTCTACGTGCTTGGAAGAGAAGGAATGTATATGCATTGTGCACCATTGTCATGTGTGTAAGTGATTCTATTCTCACTTTGATTCAACATACCACTAAAGCACATGAAGCTTGGAGCATATTGGCACCAATAGGAGGCACACAATCACACCAAAATTCAAAATTTTGAAAATCAGCTTGCTATTGAGAAACTTGATGATGGAGAGAAAATGGAGGCCTTTATCAAGAAAAATAAGGATCTCCAAGATCAATTAGCTACCATTGGTGTGGCCATTTTCTCTGGAAGATTTAGTTTGGCATTGCATTTGCATACTCCAAGATTAATTAGCTACCATTGGTGTCGCCATTTCTCTGGAAGATTTAGCTTGGCATTGCATTCACATACTTCCAGCCACATGATAGTCTTGTAATAGCACTATACACTCAGGTTTTTCCAACCCCTCTTCCATTTGAATAACCAGGTGTAATGTTACTTAAAGAGGAGCTATGACTCATGACTAGGCGTGGCAAGGGTGATGCTACTTTCACAGCTAGCACAAAAGGCAAGGGGACTATGTCAAATATCTTTAAGACAAAGCCCAAGAAGAATAAATTTATTGGTATCTTTTTGAACTGTGACAAGAAAGGTCATGTTGTTAAGGACTACAAAAGGAAGGAAGCAGATGAGAAGAACGACATCATGAAAGCTTCTTGGAAGGAAGGAGAATCCACCAACAATGTTGAGGTAGAGCTTGAACTATGGTAAACCACATAAGAGATATGTTCATTATCACAAACCCCATTTGCTGATGATTCTTCAATTCTAGATAGTGAAGCATCTTCAAATATGACTAGTGAGAAATATTGGTATAGTTCTTGGAAGCCTCTACATGAACCAATCAGTGTAATTGTTGGGAATTATAAAAAATTTCCAATAGAAGCGTCTAGAAAGATTTCTTCTTTAGCAAATATAAGTGAAATTAAGCAAGTCCTTGATGTTTGTACATGCCACAAAATCAAGAAGAATCTGCTCTTAATCACTATAATCATTGATCATGCATACAGACTCTATGATCCAGAGCCAAAGAAGATACTCACTAGTTACAATGTGGTATTTGAGGATGGGCCACATTCAGTTGGAGAAAATATCTTCATCCACTTTCTTATCGAATGAAGAAATAGCCCAACTTGTGCCAGATCAAAATTAGGTAAAAATTAAGGAGGAGGAGCTGTCTGATGATGACAAGTCACACAAAAATAACGAACCTCTTGTAGCATCATAGGTGAAGCCACTAACAAAGTGGACACAGATCTTTGATGATCAAAATCCTCATGCTCACAATCCTCCTGAAGAAGAATATGGTTTGCAAAGAGAATAGAGAAGCAAAACCAAGCCTCCAAAAACATCGTCAACATGGCTCTAATTTGTGGGCTCTGTAAAGGAGCTAACCTCTGTCGAAGAGTCCGTGGTTGATCCAAAGTGAAAAGAAGTAATGCAGTCAGATTGTAATAGCATAACAAAGAACAACACATGGAAAATAGAGGATCGATCACCACAGAAGAAGGTCATCGGCACCAAATAGGGTTACAAAGTCAAACACAAGGTTGATGGCCCATTGAAAAGTAAAAAGCAAGGTTAGTAGTACAAGGTTTTTCAAAAATTGAAGGGTTTGATGTGACTGAAATCTTTGCTCCCATAGCTTGAATGACCACAATTTTCCTTACTTGCTCTTGCTGCTATCTGTGTTGGGTTGTCTTCCAAATGGATGTAGTATCTATCTTTTTGAATGGACTTCTCAAGGAGGAGGTTTATGTAGAGTAGCCACTAAGGTTTGAGTCGCCCCATTCAAAAGGGAATATTTGTGGGTTGAAAAAGGCTTTATATGGCCTAAAGAAATCACCAAGAGCTTGCTATGTTAGGATATATAAGTTTTTCAAAAAGCTTGGCCTTCAAAGGAGTGCTTTTGATGCAAATTTGTATGTACTAAGAGAGAAAGGAAAGCAGGTCATTGTTATCTTGTATATAGATGAATTAATTATCAGAGATGACCATGAAGAGCTCATTCAAAAAATTCAAAAGAGTTTGAGCTCCAAGTTTGAAATGATAGACTTGGAACTTTTACATTATTGTTTGGGGATTGAGGTTTCACAATCCACAAAGGGCATCTTCATTTCTCAACAAAAGTATGCAACAAAAATTCTAAAAGCATTTCCAATGATGAACTGTAAACATGTGAGCACTCCAATGGAGGTGAATGCGAAACTCTTCCTAAAGGATTCTTCTACTTTAGACGACATCAAGAAGTATAGGAAGCTTGTGGGAAGTTTGATTTTCTTGTGTAATACTAAACCAAACACTTCTTTTGCAATTGGTGTTTCAAGCAAGTTTTCCAACATGCCTGAAGAATCTTATTGGAGGGCGATGTGTGTTCTAAAGTATATTAAAGGTACTTTGGGCCATGGAATTTTCTATGGCGATTATACAAATACCCTAAGTAGGTAATGTGACTCTAATTGGGCGAGAGACTGTGATTCTAGAAAGTCAATTTCTGGATATTGCTTCTCACTTGGTTTTGGAGTGTTTTCTTGGATTAGCAAGAAGCAACCAATTGTCGCTCTTTCTTCAACAAAAGGGGAGTATAAAGCTGCTTGTTTTGCATCTTGTGAAGCAGTTTGACTTAGGAGAGTTCTCATGGACTTAAGTGACAATCAGAGTTGCATGGGGATTTCCAAGAACCCTGTCTTCCATGCACATACAAAGCATATTGAATTTCAATATCTTCATGTTTGAGAGCTTATTGAGGATGAGATTTTGGATGTCATAATAATCAATATCTAGTTCTCCTAAATGATTTTCTCGTATTAAACTGATCATTTAATGTGGGGAAGTGCCAGGGGAGAAAAAGCTAGAATATTGGTTAAGCTAGCAGACCGGCCACAGTAGGGATCCAAAGGAGGGAAAATAGGGATCCAAAGGGGGGACCATCTGCAAAAGATCCATGTGCAACAATGGGCTAAAAATACCCTAAGGTTCAGCCCATTAAGACTTCCAAAATGCTAAGGTTCCAAAATTCAAAGGTTGTGTCCAAAGGTCAACCACAGGGGAATTGGATGCTTTGTGTGTGTCCAAAAAAGCCTTTGCACATCCCTACATAGGAGGGGGCGAGCCTAGCATGTAGGGGATGAGAGAGAAATCCACACACACACACACACACACACACACAAGCTCCCTTTACACAAAGGGAATGAGGGACACATGTCAGCTCCCTAGGCCATATGCCCACAAGGTGTACCCAATTCCTATTGGATGGCCTTGGAGGTGGACCAATGAGAATTAGGCTAGAGTAAATCTAGTTTAATTAATTTAAAAACACTTAATAAAAGAACCAATGAGAATTAAGTCCTCTAGAAGACTATTGGACAGTCTCCCAAGGGGTCCAATGAGCATTCAGCAGCCCAATGGCTTGCCTGATTCCTATTGGCCAGGAGGCAAAGGGGTCCAATGAGAGTTTAGTTGAATTATTAAATTACCTAAAGCTCTCACAAAAGGGGAAAGGGGGACACATGTCAGAAGGCTATCACTTATACTGCTTAATAGTCATTGGCTTGACCTGGGGAGGTCCAATGAGGGGGGAGGAAGAGCAAATAGCAAGAGGGCTCGCCCAAGAGAGAGAGGGGGCTGATTTTTGCAAGGCATTATCACACACACACACACACACTCTCACACAGTCTATGTGAGAAGTAAAGAAGACTATCTCTTCCCAAGCTGTAATGGAGAGCTCCAAGCTTGTGAGATAGAAGCCTACATCGACATACTCTTGGCATGTGGATGCAAATCCAACCAAGAGCCAAGCTTCAATGCATGCTCATCTCCTCTACCAAGCTAATTACTAAGCTAAGCTATGCTAATATGAGTGATTAAGTGAGGAGATGTACATCTTTCTCGTAAGATACTCCTTCTTCCTCTCAATCTACTCTCATACCCTGCTAGCTCTCACCATCTTCGAAGGTGTGTGAGGTCTTGGGTCTGAGAACGGGGATAATTAATGTTGTGTTTGCTAAGTGTTTTTCTTAGTGCATGAAACTTTCATCTTCATTGCACTAGCTAGTCTTGAAGGAACACAAAGAATTGTATTGTACAATGTCTCTCTTGATGGGAGAAACCATAATACAAATCCTTTTGGAGGGGGGACCGGCTCCATGCAAATCCGGTCCTCAACTGTTGTCAATAGCTTAATTTCTCTCTCTTTTGAAAGTATTGTTGATGCTATCTAACTAGGCGTTATGCTTTTTGTTGTTCTCTCCACCCAAGCACTCTTGTAATTCTCATTAGTAATCTATTCTAATGAAATGCCCACTATGTTCATGCTAATTTCCGCTACACACAAGTTTTTAGGCCATTAAATGTTACATTGGTATCAAAGCACAAGGTTTCTCTTTTCTTGCTCAAGAAGGGAGGTCCTCAAGCTAGCTATAAATGGTTGGTATTATTAATTGCCTGTGAGTAAGTAGAATAGGGATTTTTCAGCCTTGCAGTGCACCTGCCTTCGTGCAGTTAACGGGGCATCATCGTCGAGAGCTATGGTCTTAATAGTGGAGTCCTATGGGTCTTGCCTACGGCTTAACCACTATTGAGCTATTAGAAGCTTGACAGGAGCCGGTGCTATTTTGGTGTTGAAAGACCCTCTCTTCTATCCTTGCAATTAATGGTATTCGAGCCACGGGTACAGTAGCTTGAGTGCTTTTTCTAAAGGGGTAAAGAGGAGTAGCAACTAGGGCTTGAAGTGCCAAAGTACACCTAAACGTTGTTAGAATGGCTGACAATAGTAAAGAGAGTGAAATTAATGTTGATAACTTTGATTTTGCTAATGAGCAAGCTACTAATGATGCTCCGATGCTTGTTAACTATCTTGTTTCTAGGCTTCAACAAGCCATGGGCAATCCATCTCTCCAAAGTGAAGTGCAACGGCAGCTCCGTGCTCACGGGATTCTCTAAGCTCATCACCATGACGAGAGAACACCTAGGAAGCCTCCTTGTGAGACTCCCAAAAGAGGTCTCTCTCTGATTCGGGAAGAAGAAGAGAATCCATATGAAGGGCTCAAGAATTTACTTCTTGATGATGCATCTCCTTCCCAAAGGAGAACTCAAGAGCCTCCACCGAAGGAACAAGAAATAAGTGAGTCTCCCGCCACCTCGGTGGAGATGGCTCCACGAAGACGGCGGGCTAAACGCTCTCCATCACCACCAAAGCGGAGAAGACCATCGCACCCTTCTCCACATCATAATTCAAAGAGGGATGATAAAAAGCAAGAGAAGAAAAAGGCAAGAAAGAGGACACCCTCTTCTCCATCTTCTTCATCCTCTTCCTCTTATGAAAGTGATGGTGAAGACGACAAAGATCAAGACAAGAAAAAGGCGAGAAAGAGGTCACCCTCTTCTCCACCTTCTTCAAATTCTTCACCTTCTGAAGAAAGTGATGGTGCAACCTTTGAACCATCAAAAAGAAGAGGCCATAGGAAATCCTATGCCGCATGGAAGAGGTCATCCAAGCTGAAGAAGTTCAAAGAGGGAGGGAAGAGCATCTCTTTCCTTACCTATGATGGCACCTTTGGTGCTACGGACAAAGTCTTGGCCTTTATCCAGCAATTTGATGCAGCGTTTGGAGATGAGGGCTTCACGGAGTCCTCTAAGCTATGCCATGTAGCTATGCACTTTCAAAAGTCCGCCAGACAATGGTGGTCTAGCCTACGAGCCAACAGTGAAGCTCCACGAACATGGAAAGCTTTAAGAGCTTCCATTATGAAGCAGTTTTTGGCCACCAATGCCAAAGACAAAGTACTCACCGAATGGCGAAGCTTAAAGTTCTCTCCCTATGAATCCATCCACAAATATGTAGACAAGTTTTGGGACCTACAACTCAAAGCCACTGTCTTCAAAAAGTTGGATTTTGGAGAGCAAAAGTAACAATTTTGTGCGGGCTTAACCGAAGAAATGGCGGAGTATGTCAACTCCCAAAGGCCACGTACCATATCGGCGGTAATACACCATACTATGGTGGCCTCTCGAATCAATTTCCAAATAGGGGCTAAAAGAAATAATAAGCCCACGGAAAACAAGGGTTCCAACGAGCCTAAGGGGAAGGACAATGTCCAAAAGTCTCCTAAGGGCAACTCCAACAAAGCTAAAGAGAAGGGAGTTTACAAAGGTAAAAACAAACTCTCTCCTGAAGAGCTTGAGCGTTATCGCAAGGATAACCGGTGTTTCAAGTGCGGCGAACAAGGGCATGCGTATCATGCTTGTCCTCAAAAGAACAACCACCAAGATCCTCCTAGAGCTTCCTTGGTTGAAATCCAAGAGGAGGAGACTCACCAAACTCACCACAAAGGATCTCCTCTATGCCATGCTTCGGGAAAGGTAAGAGAACATGATGCTTTTATTCTCTTTGACCCTGGTTCTACTCACAATTTTATATCTATAGAGTTGGCCACCAAGCTAGGCATACAAGCTTACGAGATGGGAGATGTCCTACCCGCAGACAGTGCCTTCAAGGGGCAAGAAGCTACAGTCACTCCCTTAATCAGGAAATTGAGGCTTCATGTCCAAGGCTATGTGGACAAAGAGGACTTCTTTATCTCTCCTCTCAAGCATGAGGATGTAATCCTAGGGGCACCATGGTTTAACCGCCTGGCTGCCAATGTTAAATTTCCTGAAAGGAGAATCTCCTTTAAGTTCGGGGAAAAAGACATGTATATAGATGATAAGGAAATGGGTAACACTATTCCCATTGTACATACACCAGCTTTGAACAAGTCAAGCTCTATTTTCGTGTACTTGATTTTTGTTAAAGATTCTCAAAATGAACCTAATGCTTTAGCCAAAAGAAACCAAAAGGAATTAGAGTTATCCAATTTTCTCAAGGGGTTTCAAGATGTTTTTATTGACGACATCCCTTGTGAACTACCTCCTAAACGAGGTAATGATGACCATGCAATTGAACTTCTTCCAGGAATCTCACCGCCTAACAAACCTCCTTATAGAGTTTCTCAAGCTCAACAAGAGGAGATTATGCGGCAAGTGCATGAGTTAGTTGAGAAGGGCATGGTTAGGCTATTAGTGCAAAAGAAAGACGGCACATATCATATGTGTGTCGACTATAGAGCACTAAATAGGATCACTATCAAGAATAGGTTTCCCGTTCCACGGGTAGAAGACCTATTTGATAAGCTACAAGGATAGACCTACTTCAGTAGGATTGACCTAAAAAGTGGCTATCATCAAATAAGGATAGTTGATCAAGATATTGTAAAGACCGCATTTCGCACCACATTTGGTCTTTATGAATACATTGTCATGCCTTTTGGCTTGACCAATGCACCAGCCACATTCAACCACTTGATGGAGAAGTTGTTCAGGCCTCATCGAACCTTCACTAGAGTGTTCTTTGATGATATTATCATCTACTCTAATTCATTAGACGAACACAAGCAACATCTCCAGGTAATATTTCAAGTTTTGAGAGAGAATAAACTTTATGTTAATCGAAAGAAAAGTGATTTTTTCTTGCAAGAGATTCAATATTTAGGTCACATTATCTCTCAAGATGGCATCCAAATGGATCCATCAAAGTTAGAGGTAATAAAATGCTGGCCTAAACCAAGGAATCTTCATGAACTAAGAAGCTTTATAGGTATGTGTGCATACTATAGATGCTTCATAGAAAATTTCTCACAAATTGCGGGACCATTACATGACCTAACAAAGAAAAGCGTTAGGTATACATGGTCTGCTAAGGAAAACAATGATTTCGAAAAGCTTAAAGAAAAGCTTATCTCTCAACCTGTGCTTACACTACCGGATCTCTCAAAACCATTTGAGGTCCAATGTGATGCTTGTGGTGATTGCCTTGGAGCTGTTTTGCTCCAAGAAAGGCACGCCATAGGCTATGAGAGTCGAAGGCTCGACCCTGTTGAGCAAGCTCTAGGCATATATGAAAAGGAACTCCTTGCAATTCTACATGCCTTAGACTCATGGAAGCACTATTTATTGGGGACTCCTTTCATTCTGCGAACGGATCACCAAAGTCTTAAGTATTTCATGACGCAGACCAAGCTCTCCGACAAAAAAATGAGGTGGGCAAATTTCCTTTCGTAATTTCATTTTCATATTGCTCACATTGCTGGCAAGCATAATCAAGTAGCTGATGCACTCTCAAGACGAACGAGAGTGAATGCGGTTTCCATAGCAACTCACAATGATCTATCTTCAATGATAGATGAGTATGCTATTGATCCCGATTTTAGAGATGTGATTTCAGCCCTTGCACTAGGGAAGAAAGAAGAACCATTTACTTTACAAGATGGTTATCTTCTCTACGGCAATAGACTATGTGTTACTAACTCACTACGTGAGAAATTAATGTATGAATCACATGCTCCACCTTATGCGGGGCATAGAGGGATTCGGTCTACCTTAAAGGGAATTGAAACATATTTCTATTGGCCTACCATGAAAGTGAACATACAAGAGTATGTTTCCAAATGTGTGGTATGCCAAAAGACAAAATATGATAGAGGGAAGCGACTTGGATTGCTTCAGCCCTTGCCAATCCCTAATTCACCATGGGAGAGCATATCCATGGATTTTATCTTTGGATTGCCTAAGTCTATCCATGAAAGTGAACATACAAGAGTATGTTTCCAAATGTGTGGTATGCCAAAAGACAAAATATGATAGAGGGAAGCAACTTGGATTGCTTCAACCCTTGCCAATCCCTAATTCACCATGGGAGAGCATATCCATGGATTTTATCTTTGGATTGCCTAAGCCTATCCATGGGAATACGGGAATATGGACGATAGTAGACAGGTTCAGTAAACAAGCTCATTTTATACCTGTCAAAAAGACTATCAAAGCCCATCAAATGGCAACCCTCTTCATTTCACAAATTTTCAAGTACCATGGCTTGCCAATGTCCATAGTGTCGGATAGAGATCCTAGAATGACCAGTAATTTCTGGAAGGGTCTCTTTGAGAATCTAGGGACAAGGCTAAACTTCTCTTCGGCCTATCATCCACAAACGGATGGCCAAAGTGAAATAGCTAAGCTAACCATTCTCGATCTACTAAAAGCCTATGTAACGGAAGTAGATCAAAGATCCCAATGGGAGAAGTACTTACCCTTAGTGGAGTATGCTTACAATAACAATGTACATACTTCCACAGGAAAATCACCTTTCGAGGTAATTGAGGGGAGATCAAAAAGTCCCTTGCTACTTAAGGCACATGGGAAGATCTTCGCTGCAGATGAGTATAGCCGAGACCTACAAGAATCTTTTCAAAAGATTAAGGATGGTATCTCTATCTCACAGCAAAGGCAAAAGGCTGCTGCTGACAAGCACAAAAGAGCCCAAACCTTTAAAGAAAATGATTGGGTCTTATTAAAGTTTCCCAAGGCTCGATTAAGGCACACGACGAGCAAGAATCCTACGGGACACCAAAAGTACTATGCTAAACTAGCAAAAAGGTACTATGGTCCCTTCCAAATTCTTAGGCCAATCAATGAGATGGCCTATCAACTCAAGTTGCCCAATCATTGGCTCATACACAATGCTTTCCATGTGAGCCTAGTAAAGCCTTACAAAGGAGAGCCACCTCAAGAACCAACTACTGAAGACCCACCGGAGATCGAGGACCAAGAGGAGGTGTTGCAGCCCGAGTCCATTCTCCGACATGAATACAAGGTATTAAGAGGCGGTAAGACTATCCGATGATATCTTATTAACTTTAAGAATTATCCTTTTAAAGATGCTAGATGGATGAAAGGCATACAATTAAAGGATAACCTAAACCTTGTCAATGCTTACAATGCTTCCCAACAGTAAGCAAATGTACAAAATGTTAAAAATGAACAAAGTTTTTTTTGTCATATAAGACTCTCTTTTTCTTTATTGTGCACAAAAATGAAGTAGTATGCATGCTTAGATCAAGTTTGCGGAGACGACGTCTCCCAAACACCAAGTAGAGCTTGTCACTCTACTATGGAAGACTGATAGGACTAATGTGAACACATGCTTGCGGCAGCCTCAGGCTCTCAAGCGCCAAATGGACTAGTCATCCATTGTGGAATGATGTCGTAGGGTAACATAGGGATCCTCTACCCGCTAAGAAAAGGACTCGTGAATATGCTTTATCTTCTCTACACCATAGTCGAGGACGACTCTGATTTCAAGAGAGAGGTAATGTCATAATCATCAATATCTAATTCTCCTAAATGATTTTCTCATATTAAACTGATCATTTAATGTGGGGAAGTGTCAGGGGAGAAAAAGCTAGAATATTGGTTAAGCTAGCAGACCGACCACAGTAGGGATCCAAAGGAGGGAAAATAGGGATCCAAAGGGGGGGCCATCTGCAAAAGAGCCATGTGCAACAATGGGCTAAAAAGACCCTAAGGTTCAGCCCATTAAGACTTCCAAAATGCTAAGGTTCCAAAATTCAAAGGTTGTGTCCAAAGGTCAACCTTAAGGGAATTGGATGCTTTGTGTGTGACCCAAAAAGTCTTTGCACATCCCTACATAGGAGGGGGCGAGCCTTGCATGTAGGGGATGAGAGAGAAATCCACACACACACACACACACAAGCTCCCTTTACACAAAGGGAATGAGGGACACATGTCAGCTCCCTAGGCCATATGCCCACAAGGTGTACCCAATTCCTATTGAATGGCCTTGGAGGTGGACCAATGAGAATTATGCTAGAGTAAATCTAGTTTAATTAATTTAAAAACACTTAATAAAAGAACCAATGAGAATTAAGTCTCCTAGATGACTATTGGACAATCTCCCAAGGGGTCCAATGAGCATTCAACAGCCCAATGGCTTGCCTGATTCCTATTGGCCAGGAGGCAAAGGGGTCCAATGAGAGTTTAGTTGAATTATTAAATTACCTAAAGCTCTCACAAAAGGGTAAAGGGGGACACATGTCAGAAGGCTATCACTTATGCTGCTTAATAGTCATTGGCTTGACTTGGGGAGGTCCAATGAGGGTAGAGCAAGAGCAAAATAGCAAGAGGGCTCGCCCAAGAGAGAGAGGGGGCTGATTTTTGCAAGGCATTATCACACACACACACACACTCTCACACAGTCTAGGTGAGAAGTAAAGAAGACTATCTCTTACCAAGCTTTAATGGAGAGCTCCAAGCTTGTGAGATAAAAGCCTACATCGACATACTCTTGGCATGTGGATGCAAATCCAACCAAGAGCCAAGCTTCAATGCATGCTCATCTCCTCTACCAAGCTAATTACTAAGCTAAGCTATGCTAATATGAGTGATTAAGTGAGGAGATGTACATCTTTCTCGTAAGATACTCCTTCTTCCTCTCAATCTACTCTCATACCCTGCTAGCTCTCACCATCTTCGAAGGTGTGTGAGGTCTTGGGTCTGAGAACGGGGATAATTAATGTTGTGTTTGCTAAGTGTTTTGCTTAGTGCATGAAGCTTTCATCTTCATTGCACTAGCTAGTCTTGAAGGAACACAAAGAACTGTATTGTACAATGTCTCTCTTGATGGGAGAAACCATAATACAAAGCCTTTTGGAGGGGGGACCAGCTCCATGCAAATCCGGTTCTCAACTGTTGTCAATAGCTTAATTTCTCTCTCTTTTGAAAGTATTGTTGATGCTATCTAACTAGGTGTTATGCTTTTTGTTGCTCTCTCCACCCAAGCACTCTTGTAATTCTCATTAGGAATCTATTCTAATGAAATGCCCACTATGTTCATGCTAATTTCCGCTACACACAAGTTTTTAGGCCATTAAATGTTACATTGGAGCTAGAATAGTGTCTGATTGAAGATAATTGTGCAAATATCTTCACCAAAGCTTTTGAGAAAGACCAACTACTTTGACACCTTCATCGACTCGGAGTTGGCGCACGACCAACATAAAGCATTATTCGGTGTTCATTGGGGGGGGGGGGGGGGGGGGGGGGGGGGGGGGGTTAGCATACATGCTTTGTATGTCAAATGTGAGGGTGGTGTATATCTTATCGTCCTTTTGTATGTAGATGATTTGCACATTGCTGAATTCAAGGATGAATTGAATGCTACTTTCAAGATGAAAGACTTGGGGCTCTTCATCATCACTTGGGCATACATTGTAAGCAATGTGATGGAGGTATTGCTTTGTGTCAAGCAAGATACACAAAGAAATTACTATGTAAGCTTGCAAACCTATTGTTACTCCAATGGAAACAGGTTTGAAATTGAGTCTTCATGATGCTAGAGATCGTGCAGATGTCACACTTTATTAGAATGTTATTAAATACCTTATTTATGCATGCAATACAAGATCAGATATTTAGTTATTAGTCTCATAGGTCATCATATTTATGCATAGCCTAGAGTCAAGCATTGGCAAGTTGTTAAAAGGATCTTTTGCTACTTAAGTGGCATTTTACATCTTGGGGGGGGGGGGGGGGGGGGGGGATAATTGTTGCCAGAATTGCAAGTTTTTTTGTACTCAAATTGAGCTAGTTGTTACTCAGGGGCTTGGGGGGTGATCACTTAGAAGAAATCACATGTATCACGTGCATTCAAAGGGTATTATGAAAACCCTAATTCCACCAGAACATTGATCTTATGTTTCCATAACTTACTTTTCTTTGCACATCATACCATAAATACACATGGCTCTCCAAAGAAAAAAGATCAAGCATACCCTTACTATTATGCCTTCAATATTGTTGCTTTAACTTCAAGAACACAACTACTTATACTTGTATATACCCTTACTATTATGCCTTCAATGTTGCTGATTTATCTTCAAGAATGCAACTACTACTACTTGTACATACCTGTTAACATGTTTTGAAATTAAGGGCAAGCTCTAACCATCGAGACAGTTGGCACTATAGATTTCATATCTAGAACTTTCAAGGAGAAAAGATATGGGCACCCACCCCTTATGCATGTGTAATCTCCAAACATAGAAGAAACGCATGCCACATCCCTTCAAATGAAAGCATTGGAGCTTGCATATATAAAGAAGCCCTTGATTTGCATTCATTGAAAATAACTTAGAGCTTCCTAGCATTGCCCTTATCATGCATATCCTATAATCAATGCAGCCTTAAACATGACATGCCGAACATGAAGCTCATTAAAAAACTCCACCACACTTGGCATAGGTGTTCACCAAAGTGATATCAACCTCGCCCTCCACTGCTGCCTTAGCCCTCTATACTTTTCTATACACACAATAAACTGATATTGCTAGTATAATGGTAAAGACAACAATACAAAGAGCACCTGCCAATGATAATCCCCATGCCATGCTACTCGAGGGTGACCTACCTAAAGAAGGCACCTTGCAAGGTTGGTCGATCTTTTTTCTACAGGAGGCAAGATTTCCAATGAAGCTTGCTGATGAGAGGTTGCAAAAAACACGCCTTTTGGGGATTGTGTCGATGAGCTCATTATACAAAAATTTTAGGGCTTCCAGCCATGGAATCTTAGTATGCTTCTTTGAAGCTTATTCTATGAAAAATTGAGAGATTTAAGATTGCATAGAGATCCGATTAAAGCCTCGAGCATAACATAACTACATAGAGACGCTAGAATGCTACAAAGTCACCATGAGAGATGTCCATGATCAACACCTCTTTCAAAGATCTCTTTGCTAACCAGATTTTAGAACTATGTTCATTGTTCGATACAATCAAAATCTCAGCCAAATTTGTGAGCCTACCTTTTATAGATGACATGCTACCATTCGAGTTGTTGTCACCAAGGTCCGAACAAATAAGGCCTCAGACATTTCAGATTTAGTGGGAAGGATTCTTCCAATTAGGTGGTCTCCCACCAAATGCAATCTGACAACCATCTTAAGTTGCCGCAATCATAAGTCGCTATTGGTGATATTGGTCCCTCCAAAAACTTGTGACTACATCATGGAAACATGAGCTCTGTTAGGTTGCCAATCGCTTTTTTGTATGCTTCCTGTGAAGAGAATGTAAGGGAGGGTCTAGTAGTTCAATTTGGACAAGTTTAAGACCTTTGATGGAAATATTTTAGTAAGAAGACTATAAGTCACTCACAACCACGTCAGGTTGGTGAGCTTCGATGTAGCAGAAGGAAAGGGCCCATCAAGTGCATTTATTGCTAGATCAAGCTCTTCTAGATTGGTGAGTGAGCCCAACATTCTTGGTAGTTCTCCGGTGAAGAATTTGTAGTGTAAATGTACAAGCTATAGGTCCTTATAAACTCTGATCTCCATATGGATGCTTCCAATGAGCCGGAAAAAGAGATGCATGGAAGGTTTTGTAGGAGTCTAAGTTCGGACAACAATGTTGCATTGCTGATTTCCTGCAACTTGTAGATTGTGGAGGCATGTGCTATTGTAGATGGATGTGGGAATGGGCTCCCTTACATTGTTTGAAAGATTTTGTGGCTAGACCGAAAGCTCACCAAAGAGACGTTATTATGCTCCATAATTGGATCAGACCATTGGCATGCTGCTCCATACTTTGTGTACATATCGACCCAACCATTGTCAAGCATGATGTTCTTTCTCCTTTACATTGACTAACAATCTCATCGTGCACATGTTTACCCACGTCAACGTCTTGCAGATTGCCACTTGTCTTCAATGAGCATAGATGATCACATTAGAACAAAAGCCCTTTCTCCACAATGGTTGAAAATAACCCAAAGCTTCCTAGCCTACATCTTAGAAAGAGGCCTTCACTTTACATTCATTGAAAATAGTCTAGAGCATATATTGCAATTAAATTCCAACATTTGGCATTCATATTGCTAAAAGCATCACGAAGCATGACGTCTTTTTCAACAACCTTTGACTAAGAATCTCATTATGAATATGATGCTCATGCCTACATATTGCATAATGCCACATGCGTTCAAAATGCAAGCATAGGTGACTGCATCTAGAGAGAAGCTCTCACAATGCATTTACTGATAATGGTCAAAGCTTCCTAGATTTGCCTCGTTGGGCACATCTTACAATCCATGGACTCCAAGAGACTGCATCAAGGACAAGAACCTCATCAAGATCTTGTTGTTCTTTTGAAAGTACACCACACTTGGCATACATGTCGACCAAAGCATTTCCAAGCATGTGTCCTTTTCATTAGTCCCTGACTAACAATCTTGTCATGAATTTGCTGTCTACGTCTTCCATAATGTTGCATGCCTTCAAAAGGCAAGCATTTGTGACTAAATCAAATTTCTCCAAAGATAAAAAATTTGCAGCTTTTTATAAGAAGACTGATTGTCTATTGATACAGAATGCTAAAACTAGAATTTGAACTGGTTATGTAGGCTTTGGAGATGAATTGCTTCAGTATTTTTAGACATAATTGCTTCATTATTTTTAACATTCTCATTGTTAATAAAAGATTACAAATGTTTCCAATCTGTAATGTGAAATTTTAAGAATGAGAATGTTACCAATCATAATGTTATACAAATTTCAAATTTATTCAGTGGGACTCGAGACTCTGGACTCGTGGTTGACAACTGCAAACGCGGGGTTGTGCCGACTAGGCCTAGGCTAAAAGGACTTGGTACTCGATCAAAGTTTCTCAGAGCACGTCCTTAAGAGCGTGTCGCCCATTCTTCGGCTTTACGTTCTGCGGGTAGGTTCTAACGCAAACACCACGGTAACTACCACTCCTGCTTCTCCAACCATTTATACCACCTTTGATCTTTCACGCAAGGAAGTACTCTCCGAGTCTCCCTCTCCTCTCTACCCCTCTCTCTCTCTCTCTCTCTCTCTCTCTCTCACACACACACACACACACACACACACACTAGAGCACGCACGCACACAACACGTTTCCTTGCGTTTTCTGATACACATTTTCGTAGATCTGCTTTTCACCTCCCCTTCTGTGGCCTCTTCAGCTCTCTCGGCACACCTGCCTCCATCATGGTGAAGATCTGCTGCATTGGGGCTGGCTATGTCGGCGGGCCTACCATGGCAATGATCGCCCTCAAGTGTCCCGACATCCAAGTGGTGGTAGTGGACATTGCTATGCCGCGTATCAATGCCTGGAACAGCGACACCCTCCCCATCTTTGAGCCGGGCCTCGACGAGGTTGTGAAGGCCTGCCGCGGCAAGAACCTTTTCTTCAGCACAGATGTGGAGAGGCATGTTGCCGAAGCTGAAATAGTGTTCGTCTCTGTCAACACTCCTACCAAAACCAGCGGTCTTGGTGCAGGTAAGGCTGCTGATCTCACTTATTGGGAGAGTGCCGCTCGCATGATTGCAGATGTGTCGAAATCGGACAAGATTGTAGTGGAGAAATCCACAGTTCCTGTGAAAACTGCAGAGGCAATTGAGAAAATTCTCAACCATAATTGCAACGGTGTAAACTTCCAAATTCTTTCAAACCCTGAGTTTCTTGCTGAGGGTACTGCCATCGAAGATCTCATGAAACCGGACCGCGTACTCATCGGTGGCCGGGAGACCCCTGAGGGCCAGAAAGCCATAGAGGCTCTGAAAGATGTATATGCACATTGGGTGCCCACGGATTGCATCATCACTATGAATCTTTGGTCTGCAGAGCTCTCCAAGCTTGCTGCCAATGCCATTTTGGCACAGAGGATCTCATCTGTGAATGCTATGTCTGCATTGTGTGAAGCTACGGGTGCGGATGTGACCGAAGTTGCATATGCGGTGGGTAAGGATTCTCGCATTGGTTCATGTTTTCTGAATGCTAGTGTTGGCTTTGGTGGATCATGCTTCCAAAAGGACATTCTGAATCTAGTTTACATTTGTGAGTGCAATGGGTTAACTGAGGTTGCGAATTATTGGAAGCAAGTTGTGCAGATAAATGACTATCAGAAGTCCCGATTTGTGAAGCGGGTAGTGTCGTCCATGTTCAATACTGTGTCTGGGAAGAAGGTTGCCATTTTGGGATTTGCCTTTAAGAAGGATACTGGAGACACGAGAGAGGCAGCGGCAATTGATGTGTGTCATGGTCTAATTGGAGATAAGGCTCAGCTAAGCATTTATGATCCTCAAGTCACTGAAGCCCAGATCCTGCGGGATCTCGCTATGGACAAGTTCGATTGGGATCACCCACAGCACTTGCAGAAACCATTGAACCCTGTGGACACTACCAAGCTTGTAAGTGTTGTTGTGGATGCATATGAGGCCACAAAGGGGGCTCATGGTGTTTGTATTCTAACCGAATGGGATGAGTTCAAAAAGCTGGACTACAAGCGCATCTATGAAGGTATGCAGAAGCCCGCTTTCATTTTTGATGGGCGCAATGTTATCGACGTCGCCGAGCTTCGCAAAATTGGCTTCATTGTCTACTCTGTTGGGAAGCCTTTGGATCCTTGGGTCAAGGATCTACCTGCTGCACCTCCCTCTTAAGTGCAGTTGAGTAAGATCTTGTGTTTGACACGGGATTAGTGAGGGCTTGCAGGAGGAATTTTTAGCTCATTTTGGTGGCCACTACTTAACAGAGCCGTGTCTATTTCAATATTTCTTTCCTATTAACTGTTTGCACTTACCAACACATCATCCTTAGAATTTTTGTTAACTCATTCTTTTGGCACCAACTATGAAATGCTTAATTTAATGATATTTACTTTTGGCAATGGTATCTTTGCTTCATTGAATCGGTAGTCTATATGAGAGAGAGAGAGAGAGAGATTTGCAAAGGGGGTTTACTCATATGCGGTAGATACCCCCATGTGACGGTTATGTATTATTCCTGGTTGTTGTTAGGTTGTGTACTGTAGGATGTGGTCATGTGTGTATTAGTTATCAGTAAGATGTTATTGATGCAACTATGCCAAAATGGGCATAGCTCCAAAAATCCTTGCATAGTTGTATTTAAGACAAATAATTGGCGGAGTTATTTCAAAGTGTGACCATGCATGAGACATGAATTATTTCAAAAAGTAACTGATAACTATGCATTGTGTGATTGTTGCTTTAGTTGATCGATTCTGCTTTCCAAATCACTATGATGTGCTGTAAACATGTAATTAATTAGCATACATTGTATGCTTGAGCTTGTGCTCAGGAAGTATGCAATTCGTTTCATTCAGTCAGCTCTTCTCAATGATTAGAAGATTTGTTTCGTTGAATGCATAATTACAGTAGTTTGGATAAGGTGACTAGAGGTAAAGCGGGCAACAAGAGAGGAAGAGCCAAGAGATCATAGAGCAAGATCCTAATATCTTGGCCAAAAAATGATCCCATAGGAAGCGACAGAAGCATTCGGGCTCTTTGAAGAGCACAAGAGATAAGAGGTAATTGACGATTATGAATATGATCTCACTTATGAAAAGTGAGGTAGTCAAAACCTTAAGCCGTATTACATTGGTTGTATTTAATGAATCCTATGACGACTTCTATACACCAAACTGACATTAAGTACTTTAGAACTCTTATTCTTGTACCAATGAAAATTGAAAATTTTCTTTTCAAATAGAGCTCATTTTTTAGTATTAACAAATTCATTATCAGAGTGGAGTATACCATTTCAATATTATTTCACGACTCTTACTATCGTGTCAAAGACAGTGTGTAGCCAATCTAGTATAGTGGAGAGCTACATACACATGACCAACTGATGACACTAAAATGTGTGTTTGAGATGCAATTGTGCCAGGGAGTTCATGGTTGACCTAAGCCTCGACAGTGTGGTTAACTGTGAGGTCTTGGTTATGGGGCGACTTAGAATTGGATTTACATTTGATCATCATGAACATAACATAAGCTTAATAACAAAGCAATAGACATGAATACTCAAAGTAAAGAGCTAGAGATAGAAGATTCAAGCTTGATTAATATTGTATGAACAATACAATAGCCCAAAGGCTCTGCAAGTAATTGTCGCCATAATATGGTAGTGATGTGTGTGAACATACTTTGGGATTGTCAGGGCAAATTTTTCCCTCTCTAGGAGTTTTTTAACCCTTGCATTTTCTATACACCCTTATCTTTGTATTGGCACACTCAATACTACTACTTACTATGTTGTGTCCTCCTGAGCTTTTCTTTCATCGTCTCCATCTTTGCTTGCAGCCGTATTTCCAACAATTGGTATCACAACGAGCTTCAACATCCAGGCAGTGTTGCTAGCAACCCTCTAGCTCATGTTCTTTGGTTGAGGTGATTTTTTATAAACATTCGTTGGGCGACATAACATTTGGGTCAGATCTTTGATCTTGGGACTGTCATAGTTTTGATTCGTACTCATTTCGACCTTTCTTTCCACTATTGAGACGGTATTACACATGCTATTTTGTCCTTTGGTGCATGCTTTGACAATGCAAATTTTTGCAAAACAGGCACTTTATAGTTTGTTGTGGGTTAGGCTAAAGATCACATTTGCTTTTGTGTAGTTCTTCTTTAGTACAAGTAGTTCTTCTTCAATAAAAGCACTTCTTGCATCAGGTTGCTGACAACAATGATCTTTTCTGGATGCACAATGGGGATAAGTACCCACTTTGGGGCGTACATGACGTAGCATATCCTCTTGCAAAGGATGTTTGGAACATTGTACATGGCTATGATGTAAGAGTAGGGTCTTAGATACAAGTTTTCTCGATGATGGTGCAGGTTCTAGCAGTTCTTCTATGAGAGTTGTTTTGCCTACTATTGAGCACGCACATTGGGATGCTAAGGATGCACAAGCTCATGCATTTATGGTGCTTTCCATTATGTGCTCCATTACTCCACACATTCACTAAGAATGAACGACAAAACATGCATGGGATAGGCTAGCTTCTTTTTATGCAAGTATAAATGTGGTAGAAGCTGCTTAACTAAGTAAGGAGCTATCATCCAAGGTTATGCGCTTCAGAGTTCGTGAGTTTGCCATCTTCTAGTTGGAAGGTTTTTTGAACGAAATTTAGTGCAAGAAAGGAGGTTGCAAGGAAGAAACAAGAGTATGAGGGTTTATCGGCTTCAAGATTTGAAGCTTACCTCAGACTCCACAAGAACAAAAGCACGTTTAAGCTGTACATGAGCATTTTACGAAAGTAATCAACATTGGGAAAGGCCCAACAAGAATGTCATGCACAGTCATTTCGGTAACCCCAGAAGCACAACTTCAAAATATGCATGGCATCGGATAGAGAAAAATAATCGGAACGGATCATAAGGTTTGAAATTTCATGTTCTTGAAGTTTCCATAGCTTTATATATAATTTTATATTGCAGGAGCATATCATTATGTTGATCTTGTCTACGGTGTCCTGAGAGACTACATACGGGTTCAAGTATGACCATGGTCATCCCGTTCCCGTCCAACTAAAGCTATGGTTACCGCAATTTGGACTAATGAGCAAGGGTCCATATGGGACTACTCACGAGCACAACTTGTACAAGATTCGATTGTCTAGGTTGTAAGGGCATGAATGTATAACAAAAACACTGGTACCCAAAGTCAGTCTACAACATCAAAGCTTATTCTGCACTATAATATGCAAAAAGGCAAGTACATACAATGCCTGTGACTTGTAAGGTCAAGAGTTTTGGATTTGCTAGGACATGGCTCCCGAGCAAGTTTACTGCAATCGAGGCAGTCAAAAACAGTCATGATCAACCCATTGATAGCAAGCCATCTTTTATGCGTTTTCAAGGATAATTGCAACGGGTGCATGCAAACAGTATTGGGAAACTCATGCACGCTTTGTTTCTACAATTACTATAGGTGTTTTTAAGCTTTTAGTTCGGTATATTACACAACAAGGTCGACAATCGGAAGGGTTAATTTTCTTTTACGTGTCTCGAGTATGAACATGCCATAAGATGCATCACAGGAGCAAGGCTCCATATTAAGATACTCAAGATTGTCTTGTGTGTTACGTTAGCCAGTATCTCTTTAATGTATCCTTTTTGTGCTGTTAAGCGGAGGGCAAAAGTAGGGCTTTTAGGAGCATGGCTCCTTACCTATATTTATGCATTTGGGACATGGTTACTCCAAAGCAATAATAGTTTGCCAGAGTCCGGGTAAAATAAGTACACAAGTACATTGAAATCACAATCATGCCACATGATGCTTCGACTTCTAATGCTAGGGGTGGTGGTTACAAAAATCAATTTTGGCAGTTCAATGATATTCGATAGCTAAGATTCAAGAGCTATCTCTTGTTCTATTGGGCAATCTCATGATTCTCAATAAGGTGCATGATTTGGCAAGTCCGTTTCTCTATGAAAGATCATCAATATCAATTCTCTTTTTCTTTGAACTTTATGTGTCAACCCAAGCACATGTTAGCTAAGAGAAATTAGACTCCATTCTATCTCATCTCCTCGATGAACTTATGCGAAACAAATCTTCAATTTAGGGCATATTGCCTAGATGCTTCGGAAGCTTGGAAAATGCTAGTAGCATACGAACTTTGGCAACATGTCTACCTACTTATTGTTGTAGGCCAGTACAAACCAAGCCATGAGGGCATACAAGATACAACCGACGACTCTAAATTTTTTCAGTATACATAGCTATGAGCTAGATTCATCAATATAGATGGCTATGAGGTTGTTTCAAGTACAAAGATGACAAACATCAAACGAGCAACTTCCTCTGAATTTTAGGATCACGGGCCATGGAGGGGCAACAAGGTTAGCCAATATCAAGTTCTTCTTGTTTTTTGAGTTTCACCTTTAAATTGGATATGATTTTTTGGATGTGCAAAGCAAGTGCTTTAAGAGTTTTAATGAGAAGCATGATTTCCTTTTGTGCCAAAGTACTATCCATTGATTTAGGATCAAGAATCATGGCAAACAGATTTGTAAAATTGGCAATAACATGATATAAGCTCACAGTTATGTTGGGCAGCAACAAACTGTGATGTATCCATGTCATTACAAATCGTGCAAGGCAAGTATGCTACCTGCTCAAACAGTTGAGACCATCATTGATGCCAAGGGCTTATCACACTATTTTTTTGATATGCATGCATGGCATGCCAGTATTGTGGACTCATTCCACTAAAGCATGGTTTATGATTCCGGTATAACATCAGCTACTTTGTTTAGAAAGAGTTGAGACTGGTTTATTTTATTGTGATCGTTGTATATGACTACAACAGTGTGCAATTTTTGTGCACAAGGTGTTGTCAATACAAATGATGCTTTTTGTGGATACCAAGTAGACATGGCCTCACTATCAAGAAAATAGTTCATGGAATGATATGAATAGATTCAGAGAGCTTCAAAGAAGATGATCTCTTGCTCGGGTAGTAATGTCAGGCCAAGGGCCAGGACAGACATGAAGTCAAGAGGCACAATATTAGACGGCTCGAGATATATATGGCATAGTTGGGTGGAGGGTCACATGTTGATCTCATCATAGTTGTACATTCAAGGAAAGAAGTCTAAAATCTACCAAGGGGTACTGGACAAGTTCAACTTCCAAAGTTTGGTGAACTATGTTGGTCACCATTGGATGCTAGTTTGAGCAGTTCTCACGTAGCGTCTAACCAAGGGGTTTGACATTTCAGATTTTAACCAAGGGGTTTGGATTGCAAAGGCAACAACCAAGACTACTCAATTTTCACTAGTCTTTCAATTAGTGTTACTAGGCCTTTTCAGGTGTGGGAAATTTGGTCATGTGAATTTGACTACATGTAAGTGAACATTATGTTCAACCTCCAGGTACGCATCTGATTTGGTTTATTTTTATTTGTGAATAATTTCTGATTGATTTTTCCAAGTAGGATGTATAAGCTTCAACGCTTTCATTCACTTTGCTCTTCAGAGACATTACAGGGTCAAGAATTTTGGGATGTAGTGTCCTAGATACATTTTTGCATTATGCAGTTAAGGACCTACATGGTCAAGTTTTTGTTCGGCACATGTTATCACAAGAGGAGAAACATGGTCTAGGAACTCATGGAGTTCGGTTTATCTAGGGTGGAACAAGGATAACAAGGGTCCCTCTCACTCATGTCTCAGAGTGTTTACAGCTGCCTCCACACACAAGTACATCTCGTACTTGCTAGATGTCACTTTTCTTGACATCATTTTTGAAGATGTATTCCACATGTGGAGAATATCAGCCTTAGGAATGACATTGGTGCCTATTTCCTAATGATGTGTCGCGACAAAGTCCCTAGGTGTTGGTCACATCCGTTTGTTTGACCATTTTGAGCACACAGTATCAGGAACAATTTTAGTGGCAAAAAATTGTCAGCTACTAAGTACAGACTTGTTGAGGTTACAAGTATTGTAAATAGCATTGACGGATGGTTGTTTACACTTATAGAAATGCTATGCTCTGGTAATGAAAATGTTTCATGGCTACTACCTAGATGTGATTATTTTTAACAGTCTATTGTCCAACGGTTTAGCAAGGCTTTCACATGATTGCAGTGGACTATTTACCATTGTTTTTCCTTCTATTATCAAAGTGATATAAGAATAACATTCACTATACACATTGGCAATTGAAATCATGAAAATGAAGTTTTGAGTACATTTTTGCTAAAGGCATGCATAGTAGGTGTTATGGACCCTAGTGTTTAGCAAAGGCTTACTTGGAGCGGCATGAAAATTCATGAAGTTGATAGCTCACGAAGCATTTTTCACCACAGGAGTTTGTCTAGTTCCTTCTTCAATCTCTAAGTTAACCAAGTTGGTTTTGAGTTAGTGTGACCCCCGTTTACCATTCATTTCTAGAAGACTGTCTGTAAATGGCTGGGGAGACACAACTCACTACATTACTGCCACTATTCCGGATGGGCAACCAGTAAATTTTAATCTAGTGCTAAAGGATACACTATGAGTATACCTTATCAAGAAGCAACCCAAACGGAAAGATTATCTTTCTGGTTTGGAGTTTGTTTATTGTGATGCAAATAAGGTTTCAATTAGTTTTAGTCCATGCATGTTTATGTCAGGTTTTCAACCTTGATCATCAATTTTGGTGGGGTTCTCTACTGATAGAAATGACAGCAAGTCAAGGACTTAATACAGGCTAATGAGTTATGTCAGCAAGTCACTTGTATGGAAAGTTGAGAAGAGGTATTCTCAAATGCTCCAGGATCTTCAGAAAGTCTGACTCTTGGTCATTCACTTAAACACCTCTTAGTTGTAAATCAATCTAAATCACACAAATTTGAAAGCAAGTCTTTTCAATGTTAAAAATCTGCAACATCCTCCCATGTTTGCAAAATACTTAGTCATAAAAAGCTCCAAATTTAGAAAGTTTATCAACCTGTAAGATGCAATAATTTATATGAGAATTGACAAAAAGTTGTAGCATCCTCCCATGTTTCCAAAATAATTAGTCATAAAAAGATCCAAATTTAGAAATTTTGTCAACCTACAAGATGCAACAATTTAAATGAGGATTGGCAAAAAACTCATCTCTAAATAAAATAGTTTGATCTATCTTTGATTGTTATTTTGACTCATAACTTACTTCATTCTTACATAATAGAGATAAAAACATTATAACCGACCTTTCAAATTGACCAAACAAATGCATGACATAATTAAGTTACCTTTCACATAGTCAGTAAAGACTCTGTAGTCATCAGCATCAAGTTTATATTTTTTGGTCTCCAAATTGTATGTTAAATTTGCAAGAGAGATTATGGATTCCAAGGGTATACATTGGTTGTCCACAAGATCCTATGTGTAGCATTGTGTTCCCTTTGTCTTTTAGTACCACGCTAGATGTATCTCTACATTAGCAGGATGATCGAGGAGATCAATATGTCATCTCGTCTCCTTCCTAGCAGACCCCAACTTTATTCTCATACAAGTGACCCTTCCTAAGTACTAAGTACCTTAGCCACACCTTCGTTAGTGCTGATAGATTTCCTTTTCTCTTACAACTTGAGTTCTCCTTGAAAGGTGAGCTTTCAAATAAAATAGCGCAATTAGAGCCTATTACAAGACATGTTCTTGTTTGAAACTTGACCTTTGTATCAAATGGATGATACACCCCACTTTCTACCCTTGTGAGTCTGTCCTTGGATGGATTTCCATTCAGTTGACTCACAAGAGTACTCTTGTATATCCTTTTTCCATCAACCTCTACAAAATGGTGATATTGAACTATGGATATTTTCCTCTTCATCAACAACAAAGTCCAGGACATGACGTAACTCACACTCAACCACAATTACCTCATCATACTCAACTCTTCTCTCTTCACACATATCTTCAGTCATCCCTAGAGGAATGTCATCGTTATCTTCCTCACCAACAAACTTGTCCTCTGTATTTTGAGTAAAGAGATCCAGAATATCTTTCTCCTCCCATAAAGCATGGCACCAAGAATCATCTTTCATGCCTAGCTGTTCACAAACACTCATTGCTTCATATAAACCTGCTTTTAATGCTTGTATTCTATACTCATCTTTAAATACTGACGTATAGTCACCAAGATTAGCCATCGACACACCATGCGTATGATATAGTAACCAATATGATTTCTTGCTTGGAGTGAGCTACTGGAAAAACAAGAGTTGAACAAGATCGCATCTCAACAATTCTATTCAATGTCCTTGCACTACTTAGTAGATCAGCCCCATCGTAACACCTTTCATTCCTAGTCATACCCCTAATTTTATTGAAGAAATTCTCACAAGCATTTGACCTTATTGAAGAGAGAGGAACTTTTAGATGAGAAAATTGGTCTCTAAATACTTTGATCAGAAGAATGGTGAAGTGGCAAGATATTTGGGTATCTACAAATGTCTCTTTTCTAATGAAGTTCTCCTTTAGGGTGTATGTGGTTTACTTCATGATCCACATACGCCAGTTGGAGACAAAAATATTTCAATATATGACTCTGGTCCATCTTGTCATATATAATGCACAAGAACTTGGTCGGATTCATTTTCGAAGAGCTCCTCCAAGCACAGTACAAATTTCTACAGCTCATTTTTTGCAACATGTGTGCTCTCCTCTGTGCCATTATCTAGCACGCTCCATCTGATTTTTGGTAGACTCCAGCTTGACTTTTATTGATGTGCAAATGGCACATTTAGAGAATGTGCTTGATTTTGATAAAGAGACTGTCTTGAAGACTATGTTCCACAACCTTGAGAATGTTGGTTGTGACAAAGTTTTGTATTCCATTGTGACAAGTGTATCATTTACTTACCGCAAAATGTCCACTTGTTTGTACATCATTGGTAGAACATGTTGAGTTTCCTGAGTGCCATGCATGGTTGTCCTTGACTTATGTGGCATTTGATCTGCATTATTATCTATGAAGCCCTGTATGAGTGCTTTTGCCATCTCAACATGTGTCAAGATCTTCCTTATTATTCCAATGTTTCCATGATTGCCATTGCATGCTCATCCAAGAATTTCTTACGCAACCCGTAAAATGTTGACTTTCCTATTCCATGCATTACATACCATGCTTTATTACATACCTTCTTTCCATCAAAAGTAAACTCAAAGCATTCCTCTTCTTGATCTTTTCTATAAGCCATGCTCATACAATCCAATACAAATGTGCATCGGCTAGTGTAGCTTTGTCCCCAAAAGTCTGCCCTTGCTTGCATGATTTTAAATATGTTTCCAATCTGACAGCATCACATTTCACAACAATCAATTGTTGCAACTTTGTGAATGTTTGCAGCATCACATTGTTTGTCGAAAGCATGAGCATTGCCTTTTCTTTTTCTAGGCCTAACTCTATGTACATAACTCCTTTTCTTACCTGTCCCATCTCTAATATCATAGTCACCAGCAATGGCATCCTGCTCGCTATCATTTTGAGTATGAAGAAGAAGATCTAGTTCTGTATTGGTGATACCTTCTTCAAAACTAGTTTCATGTTGTTATCTATGCCATCATCCTCATACTCATCATTGGAATCATATAAGCTGTCAAGGGAAGCTCCCGTTTTTTCCATGAGGGGATCTTGAATACCCTCAATGGCAGAAGAAGATCCATTGTCTTTGATCAAGGGCTCACCATTCTCAAATGTGAGCTACCTAATAGGCCAGCTTACCAAATCCAAACTTTGATGTGGATGCATCAACCCTTCCACAATGACACCCAAGCTACTCTCACCCAGTTCAGTACAGTTTATAGCCTCATATGGGTGGACTAGCAATACCCCTCCATTACCAAGTTTTTTAGATCTATTTTCAGTCTAAAGGATGACTCTTTTCTCTCTCCAACTCGCTCTATCTATCAAGCCATCTTCTTGACCAACAAGAAAATACTCGTCTAATGTGTGAGATTTTCCTCTATCCATAACAATATTATGAAATGGCCATTTGATGATGCTTCCAGCTGCTTGAGACATGGTTCTTGCATCCATTGTGACAAATAGAATCAAGAAGGTGTCATCAAAACTTTATAGTACATGTATTGCCACACATGTTGTACCAATCAATTCAAAACCACAACGTTGAGTGGAATGAATAACCCACCCCATGAGCTTTCCTTGTGGAACCATCAACAAGAAACACTAAATCACCTTGTTTTGGACCCTGCAATTTTTGAGAAAATCAAGAGATATCAGTAAAATTGTATGTCTGAACATAGAACTCAAAATTTAATGCATTCCCAAGATACACTCACAATTTTGGCAAAAGCTTGCATCCCATTTAATTAAGCAAATCTACACTCAGTCAATCCATGGAGGATGGTAGAAGGCTCGAGCTCAAGTTTGAGCATGTATGTACATCTAAGTGCTAGAAATATAAAGCTGACAAGAATTGCAAGATAGGGACTATGTTACATTGCAGAGGCCCCCATGGAGTTCGATAGGAGGATGGAGCCTTTACAGTGCACATGCAAACGCTAGAAATATATAGCTCACAAGAGTTACAAGATGGATCTCAAGTTATATTGAATCAACCCATGTCGGATGGTAGGAGGCTCGAGCTCAATTTTGAGCCTAAATGTACATCTAAGTGTTAGAAATCTAAAGTTGAAAATAGGTCCAAGATGGAGCCTAAGTTACAATGCAAGAGCCTAGATGGAGCCTAGATGTAGATCTAAGTGCTAGAAATCTATAGCTTAAAATAGTTGCAAGATGGATCTCAAGCTATATTGAGTCAACCCACGGAGGACGGTAGGAGGCTCAAGCTCAAGTTTGAGCTTAGATGTACATCTAAGTGCTAGAAATCTAAAGCTGACAAGAGTTGCAAGATGGAGCCTAAGTTACATTGAGGCACCCATGTAGTTTGGTAGGAGAGACTTAACTGATGTTGGAATCTAGATGTACATCTGTGCTAGAAATATAAAGATGACAACAGTTGCAAGATGTATCCCAAGTTACATCGAATCAACCCATGGAGGATGATAGGAGGCTCAAGCTCAAGTTCGAGCCTAGATGTAGATCTAAGTGCCAAAAATCTGAAGATGACAAGAGTTGCAAGATGGATCCCAAGCTACATCGAGTCACCCATGGATTTTAATGGAATGTTTAAAATGATGTTGGAGCCTAGATGTACATCTATGTGCTAGAAATCTATAGCTAGCAAGAGTTTCAAGATGGAGCCCAAGTTACATTGAATCAACTCGTGGTGGAGAATGGTAGGAGGCTCAAACTCAAATTTGAGCTTAGAGTATTTCTAGCACTTAGATGTACATCTAAGTGCTATAAATACCTAGCTAAAAAGAGTTTCACAAAGCCAAAGTTTCATAGAGGCAAGCATGGAATTTTGTAGATGGCTCGATCTCAAGTTTGAGCTTAAATGTACATCCAAGTGTTAGAAATCTATACTTGTCATACGTGTTGCAAGATGGAGCCCAAGTTACATGGAGGCACCCATGGAATTTGGTAGAAGGCTCAAACTCAAGTTTGAGCATAGATGCACATTCAAGTGTTAGAAATCTACAAGCAACAAGAGGTGTGAGAAAAAACCCAAGTTGTGTTGAAGTAGCCTTGAATTTGGAAGGAGACTCAAATTGAAGTTTAAACTGCATTATACATTTAAAGAGTTGTAAGGTGGAGCCAAGGTAATGATGAGCTTTACATCAAACCCAAGTTTCCTTGAATGACATATCTAAAGAGTCGGAGCTTACAAGAAGGTGAGGCTTCAAAGTAGTTGCATGAGTGGCTCAAACTTAAGTTTGAGCCAGTCATATAGTTTTCTTTTAGGGTAGGACATTAGTTTGAGTATAGGTGGCCTTGGAGATTATGCTATGACAATCGAGCCTGGATGGACATTCAAAATACAATGAGGTTTTTTATGTGTAAATCGAGTCTTAGTGATTATATAGTCCTGGTGTTTTACGTGCAGGACAGTTTTACATGCAAAAAGGTGCCACGAAATCGGTTAAGCAAGAGATTTGGTGGAGGTGGGTCCCTCACTCATTGATCCTAAGAGGTTTTAGCCAAGGGAAGTCAAAACTATGTCCAACTTGTGAGTATTATTTTCCAAAAACTAAAAAAAAAACTAGTTCTAGACACCCCTAACTTCGTCAAATTTTTTGACCCCTTAAACGTCGTTTTTTTGAAAACTGGTCATAAAACCTATTGTGTAACACATCAGTTTTTTTGAACAATGTTTGTTCACAAAAGCGTAGAGCCTCTCTCAAGCTACAAGCTCATAAAAATGGTTTTGCAATCGGGCTCCGTATGCGAAAGTTATGCTACTTTTTGTGAAAAGTTTTTTTTCCCACTTCTTTTAACCATTATGAAAACCATTAGTTTTGGTCCACACATGTGCATTTGCTAATCTAACCTTGGTAGGGTTGGTGGGAAAAGCTATTAAAGCCTTTTTAATGCTTTTGAAACCTTCTGTATTATAATAGGTTTGGATTTTTCTACAGATGGTGACGAATTCGACGACGGCGCGACAGGTGCGATTCTTTACTCCCACGTCTCCTTGCCCTCTGCGCATCTTCTTGTGGCCCCACAAGGATCTTTCTCATACCTCTACATTAATTCTCTATCTCTCTCTCACTCTCTCAGGTGTGTGTGTGTGTGTGTGTGTGTGTGTGAGATATCTTCTTCTAATCTTTCTGTGTAGTTACCCTTAGCTCCTCTTAATTACTCCCTAATCTCTTCTATTCTCTCTGTGTAATCTTCCTTGCCTCCTCTTAATCACTACCTCCCTTCCTCTTAATCTCTCCTAAACCTGCATCAATCAAAATTCCATTCTACTAACCATTGTAACTTGTCTTCTGAGATTATATTCACAGGTCCTAAACTTCTACTCTCCTCTCAAATACTAATCTTTTCCTCTCCTTTAATCTATTGTCCTTTTTCAATTCTGAATGCATCTCAAAATCCAGTCTTCAATCTCATTCTATTAGTTTCTAATCTCTATTTAATCCTCTTCATTAATGACTACATACACTCATAATTGTTTGTTACCGCCTCCTTGATACACCTTTTAAACTCTTTCACTAAGTTAATCAAACTACAACTACGTCTAAAATCACGCTCTATAAATTGAAAGTAAGTGACTATCCTCTAATTAGAGTACTTAATCAATAAGTACTCTAATTAAATTTTTTAAAGCTCTAATTAAGTACTTAATCAATAACTACTTAAAGAAAAAGATAGATAACAACACTTACTTGGTTGGGTACTGAGTGTGACAATGCCACTTGACATAGATTCTTTGCTTTTGATATTTAGGTCGTTTTTGGTGCCTGCTGAGGAACTAGAACAATGAACTGATGTAGCTTAAACCTCACCTTCTAATGATATCAAAGCACTATCATATTCCTCTCTAGTGTGGCCTCATGAGCTTATTGTGGATATTTTAGCTGATAGTGTTGCCTCATGCAATTGCTTGAGACTTAACCAGGGCCAGAGCATAATAGCTCTAGGATCGCACTTAAGTTTGAGCCTCAACTACATGTGCCAGTGTAGCATGAGGGTTCAAAGGTAGCCTCATCAGATCCTTGGCTACGAATGGCAAGAGACTCAAACTTAAGTCTGAGCTGTTCTTAAGTTTGAGCCATTCATGTCTATGCTAGTGTAGCGCTATTGTGCAATGCTACCCGCATGACATTGTTGAGGATACTATCAAGGGCATGGAATAACACATTTAGGCTCGAACTTAAGTTTGAGCCTTAACTTTCTATGCTCGTACAACAAAGCACTACTATACAAGCCTATCCTCTTGACATCCTTGTAGCTACCAATGGCAAGAGACTTGCTTGCAGTGTAGCCCTACTATGCAAGGGCACAGCCTCATGACATCCTTGTGGCTATCAAGGACATGGAAAAATATCTTTAGGATCAAGCTAAAGTTTGAGTATTTCGTACTGTAGCACTAGGGTGAAAGGTTAGCCTCGTGAAATCCTTGTAGCTACCAAGGTCAGAGAATAGCATCCTTGTGGAAAACAATGGGAAAATGCTTGGACTTAAGTATAGATCTTGCCTACAAATGTCAGTATAGCACTACGATGCATGTCTAGCTTCATGACATCCTTGTGGATACCAAAGGAAAAGAAAAACACTTTGAGGCTTGAGCTTAGTTCGAGCCTCAACTGTATAAGATATTGTAGCACTAGGGAGTAAGTCTAGCCTCATCCTTTAGAGATACTAATTCCAAGAGGCTCGAACTGAAGTTTGATCCTCACTTGCAAAGGCTAGTGCAGCACTAGAATGCAAGGCTAGCCTGATGCTATCCTTGTGGCTACCATGGGTATAGAATAGCACCTTAGGCTTGAGCCTAAGTTCAAGCCTCATTTTCATATGCTAGTGTATCACTAGGATGCAAGGCTTTCCTCATGACATCCTTGTGTCTACTACGGGCAAGAGGCTTGAAATTAAGTTTGAGCCTTGCCTCATATGCTAGTATAGCACTAGGATGAAAGTTTAGCTTCATGACATCCTTGTGGATACCAAGGGAATAGAACAACACCTTTAGGTTCAAACTTAAGTTTGAGCCTCAACTGCATATGATATTGTAGCACTAGTGTGTAAGGCTAGCCAAGGGATATCCTTGTGGCTACTTAGGGAAAGAGGCTCAAACTTAAGTTCGAACCTCGCCTACTTATGTTAGTATAGCAAGTCTAACTTAATGACATCCTTGTGGATACTTAGGAAAAGTGGCTCAAATTTAAGTTCGAACCTCGCCTACATATGCTATTGTAGCAAGACTAGCTTAATGACATCCTTGTGGCTACTTAGGGAAAGAGGCTCGAACTTAAGTTTGAACCTTGCCTACATATGGTAGTATAGCAAGTCTAACTTAATGACATCCTTGTGGATACTTTGGGAAAGCGGCTCAAATTTAAGTTCGAACCTCGCTTACATATGCTATTGTAGCAAGTCTAGCTTAATGACATCCTTGTGGCTACTTAGGAAAAGAGGCTCAAGCTTAAGTTTGAACCTTGCCTACATATGCTAATATAGCAAGTCTGCCTTGAACTTAAGTTTGAGCCTCAACTGTATATGTTACTTTAGCACTAGGGTGTAAGGTTAGCCTCATGACATCTGTGTGGCTACCAAGACGAATAGGCTCAAACTTAAGTCCGATCCTCACTTGCATATACTAGAGTAGCACCAGCATGTAGGGCTTGTTGCTACCAAGGGCATAGAAGAACACCTTTAGGCTCGATCTTAAGTTCAAGCCTCAAGTGCATATTCTTTAGCACTAGGATGCAAGGCTTGCCTCATAACATCCTTGTGGCTAGCCTTATTTGCATATGCTATTGTAGCACTAGGGTGTAAGGCTAGACTCATGACATCCTTGTGGCTACTAGAGGTAAGAGGCTCGAGCTTAAGTTCGAGCCTCACCTAGATATGCTAGTATAACACTATCATGAAAATCTAGATTCACTAAGTCATTCTAGGATTCATGCAAGAATAGAAAAACACTTAGGATTGAACTTAAGTCTAGCCTCATGGCATCCTTCTAGTACCAATGACAAGAGGCTCATACTTAAGTTTGATCCCCACTTGCATATTCGAGTGTAGCACTAGCATGCAAGGCTAGCTTGATGACATATTTGTGGCTATCAAGGGCATAGAATAGCACCTTTAGGCTCGAGCTTAAGTTTAAGCCTCAAGTGCATCAAGGAATAAAAAATCACTTTGAGGCTCAAACTTAAGTTTGAGCTTCCTCTCCATATGCTAATGTAGCACTAGGGTGCATGCCTAGCCTCATGACATCCTTCTGGCTAGAAAAATCATAGAGCTTCACTTTTAGGCTCAAATTTAATGTAGCACTAACTTGCAAGACTACTCTCATGACATCCTTGTGGCTAGCAAGGGTACAAAACAACATCTTTTGGCTCAAACTTAAGTTCGAGCCTTGCCTACACATGCTAGTGTATATTTTAAAATGTATTATTTAACTTAAACATGTGCTCCTTGTTTAGGTTCTAAAATTTTTCTTTTTGCTTGTTTCGGCTTCCAATGTACCAAGTATACCAGAGCATGGTGCACAAGTCTTCACACTCGATGTTCTTGGAATGTCTACTCATGCTAAAACTACTACTCGAAGAATAAAGGTTGACAAGACCTTTGAATTAACAAAAGAAGAAGGAGTGAAGTGGTTTGTGGATACCTACGATACAGATGCAAACTACAAAGGTGACATCCATCTATATTTATCACAAGGTGATATGAAATATGGAGACATAGGGATTGTTGTGGGTGTTAAAGATGATGTGGATGCAACATCAATGCCATGCTTTGCATGTAATGTGCTACCTATTGGAGGGACCACAAAGGAATACAAGTTTTGCTTATCATTGGGAACTTTTCATGTAGCAGATATGAATGGTAGCAAACTAGGAAAAGAAAATTCTATTGTAAAATTAGGATTGAAGATCTCCAGCTTCACTAATCAAGAAGACTCAAGTGTGGACTATGTGGAAGAGCTAGTGAAGGAAGTGAAACATGCAAAGTGAGTCTGGAGCTTACCAAAGAAGATTTTACCTGCAAAGAAACCAATAGGGACACTATCTAAGAAAGTTGTGGAGAAGACAAGGAAAGCCATATTTAGGAGTGCACTTGCAGCATCAAGAGGTGTCCGTGCAAGCGCTTCAACACATGCAGAGAAGATCACTGCCACCATTAATTTAGAGAAGCAAGAAGTTTCACAAGAGCAAGATGCACAAGGACTTAGAAGAAAAAGAAAGGCAAATGATGATTCTACTCTTGAGGAAGATCGACAAAAACTAGCAAAGAGGAAGATGAAAAAGAGTGCAGAAGAAAAAGAGGTTTTTGAAGAGGAGTTGATGGACATGGAAACTCCATCCGAAGATAACAAGGCACTAACCTCCTTAGAAATCAAGAAGGGATTCTATCCTTTGGGGATTAATGAAGTCTTTAGCATTGACATGACAAGGTGTTTTCCTGCTCCATCAATCTGTGTACAGAAGATTAAATCTAGATTGGGTCAGGATTTTGACTTTAGACTTCATTCAAGAACCAAAGCTATGAAGGGTGGTCAGATTTGACAAGCACCTGGCACAGCAACACTGGCACCTACATTGTTCGGGTGCATTTTAGGCCTCGAAGGTAGAGAAGTTCTTGAACTACAAAATGCAATCCTGGACAAAACCATATTGCTAAAGAAGGGAAAGCATACCCCTCATAGAATGGACATGGATGAGATGTCTTGGAAGTTAAAAACAGATTGAGTGGTGCTGAGAGGAGCAATAATATCATTCTTCTTTGATTTGACAAGGGAAAATTTATCTTGGGAGAAATTTTGTGAGAAGTACAAGCTAGGAGAGCATGAGTACAATCAAATGACAAGCTATAGCCATTACTATGTCAAGGACTCCCTCAACAGAGCAAAGAAGACTCCACCCTCACTTTCAAAAAGTGTAGTAACTCTCGTCAATCATCTTCATAGAGCTAATATGGGCATAATATCTCAAGATGAGTCTATTCCATGGAGAATCAAGGGGGTGGGCTTTGATATGGGGAAGATCAAAGACTTTTGCAATACAGAGCATGTACCATTTCAATTGGTGGTCTTGGATCTTCATGGTAATAAATAAAAGCTTTCTTTTTTTTTTTTTGCAAATTTGGCACTCAATTTAAACACGTTGAATGCACAATACGACTATATGCTAGTGTGTTTCATTGATTTCGTCAATATCGGAATGCTTGTTGAAGGGGTTTCTAGCCAATCAACTAAGGTCCATATTGAATATGGAAATATCCAAGCAACAAGAGATGATTCATGGATAGATGGAACTGTGGACTCTGCAATGGTTTCTCTTTTTGTTAGCAAGGTTGATAGGTTTGAGGCTATTGGCAAGGCTCATACAAAAAGAGTCTTTTTCTCAGGCTCTTGTGGCAAGGATCATGAATTTATTGATAGAAACTTCATTGATGGCCTTATCATAGGGTTTTGTCCTGAGCAAAGCTATGTTTTAGAATTTTTTTGCGATGGAGTTGTGCTGGAGAAAAGCTTGTCAAAGAAGAGAAGGGCAATTGCTCTATGTAAGGATAATTTTGAAGCAATGGAGTTAAAATCTCAATGCTCTAGTCTTTTGGAGAGCAATCTGTCCTTGCAGGAGTGGTGTGGTGCAAGTCAAGCATCACTTGCGAGACAAATAATGGAGCTGGATGATACAGAAAAAAGAAGACCTTAACAATCTTGACATCGATGAGCAACAAAGCAGTGGAGAGGATGTTGATGGAAATGAAGACAATGATAATGTAAACAGCACGGATCATAGCAAAGTTCAAGAAGCTACGAATTTTGATCATCAAGGGGGGGGGAGACAATGTTGGAAAAATGAGTCCAGTTGTGGATGTTGAGTGTGCAAAAGAAAATGTTGAAGATAATGAGGATGCACAAGAGGATGATAGAGTCCCTCAAGACATTGTAGCTGATGAAAAAGGTGTGAATGCTTCTTAGAGTATTTTTGATACTAGGTTTAATGATGCATGTCATTATCATGTACCAATAGACTCCTAAAGTGTAAAAAGGCAGGATAGTGTATTGAATTGATCAATTGTGATACTTTAGGTCCTTTAAACACTGTTTTCTTAATATTATCTTGTGTCTTTATGTAAAAGTATGTAATTTTAATTAGATTTAATTGTTGTTGATTCAAAAAATCATGGGGGGATCAAACTTGAGTTTCAGCCATCCCAAAGCACATGTTTTTTATTTAAAGTGCCAATTCACAAATCATAGCTGATATACAGATGTGTATTAAGAGTAAGAAATTTTGGTTTTGGTGAGACAATAATAGCATTACCAAACACTAATGAAGGCTCAAACTTAAGTTCAAGCCTAACAAGGAGAGCTAGTGAAGCACTTGTGTATGAACTTCAATCACAAAATTCCTGGCTGAGTTGTTCTAAGTGAGACTTGAAATTCCATATCCTAGTGTAGCACTTGCATATGTTACGTGAAACTCATAATGTCTTTGTACCTAACAAGGCATTGAATTTAGTTTGTAGGCTCGAACTTAAGTTTGAGCCTTGCCTCCACATGTTAGTGTAGCACTACCATGTGAGGCCGAGCTCATGAGCACTACCATGTTAGGCCAATCTCAAGAGCATTGTAGTAATAGAATCTTCCAAATAACAATACTTACACATTATGAAGTAAAAAGGATCATACCTTGAAAAATTCATAGTTAAGAGGTTTTTTAAATAGGCCCTGGATGTCCACAATATAATAATGTTATACATAGTGAATGCGTTGAGACTAGATAGGGCTTGAGACTTAAGCTTTACACTTGAAACATAAACCTAAGGTCAAGACTTAAGCCTTAGGCATAAACTTAAGTTTGAGTCTCACCTCCAATTGTGAAATAGGTAGCATGTTAAGTGAGCATCACGTTATCGTGTGTATGAGTTTCAACGACAAAAGTCCTTGTCATAGAATCCTACCTCAGTACTTCTAATCGAAGCTCACAATTTCATATCCTATTGTAGCAATTACATATGTTAAGAAAGAGTCGTAATCTATAACAAGAAATTGAAATTTATTTTGTAGGATCGAACTTAAGTTTGAGCCTTGCCTTCGTATGTTAGTGTAGCACTATTATATGAGTCAAGCCTCATGAGCATTGTAGCAAAATAATGTTACAAATAGCAAAATACTTATAGATTATGAAGAAAAATGGATCATACCTTGAAAAATTCATAGATAAGGGGCTTTATAAATAGATCTTGAGTGCACATAATATAAAATGTTTTCACATAGTGAATGATAAAGACGAAAAGGGGCTTAGGGCTTACATTCTAAACTTGAAACATAAGCATAAACTTTGAAACTTAAGTTTTAGGCTTGAAACAAAAGCCTAAACTTTGAGACTTAAGCCTTAGGCTGGAGGTTAATATTAAGCCTCACTTTCAAATGTGCTTTAGGTTACATTCTAGGTGAGCATTTTTGTGTTAATGTGTTAAATGGAGCCTTTCTAGCATAAAACGTCTGGGCTAGATGGAAATGAAATGGATTCTATGGTTATTGAAAATCCACTAGACTATTTTCTAAATAGGTAAAATGACTTTTTTCATTTTTTAGATAAAGAGAACAAAATAGAAGACGAAGATAACATATCTCAAGCAGCACAAGTGCTAGCCACCATTGTTGGAGAGACCCAGTTTCATAAAGGTGATCTTGTAGAACAAACCTCTCAAAAAACTTCAAATGACATGACTAAAGGGAGCGAGAACATGCTACCTACCGCTAGGAGACGCAAATTCATGAAAGCAACATTAGGAATATTGAAGAGGAGATGGTGGTGGTAGAGCATCAAAGTGATTTTGTTGTGCAAAATTCTTAAAACCTTCACACGACACTAACAACATGCCTCAAAGAGATGAGGATGCATAGGGTAGTGAGAAGAAGGGTGAAGCCAATGAAGAGTTCCAAGCTACTCTTGCAACCAAGGACGTACAAGAAAAATTTGACAAAGGGATAGGAAAAGCGACACCAAATACAAACAAAGTCCAAAGCATTCAAGAAAGGGAGCAAGGGATTGAAGTTGGTGAAGGTACTTATTTTTCCAATGTGATTAGTATAGATATGGCCCTTTTTGGAAGATAATACAAAATTCTATTATGTTGTCTTTGCAGGTGAAATTGACATTCAAAATCAAGGATCCAGTGTACCACAAGTAGACATCAACGTTGAGGAGTTACGTCCTGATGCACGAAAACATAGGCCACTTGGAAGCTTATATTCTTTTGAGAGAGATGGAGATAAACTAGTCTTTTAATCTTCCCACATCAATAGAGAAATGCAATCACTTTTAAAAGACATCATTATAGATGAGTATTGGAGTATGAGACATAAATAAATGTGTGCAATTTACAATTGTGTGCTGCAAATATATGGTCCCTTGTTCTGAGATTTATAAGTGCAAAATCTTAAATTGTTATCATTCTTTTGTATCGTACGCAGAAAATATTGCTCATGCAATCAGCATGAAGAAAAATGCACTCATTCTTGATCTTATTGGAGTTTTACTCAGCAAAGAAGACAAGAGACATCCATGTACAAATTGTGTCAAAATTGACCTTGGTATTGTATCAAAATTGACCTTGGTCACACCACAATTGTTGCTCGCTCGGGTTGTTTTGAATTTCTGGATGAGATATGTCAGTACTTTCATGTTGGTATTTGGTCCACCATGCTACAAAAGAATGTTTGTACTTATGTGAACACTCTTGAAAAGCATGCACATAAAAAATATCATTTCTTTATGGGATGGGGACAAGAAGATTGCTACATCCATAATCTTTGAAAAGTGTATAGACCGGATAAGCCTAACTTTGAGGCTATGTTTAAGCCTTTGTTGAGGGTTTGGTATCAGTGCGCAGGAATTTATGCAGTACAAAGAATACATTGCTCATTGACGATAGCCCTTTCAAGGGATGTATTAACCCAAAAGATAACTGCTTATATCCTGAAAGTTTTCAAGGGAAGCCTGACTATCTTCTTTGCAATGAGCTTCTACCATACCTTTTAAATCTAAATAATACAGATGACTTTCGATCTGTTATTTCACTCAATCGGCTAGGACAATCTCCAATCGTAGAGGTTCATGACCTATTTACAAAGTTTCAAGACATAATGGAAGAATGGGACTTGTTCAATGCCCAAGTTCTAAGGGAAGAACTTGACAACAATTCAGTCGAAGTGGAAAGCTCATCTTGTGCATCTTCACAACTACCATTGTGCAATAACAAGTTAAGTTATGTTCAAGAAAGTAGTAAACTCCTTAAGCAAGGATCCAGTTATGTTGGCATCCAAGTTTGGTGTGCCACTATTATCTTCAAACCAGCTAAACTTGTTAAAATTGTCTCACAAAACAAAAAATTTGAGTGATCAACATGCTATTGCTTATGCTGCTAGCTTGGGGTATGGTCGTGGTCATTTCATTAGCAGAGTTGCAGCAAAAGCATACATATCAAAGATACAAAAGGCCTACTTAAGCTTATGGGTAGAACTCACTTTAGATTTATCAAAAAATATAGTCTAGCATTGATGGATTATATGCTAGAGTTATCTAATCTAGCATATTTGTTATTGCAGGTGGAAGAAAACAACCAATAAAGGCTTGGCGTGCACATTTACTGAATCACATGGAATGTTCACATACATCTAGAGTGGTGGAAATGTGTTAAGAAGATTTTGACCAAAACAATGTGTTGGATTCTAGTATTTCGGCCAAAACAATGTGCTGGGTCCATTTATTTGAACATGAACCAAATATGTACACTTTAATATTTCATCAATTAGATGTTATTCAACCTTGGAAAAAAAGTCTCTCTTTTATCTTTGTGGTTGGAGCTCTTTGTACAAGATTTCTTCTGTGTATTGAAGAAAAATATTTTCTTTTGTTGTCTTCTCAATGTTTAAGTCTATATATATCATGGATAAAATAAATAATACTGATGCACAGTGTGTTAATTGAAAATAATATCTCTTCCATTGACCATCGTGCCTTTTTTTTACCAGGAGATTCTGAAGCATATAAATTTGATTTCAAATGTACAAAGCATTTACTATTGAGGTGGCACATGTCATTGAGGACTCATAGGCCTAGAAGAAAACTGATTCCACCACCCTCGGATACTATACGGAAACAAAGAAGAGTATTGATCCTTGAACTCAATGGTGTTTTACTTAAGACCATTGAAATGCAACATGGTGATGTATGCCCAGTTTGGGGAAAACATATGCATCTCATTGAAGAGATTACAAATGTGTAGCATTTTATTCGCAAAGATGCATTCACTTTCCTTGATTTTTGCATGCAATGGTTTGAGGTGTGGATTTGGAGCACTAATAGATTGCAAAGGACTCGTCATATTCTTGAGTTATGCTTTCCACAACACCATAAAAAATTTAATGTCATAGCAAGACAGGCAGCATGCCAAAAGACAGATCTTCTAATTGGATATCGATTTGTATACCACAAGAACTTGGATGTAGCATGGAGAATTTTTCATGATTTGGATGGAAATAATACCTTAATTTTTTACGAGGCCCTTTACAGTGTAATGTGGAATATGCCCAGAACCTACTTGGCTTTTCCAAAAATGTGGAATCAATCAATAGAAGAGCTTGAAAGTTTTTTGGAGAGAACAATCACTGCATGGTTACTTGGTTGGATCTATGCAAGTGACAAACAAGAGTATACTTGCAATATGTTGGTAAATGAAGCAGTTTGTGATAGAGAAACCTTGTACGTATTGGAGAAATACATGAGAAAATGCAATGTTTAATGATGTATTTAAAGTCATTGAGCCTCTTGACATAGTATCATTTCCAAGGATGAGTTGTAAAATACTTGGATCCATGTAAATATGTGAATTTGGATTTTATTTTCTATCTTGGTGTTTCTAAACACCACATTAATTTGAGGTGCCTTCAATTCTAAAATTTATTTTTGATTATTGTAGATTCTTTTCATGACTGTTGATATAGCCAATTCTTTAACGTTAATGTCTCAAATTTGAGCTACTGATTCAAAGAACTTTTTTTACGTGAATAATGTTGTATAATGCAAATTGAGTTTAGTGCCATGCTTCCCTCATGCTTTTGATGTCATTGTAGTTGATGCATATAATTATGTATTTAAATACATATATCCCTATAGATATGTGTTAAGGGGTATATGAAACATGGAGTGTAACCGTTAGTAGATGATAGCTCATAATACACAAAAATACTATGATTTTTAATAGCGTTATAAGAAATGGGACTTGAATAATTCCTAAATAGGTCTTATCTGATACATCCAATTTTCCACCACTAAACTTTTCTTCGTGTGTCATATCATGTACTGCAGTAGTAGGGGTACCTGTAGCAACAGCCTTAGCCCAATAACAATGAGGCATGTTCTTCTCATTCATCAAAGATCTAGCCACTTCTGCAATGTGCCTGCTCCTTCACTCAGCAACACCATTTTACTGTGGAGTATACCTACATGAAAACTGCCTTTGAATTCCATGCTTTTTCAGAAAACCATTGAATTCATTGGAAAAGTATTCTCCCCCTCCATCTGACCTCATGCACTTTACATGCTTTCCAGTCTATTTTTCAACAATAACTTTGAAGTTTTGAAAGTGCATAAAGACCTCACTTTTTTTCTTCATGAAATAGACACACACCTTCCTCGTATGGTCATTAATGAAACTCACATAGTACCTACATCCACCCATAGATGTAGTCTTTGCCGGACCCCATACACCTCTATGCTAATCCAATGCACTCTTGCTTACATGCTTATCATGAAGAAAGGATGCTTTTGCCTGCCTTCCAAATGGACAAGCTTCACAAACTTTTTTCATTTTAGCAACTTAAAAGGTAGGCAAACTTGTAACCATATCTTTGGGCTGCATCATTTTCAGCCACTACAAATTTACATGACCAATACATTTGTGGAAAATCTCTATAACTGGAACAACATCTGCACCTCGCGCAAACATGGTAACATTCACTTTGGGCACATTTACATCCAAAGTAAACATTCTGCCCACTTTCTTTCCTTGCACATGCAGACTTCCATTCTTCTTATGCTCTTCGAAAACAAAGAGACCATTAGAGTTAAACATGAACTGCAAACCCTGGTCAACCATTTTTCCAATAGAAACCAGGTTCTTTGTAATGTTGGGGTACATTCAATGCATCAGCCAGGTACTTCACTTTACCATCTGTTAAACAATGGCACATTTCCTGTATGCATAATAGGATTTGCAGTATCATCCCCAGTCTCTACATAACCACAACTTTGTAAAGTCTGCATTTCCTTGAACCATTCACCATGACTGTTCATGTGATTTGATGCATTGGAATCCACATACCATACATTATCATTGGATTTTACCACATTTGCTTACATAGTATTCAACATGTGTTGCACCACAAATAGCCTCTCAAGCTCATCTACATTCCTGGTAGTGGTCATGTCTAAACACTCACGTTCAAAGTGACCATATCTTCCACAACCCCAACATACTACATTTTTGTGTAAACCTGCATTATTGCGATGTGCATTTCAACAACCTCTTGGACCCCCTACCTCGGTAGTTTTCTCGGTTACCACTTGTGTTTTGACCCTAATTGTTGTTTGATTTTGTGCTTGGTGGTTGCCTCTTCCTTGGCCTCGTCCACAACTTGTACCACTTCCACTTCCTCTGTTGTTGAAAAATACATGTTCAAAATTGTTTCCACCCTATGAAGAGGAGTCTTCCTTAAGTTCCTTCTCTTCTAAAATTAATAAGGGCACCAAATCTGTAAACGAGGGAATGCTCTCTCAAAGATGGATTCCAATTTTAAGTTGTTTGTACTCAAGACCCATACCTCGTAGACAGACTTCTACTTTATCATCATCATCGACTATAACACCAATTGGTGCAAGTGACTCACATAAGTTCTTTGTTTTCAACAAATAGTCAATAATGGGTAGATTTTTCTTTTGAATACAGATTAACCTTCAATTGCAACTTCCTTGCTTTTCTGTTGGTCACATCCAATGACAGCAAAGTGTCCCAATCCTCCTTAGGAGATTGAGCATCATGTATATGCCCAATCAGGCAATGGTAGTGTTGTCTCATGCTCTCCATCAATGTCGTCCCAACAACCTTTTCCCATAAGGAAATTGGTCATTTTGAACTTCCTATTCTTGTCCAACTTCTCACTAACAACCTGGTTAATCCCATCATTGTTGGATGACATGTTTCCAACCCTTCACACAATCTCTGAGCAATCTGTTAAAAATAGTCAATTACCACCTATAATCACAATATGCGTACATACACATGTTTCACTGTACTAAAGTATCTGTGAACATTGCAGCCAAACCAAAGCTTTTTGCACCACCTTTATGCAAATTTTCAAAATCTCAAAGCTTAGCATTTTTACATGCAAATGCACTCTAACTCCAAAACGGGGGTCGAAACATGCCAAAAATGGAAATTCGGTTGTGCGAATGCAATCCAAAGGACTACGTAGAATCTTGATATGTCCAAAGGACTATGTAGAACCTTGATATGTCCAAAGGACTATGTAGAATCTTGATATGCACACTCTCCAAGAAGAATCACCTCAATCAGAGATCGTTGACGATGGCTCTCGAGAATACGGAAGTCACTTCCCAGGCTGCTCTTGCTCCAAGATCCTCAGACACAACCAGGATCTGATACCATGTCAAGAGATAAAGAAGGAGATATCTTGAGCTCTTGCAAGCACACACCACACAAATATGGAGGCAAAATATTTTACTTCTTCTTCTTAACTCAAGATAAGAGGTCTACAAAAATAAGGGAAAATACTACATAAAAGGAGAACTAGTACAACGGTCTAGTATGAACTGCTAGTGTGAGGTGAGTAGATAAGTGTGGCATCACTCCGATAGGTAGAACAACTTGGTATAGTACAGTTGTAGTATCACTAACATAGATATGCGTATCCACCAAGGCGCACCAGCGATGATGACTGTCGATGGTAGTCATCCAGGAGCCGTACATGTTGAGCTTGACATCTCAACACAAAGCGATCAAGATTGTCTAATTTCAAACTCTCAAAACCCTATCCTCATACTTGGGAGAAAAAAAAAGAGAAATCATTGGTGAGTAAGACCATTGAATTAAGTCAAGCTAAGCAAACTACAGATGTGGAAAACCTTCAGTTGATAATGTTAACACCCATTCAATTTACCATAACATTGGGTAGCTGTTGAAGATCAGATCACATCTTTGAAAGATCTATAGAACACTTGAGAAAAGTGAGAATCATGGAGTTAATGAAGGAAATAAAGAAAGAGTTGCAAGAAGAAGATTCTTGAAGAAAACTTGTTAAATTTGATGAAAAAACTAGGAGCTTACTGCAAAGAAATGAAATAAACGCAACTCTGCTTGTATAATATAGCAATGTAAAAACCATGGTTGTATTGGACAGTGTAGCTGGCATAGCCATAGCCACCAAGGAAGTATGGAAATCATGGGTTAGACCAGCAAACACCATATTAGAGAGTTTGAGACTTTACAGCCGATTTGGGAATCACCAATGTCTTGAATATTTTTCCACATGGACAAATCTCAAACTTTTTTTAAGGTCAAACTCTTCCACAAGATAGTACTCAAAAATCTCTTTTGAGCCATTCTCTCAAAACGTTTTCTAAGATTTGGCCATGTGATTAAATTTTAAGCATGTTTTGAACGGTGGGAATTGGGAAATTCCCAAATTCACTATATGGTGTTAGCAATCAGACAAATAACAATGAAACTACAATTGGCAGATGTTGACATTGAAGGACCAACGGGATTATTGGAAAATGTAAAGCCACCACCAAGGCAGTTTGGGAAACCTAGGGTAGATTAAAAGTCAAAAAAACAAGAACGAAAGTATAATTGGCAGATGCTCACATTGAATGACCAATGAGATTATTGGAAAATATGATAGTTAGCTCATGTGACATTGACTATAGACATACCTTTGCCATTGTAGATTTTGGAAAGAAACTCGACTATGAAATCATTTTGGGATGATGTTTTATGAGATAGGTTCAATTGATCCAAGATTGGGGTAATGACTGCCTGTATCTGGTAAAACAAGTAGGATCGATTACAAGAGTGAACCTAAAGGATCATTCTTATAAGAATATCTTAAATACACATATCTAAGATTTTGATTATGAAACATCACCTGAAACTAAACTACCAACATTATTGAACAAAGACACTCCTATTTGGATGTGTGGGGCTTCAAAAAGTGGTACTTTAAAGTGAGAGGATTGTATCTTGTATCAAGAAGTGAATGAAAGTTGATTAGCTTATAAACCCCAAAGTGGAAAAAATGACCACCATCAGGAGTCGGGGGCAAAACTACCAAGATTAGAGAGCAAAGTGGAGAGAGACACCTCAAGGCCACAAATAAAATTCAAAATGGGCTAGAGTTTACTTACTAGGCTCATAGAACATGTATGTAGCATCAAAACTTATTTTTCTCAAAGATTTAGAAGTATAGATAATAATTGCGCTTATTATGTATATGTCCCAAATTGACCCATCTTTGCAAAACTTCATTACAATTTTCTTATACATGTTTTCTTCAACCAATATACCTAGAAAACGTGCAAAAAAACATTTTTTCTTTTGTCCCCATAGCAAAAATGCAATAGAGCCTCTATTTTCTAACATTTGGTCTAAGGGGACATTTCCAAAATCCAAATATCTCCAAAATCACCATCAAGGCTTTATTACATCATAGAGACTTGACAAGCACACTATTTATGAATTTTATATACATGGTGTGAGTCCAAGGGCCAAGGCCTGTATAGCCCAATGGGAATTGGCATGATCGCCCCTTAGAGGGGGATGGCTAGGTGGAGCAGAGAGTCCCCAGTCCTTAGGCTTCATAATGGTATCAGAGCTTAAAATACCAAAAAAGGTGACATGGATATTTTTGGATCTCTCTTGCATGCCTGTTTGCATGTACCATGGAGGAAGGGGAAGAAGAAAAAGAGCTCATCGGTAGAATCAACCGCAACCATGCACCCTAGCATACACACAAGTGCCTTCTAAAACCTACACCAATTTAGATGAGCTTTGGGAGCGGGAGCATGATAGCGAGGTCAAGATAATCCATGTATGGAATGAGGTCAACCAAGCATCTCTCTCTCTCTCTCTCTCTCTCTCTCTCTCTCTCTCTCTCTCTCTCTCTCTCTCTCTCTCTCTCTCTCTCCCCCCCCCCCCCCCCCCCCTTTCCCCCCTTTTGTGGTGCTACATCCCACCGTTCCATGCCATTGTGAAGCTTTGTCTTAATACCAAGGCCACCCAAGACCAACTTGAATTGGCCCCTAAGTGTACAAGAACAGGTTCTTACCCTACAAATGGCAATGATCTCAGATCTTCAACCCCACCCTAGGGATTGGGAACACTCTACTCCACTTAGCCATCCCCCTTTATTTATGAAGGGGGCCTCATGCCGGTTCCCACTAGGTTGTGTCCGGGCTCTTTGCCTCGCACTACTCTCCCCTTGGAGAAGATTTTTTTGTCCTTGAAAACAAAAGTGGGATGTTTTTCCTTAAGAATACTAATGTTTTCCCCAAGTGGCACCTTCTTCAAGTCTATCTTTCCATTTAACCAATGCTTATCAACATACATGATGATGAGTGCATAAATCATGATAGTCAAGAATGAGCTCACATTCATATGTTTGGGTCGGAAGCTCATGAAAATCAACCAAAACTTGTTGATCAACTACATTGTCATTCTAATGCAAGCATTTACATTGTTGGGAAAACAAGAGCAAGGGGCACCTTTATAGCAATGTCTCCCAATAGCGCTCAAGGCACAAATTCAGCATTGTAATCCGTATCAAAAGAACTTCCACAACACCACAACTCAAACATAAGTGACCCCTTGGGAATTTACAAGCACACACCCACCCAAAAGACCACCATGGAAACTAGGAAGCACCTACCTTGACATGGAATTACAACCACCAACGCACTTGAGAAAAAAATATTCCCCCTTCACCAAATGATCCTTCAAAAACACAATTTTGAAGTGTATACACACCACAAAAACAAACAAGCTTCCACAACTTACCCTACACCAAACCACGTGTAGGCTGCCATTTCATGTACCTTGTGGAAAATAGAATATATCTACTAAACCACAAATAGTATTCTTTCAAGCCTCAAAAATTCTCTCCATTTTCTTTAACAAAATTTTTGAAGACCAAAAATTTCAAATACATGGACCCTATGTGCAAAAGTGGCGCGAACAACAAGCTGCCCTAGCATGACTACATGTAGGAAAGGCTAGTTGATGGCAAAAAATTGCATCAAAAAGCATGAAGAAGGCACAACAAACCAAGGCCTAATAATTTATTATATTTGGCTGATTTTTTTTATGCTTTTACATGAGTTTTAGTTATATACAAGTCATACTTCAAAAAACTCACTAATAGACACTTACAGTAACCCAATAGCTGGTACTACACTAGTGACTTGCATTGCATGTACATGTGCTTGCTAAAGAAAGATAAAAATCCCACAGACTCTTTTGACACATGTCATCATTTTTATATGTACAAACGTACAAAAAACAGGGTGTTCAAAATTCATGCAATATAGTGTGACAAACCCCCAATCTGCTAGAGCATTCATGCTTAGTAGTAGCCAATAAGTAATTACCACTATCCACCAAGATCCCACTGATTATTAGCATACATTTTATGTTTAAGTCTCTTCTCATAATTAACATCATGACAAGAAGGTACCAATACGCATAACAACACAAATATATCATGCATAGAAAACATGGTACTACATGAAAACTTTACACCATGGAAGGCCATTACATGCCTCAACATAATACAAGGCCCCATCATGAATATTTGTAAACCAAGCTACCAGGGGACTTTCTTGCTTGACTTAACCATTCCCTCCTTCATATGCAGTTGTACATGGCATATCGCATCGCAAACACCATATCTAGACTTTGATTTTACATTCCCTAAGTCTAACAGCATGCTATTGACCATCAAAGGCTGATTTTTAGGCATATAATCAGTAAAAGAAGGTTGAAAATCAATCCCAAAACTTTCTTCAAAAAGAGCATATGCCAACCATATTCTCATGTAAGAGCCCATGCCACTAGCTAGACACTTTTTAAACATGTCAACTGTCACAATGTCAATTTTAATCTCCTTGGACTTCTTATCCCTTTTAGCACCTTCAAACCATTGGCATGAGACATATGGTGATATAAAGCCATTTTTTGGGTATCCTCTTCTAATTCAAACCCCATTTGTTGCAAGGGCTTATGAAGTACACAACCTTCATTGACATGCTTCTCAAGATGAGAATCCACATTTTCTTCATGTACACTAGATAATTCAGCATTACCAACCTCTATCAAGGTCCTCTCTTCACATATTTTATAATCTAAACAATTTTCTATATCATCAAGCATGTATCCTTGAGAAGCTACACTCATACCTTCATGCATGATCTCAACAACATTGGCATGTGTGTCTATGGTTGAAGCCACCAAAGAGGATACATTTTTCGCATTTAAAATATCATAAGATTGCTCACCTTTCTTGCATCATCCCCTGAATTCATATGCTCATCCTTTTGCACTATGCATGTCTTCTTCTCCTCAATATTTTCAACCAACTTTGATAGCATGTAGTTATCGTTATCATCCCATTCAGAATCCATATTCTTCTACATGTGCTTCCTCAATCTTGAATGTCAAATCAATAAGCTTCACAACCACAGGATACATGCTTGCTGCTAGGTCAGGTAGATCATCCTCATTCCATAACCAATCATACTTGTCCAAATCCATACAATTACCAATCATACTTGTCCAAAGCCATACAATTACCTCTTGTGAGAATTTTTCTAAAGGTAAACAAAGCATATCTTATCTTCTCCTAGCCATTCCAATTTTTTTCGACACTTTTGTCCCACACAATCTTACTCACCACTCTTGTAGCTTGAAACTTCTTATACCTTCAAGCACCTACAAACAAGAAACACTTTGTCTTGTCATCTTTCACATCATGGTCTTCAAACACTTGCTCACAAGATTTGATGTACTCCTCCAACTCTTGAAATATCTTAAGCAACATTTTGTGCCTACTTTCTACAACATAAAGGTCACTTGAGAATGTTCACCGGTGGTGCATACCAAAACAATATTGGGAAAACAAGAGCAAGAGGCACCTCTATAGCAACGTATCCCAATAGCACTCAAGGCACAAATGCAACACGACAAGCCATATCAAAATAACTTCCACAACTCAAAGGTAAGTGATCCCTCAAGAATTTACAAGTGCAGGCCTACCCAAAAGACTGCCATGGAAACTAGGAAGCACCTGCCTTGACATGGGATTACAACACATGCCAGCCAATGCACTTGAGGAAAAAAGATCCCCCTTCATTGAATGATTCTTTAAACCACAATTTCAAAGTGTATACACACCACAGAACAAGCGAGCTTCCACAACTTACCCTACACAAAACTGCCTACTGCGAGCTGCCATATCTTGTGCCTTGTGAGAAATAGAATGTATCTCCCAAACCACAAATTTAAAAGGGATGCTTTCAAGCCTCAAATATTCTTTTCATTTTCTGAAAAATATTGAATACCACAATTTTCAAGCATATGGACCTCTATGTGAGAAATTGGTTCGGACAGCAAGCAACTACCCTAGCATGACTACGGCTAGTTGAGGGCAAAAAATTGTATCAAAAAGCATGAAGAAGACATAACAACCCAAGACCTGAAATTTTTTGATATTTGACTGAACTTTTTTATGTTTTTACATGAGTTTTAGTTATATATAAGTCATACTTCAAAAAACTCACTAGCGGGCACATATAGTAACTCAGTAATCGGTGCTACACTAGCCACTTGCATTTCATGTACATATGCTTGCTAAAGTAAGCTAAAAATCCCACAAAAAGAAAACCCACACACTCTTTTGACACACAGTGTCACGTCTATATGTACAAATGTACCAAAAATGGTGTGTCCAATATGCGTGCATCAATGTAAATGACTTACATGAAAAAATAGATGAATATGAGAGTGCACAAGTAAAGAAAATTTTTAGACAATTTCTTGACTCACTTGCGTATTTTTGAATGGGCCACATTATTGTTGGGACTTGAGCTAGGGCGGGTGGAGACGGAGGATAGCCATGGTGTGGTGCTGAGCAGGAGATGCGAGAGAGAGAGAGAGAGAGAGAGAGAGAGAGAGAGAGAGAGAGAGAGAGAGAGAGAGAGAGCAGAGATTCGACACTGCAGCCAAAAAAATAACATTGTATTCTTCTTTTGTGAAGCCTTACATATATAGAGTCTAGATTGATTTCGACCATCCTTTATACATGCAATGTCCAGTAGCCTTTGCATGCATTAAGAGTATGTTCCCATTTGGGCTTGACACCCAACAATCCCCCCCTTAAGCCCGAATTGGACAAGCAACTCATGATGCCTCGAGTTTTTGGTATACTCGTCAACCATGAGTTTTGGGTTTTCTCACAACCAAGGATTTTTGGTTTATCCATAACCTGGTGCTAGGTCAGTAACCCCCCCTTGAACAGATAGGGTGTAGGTCAAATATGAAGCTACCAAAAATGGAGTTTTTGGTTCACTGCCAAACCTTGGGTTTAAGGTGTACCCAGTAACCTCATGAGAAGTGATAGAAAAAAAAGGCTGAGAACTGAGAAAAATGGGGAGGTCTTACCACTTATATGTGGTGGCAATGTCTATAACCCATACAATGATGATAACTGACAAGCATGACAATGACTGACAACAAGTAATGTAAAAGAGGCTTTGACTAGAAAACATATTTGTGTTGACAAAACATAACAGATCTTATGATACTGAACTGGTAAAATACCTTGTGAAATCTTGTACTGCAACCTCGAAGGAGATCTTTATGGTGTAGCATTTGCTGATGTACTGATTGCTCAAAGCAAATCCATCTTCGTTGTTGGGACCTTCGATATGTCGTAATCCTTGGAAAGGATAAATATTTGCATACACACCAAGAAGTGTAGGCATAATACCCACATAGCCGCAAGAGTCCCCACAACACTCCCATGACCTTCACAAATTGCTTGAAGTCCTTTCCAAGTGCTATATCATGTGCAACGGCCAAAACTCGGTTAAGTTCCACTTGCAAAGCTAAGGCAAGGCTTCTGGCTTCTCTTGCGAGGTGTGAATGATCTCTTAAAGGGATTAAATAAGTGGACAATTAGATAACTTAGTGTGAAAACCAAAGAAAAAATGATTTTGCTAACTCTCTGTAACACATCAACAGCGCGATGGTGAGCAGGTATTAGGATGACACTGAAGTTGGTTCGCTTAGTCTGGGTTGCGAAGCTTCGGCCTGTGTCTTTGTGATCACCAAACTATGCAACTGTGCACCATCTACAAGCTTTGCAATTTGGCCAAGCGCTACAATTGGCAGCAGTTCAGAATGCAGTAGATTAGGGGAGCTTCTCCACTCACTGCCTGAGAGCTATTTGCATGCAAAACTTGGCTTCATCACCTAATCTTTGAGCGTTGCAGATCGTTCAACCTCTTATGCCTACAACGCCCGCCTCTACAGCCGCCAGACTTGTGATGCTCTTTGGGATGCAACAGAAAACGGACCCTCCCTGAGAGCTTGTAGCTATGTGTGCCCCCTGGAGCACCTTGGGCTGCAGTCCTTGCCTGCCTATCTACAGCTTCCGGTTGTGTCGAAACCTTCCCTTGCTAGCGTTAAGCTTTTCCTCGCTTCTAGAGGCGACGGTTCTCGCAAGCCAGGTCGATCCAAGGCCGCCAAGGCTCTGATACCAGTTGTTGGGACTTGAGCTAGGGCCGGTGGAGCCGGAGGATAGCCATGGTGTGGTGTTGAGCAGGAGATGCGAGAAAGAGAGAGAGAGAGAGAGAGAGAGAGAGAGAGAGAGAGAGAGAGAGAGAGAGAGAGAGAGAGCAAAGATTCGACACTGCAGTCAAAAAAATAACGTTGTATTCTTCTTTTGTGAAGCCTTACATATATAGAGTCTAGATTGATTTCGACCATCCTTTATACATGCAATGTCCAGTAGCCTTTGCATGCGTTAAGAGTATGTTCCCATTTGGGCTTGACACCCAACAACTATCTAGGAGACAACTTAGGTGCAGAACCAGTTTTAGGCTTTTTGAACCTTTTGGATGTATGAATATCTCTTCACCAGTGGTGAAAGTGACTTGCCAACATTTCTCATCAGCATACTTTGTGTATCTATCATGTACTTGTTGAACATTTTAATGAGAAATCTTCATCATATCCATATGATCCCGGATGAAGTCCTTGACTTGTTGAATTTTCTTGATAAACAAACCCACCATAACTAGTGATCTAGTTTGAAACCCATATATAAGCATGAAGGGACTAAACCAAGTAGTAAGATACTTTGCAATGATATAAGCATTCAGAATAGGGAGATTATCTTTCCACTTGGATTTCCTTCTGTTAGTGTATGTTCATAGCATATCCTATTGCACTAGGTTTACTCATTCAGTTCAACCATACATCTCGAGATGATCAAGAGTTCTGAGATTGAGTTGTGTTCCCAACCGTTTAAAGAGAGCCCTCCAAGAGTGAGTATTAAACTTGGGATCATGATCACTAATACTATTTCTAAGCAATCCATATAATTTATAAATATTATCAACCAATAACTTAGCTAACTCTGGAGTTTTAATAGTGGACTTGGTTGGAGTAAGCTTACAAAGTCTAGCCAACCTATCTACGATCGCCAATACCAAGTCATTACCATGTACGGTGGTTGTTAGACCCACAATAAAATCCATAGAGATACTTTCTTGTTTTCTATTGGGAATCTCCAAGGATGTACAAGAATTCCTGCCTTTAAGTGCTCTAATTTGTTAACTTGACATTTTTAAGCAATGCAAAGACATAATCTTGAACATGTCCATGTAAAGTTGGCCAGTAAAATTGTCATCGTACGAGTGCATAAGTCTTCTTTATGCATGGTGCCTTCACTTGGACTAGTATGACAGTCACAAAAAATTTGGCACTAAATGCTTGTATTTGTAGGTACACAAATTCTCCCCTTGTGCAGGAGGTATCCATCTTCAATGGAAAAATTATTCCATCGAGTCAGTTCACCACTTAAAAGAGGAAAACTAGGCATGGAGGAAATAGACACATTACCAGTATTGGAGTGAGAAGGATCCCTCTTGTTGACATGAATCCACAACTTGGAGTATGCATCCTCATGCTCACATTTGTCCTTAAGAGATTCCAAAAACTCACTTTTATGTTCCATGAATAAAAGAGGGTTGATCCCAAGTATAGCATTGAGAGCATTAGTAGCCACCACATTGTATCGTCCTTTACTACACCATCTGGTGGCTTTGCATCATACTCCTAAAGAATTTCAAGCCACTTGGAGTTTTGACCCATCGAATTAAACTATTGTGTAACCCATTTGATAGTTTCATGGTCAAACACTATTTCAATAGATCACCATGTAAATAATTTCACCACTTTTTCAAAGTATACACTATTGCATATACCTCCCTTTCATAAGCTAAATAATTTTGTTTTGTAGAATCAAGTTATACTACTGTACATAGCTCCTTTTTTATAAGCTGAATAATTTTATTTTGTAGAATCAAGTTATACTATTGCATATAGCTCCCATTTATAGGCTGAATAATTTTTTTTTGTAGAATCAAGTTACTTACATTTAAAAGCAATTGTTCAAGTTCCTCTTGAAGAAAAATTGCTCATATAGCTCAATTGTTGGCACCTGTTTCAAGCACAAAAGGTTTCATTGATCTACAATAGTTTATATGGGTGCAATAGCTAGAGCGACCTTAAGTGCTTCAAAACTTTATTATTGATCCTCTCCCCAATGAAATGCTTTGCCCTCGGCCTTCAATTGGTCCATCATAGGAACATCAATTTTTGCATAGTTTTTAACAAAATTACAATAAAAACATACAAATATTAAGAATATTTGGAGCTCTTTCAATTTTTTAGGGAAACCTTGTATGGATGTTTCAACTTTGGACCGGTCCTTATTAAGACCGATTACATGTCCCAAATAGTGAATTTATTTCCTCACATAATCACACTTGGACTCTTAAGCATATAATTTGTGTTGCACCTAAGAATATCAATTACATGATTTAGATATTGTAAGTGATTTTACTCAGATGCACTATAGAGTAGAATAGCATTGAGGAAAACAATGACAAAACTTAACCATATACAATTTCAAAACACTATCAATGAGGATCATGAAAGTAACTAGAGCATTGGTTAAACTAAAGGTATAACCAAAAATTCATACTTTTCAAACCTTGCTCAAAAAGCAGTTTTAGGTATATTAGTAAGTATAATTCCTACTTGATGATACCCAAACTATATATCTATTTTTGTAAAAATGCATCCATGTGTGAGTTTATCAAACAACTCATCTAAACTTGGCAATGGATACTTCTTCTTAATAGTAATCGTGGTAAGACTAGTCGATGCACATGTGCATATTACCATCTTTTTTCTTCACCAACAAAATGGGAAAAGCCCATGGTGAAGAGCTAAGTTGAATAACCCATGTTCAAGGTAGTCAGCAAGCTGACATTCCACCTCAATAGTTTTATATTGACTCAATCTGTAAGGTGGTTTGCTAGCGGGCTTACTACCTGCAACCACATCTATGCCATGTTGCACATCATGTGTTGGTGGTAATCCGGGTGGTAAATCTTGTAGGAAAACATCATTCTATTCTGTTAAGAGTTCCTTCAGGTTATTAGCATCATTTTCTTGTTGTGATGACTGAGAAGTAGAAAGAGAATGAGAAGAGGAAAGAGAAGCATGCAGTGTTGAGGAATTCTCAGACATAACAAAATCATTATCAACAATTGATAACAAATGACAGAGAGAGTAACACAAAAACATTTGTTCTATTTCATCATTGGAACGGAGCTTCATAAGATTAGGTGTAAAGATGAGTGGTGAGGAAGGAATATCCTTTTTCCACAACAACAACAAAACATGCATACCATTGGATTAAAATATAATACTATTATGCTCATAGCCACAATGTAGTGATGAACTTGACCCATGCAACCACTCCTAATGCAACGCTACATATTCTTTATTCATGTTCATCACTTGAAAATCTAAAATTGTTGATACCCTTGGACCTCAAGATGTACATACACGTTTGACCTAACTATCCCACACTTCAACATCATTTCCATTGACCATAGCTACATTGTAATGGTGGGAACTAGGTGTCTAGTAGATTGAGATGTTTCACTAACTTATGGTTGATGAAATTGTGAGAAGATACAAGGATTCTCACCTTGTGACCTTGCATGTATCCATGCATTCTCACAAGCTCATGTGGGCGAAATTCAAGGGCCCAAGTTGCTTTCCACATAGAGGCAGTTATATAATACTCATGAATTGCTACAACACTCATGAACTACTTTAATATGTATTACCTCCACATTGGAGTAACGAGAAGAGGATTCTAAGGGAAGCAATTGCACCATGTGTAGTGCTTTTTCCTAACCATGGCAATGGATTTTCCCTTGAGATAATTCTTTTTACCATGAACACTTCCCATAGAATTGAAACATAATTTCTCTTTCTTTGCCATTTCAGAGTCCTCATTTGCGAGATGGCCTCTAGACCCCTTAGACTTCTTGGCTGTAATTGTAGGGGATTTCCAAGTTGTTGACAATAAGCTTTTGATTTTGCAAGGCATAAGTTTTACGCAGTAACTTTTACCATTAATAGCAGCACTTCACCAGTGAAAGGCAGAGGGGACTGGAAAATGCTAGTATCCACCCAGCCATGCTCTATATAGGCCCTTGGCTTGCTAAACATAGAGACCCCCTTGACTGCATGTTCGTCCTAGCCCTTGGCCCTGCCCGGTCCTACCCTTGGCATGACATTACTCCCCCCTTGGAGAAGCATTTTCATCCTCGAACACAAGAGTGGTCATACACTAATTTTTTCCATAGTGGCATCCTTCATGGATCTAGTTGTTTGCTTGAACAAAACACGGTTCAGTAGGAGGTTCGATGAAACCAAGAGTAACATCTTGATTTTACAAATTGTTGGCCATTTTCAACCATCTTGTGTTACCGGTTCCTATCCAATCATAGTGTGTAGACTCCTAGCACACATTAAAGAGGAATGTAAATAGTTTGAAAAAGAAATTAAATACTTTTTGCTGCAATCATTAGCGAGCCTTGCTGAAACATTCAAACCATAATAGAAGGTGAAATATTAATCACTTCTAGGGAGAAACAATGAAATATTTTCATTAACAACTCATAGCCTTGCTATATGCATAAACAACCATCCGTTGAGGTTGGTTAGTGTTAACCCTCATGGCACACGGACACCCTATGATCTATAAACGTTGTATTATTTAGAGTCAGGTACCGGGCTTGTCGGACCAATAGGAAAAGGGTAAGAGTGATCGCCGATGAGAGGCGCACTCTAACTGGGACATTCAAGGGATTAGTTGGCTAAGCATGGGCGCCCAAGTGTGAATGGGGTGAGCTCATATAAAATCCAACTAAACCTAATTTTTACTCATTCTCTCATTTGTGCAATAGAAGAGTGCTCTTGCTCCATCTCCATCTCCATCTCCATCTCCATCTTCTTCTTCTTCACCTCCGTGTGTGTGTGTGTGTGTGTGTGTGTATGTGAGAGAGAGAGAGGGAGGGAGAGTGTGTGTGCGATCGAGCATTACGAAGGCACGACGGTGGCGAAGCGATTGAGCGCGGCACGACTGCAGCTTCTTCTTCATCGCGGCGAGGAATCCACCACGAAGGCGAGCGTAGAGCGGTGAGTGACACACCCTTTGCTCTCTTGAGCTTGCTAGTTTAGGCTTATTGTGTGCTTGGAGCCATTTGTGGCTCGCACACGGTGTATTGGCAAGTCCCTTGCTTCAACAGTGCGGCAAGGAGCGCACATTTTTGGCGCCGCTGCCGGGGAAATTCCCTACACTAAGCTCGGTTAAGCACTTTACGCTTTCTTGTGGTGCAATTTCTATCATAGGAAAGGCAGGGAATGAGTGTGTGTAGTTGTGTGGAGATTTCTGGTTTTTGCGTTTTCTGGTTTGCACTGCACAGTTCTATCAAGTTTCAATTTTTGCATTTTCTGTGTTTTTTGGTTTGTGCACAGTTAGACGCACAGTTAGTTAATTAAGCAGGCTAGTAATTAGGCGAGACAGAAAGTAGGTAGGTGAGGTCAACGCGCACCAAAACGCGCACCCAAAAAAAATAATAATAATAATTTTTCCGGAAAAAAAAATCGAAAAAAAATAAATAATAAAAAATTTCCGAAAAATAAAAACGTGAGCGAGGGGGAGCTTAGATTTTCGAAAATAAAAAACGTGAGTTATAAAAACGGACGGGTTGGAATAAAAAACGTGAGTTATAAAAACGGACGGGTTGGTTTGTATAAAAGTTAGATCGGGATCATTTCCCCAAGCCCAAGCCCAAGCCCAAGCCCAGGCCAAGGCCTCAGTCCTCGATCTTATGATGTATACTAGACTCACTCTTATATATATACCCTACCTCCTCAAGAGGGAATGAGAGCATGTGGGACAAGTCCTCCACTCTCCTCCCTTCTCTTCCCACTTGCACCCTTAGACTTGCTATTTGGAGACTAGTTCCCTAGCTAGGAAAAGACTGTTTCGGGCTTTTCTGGAGCAAAATAGAACCAAACGGTGGGCTGTAAAGCACAGCACGTCCCTCCTAGCGATACGCTTGTTTCGAGCTATCACACGGCCCATTCCACGACACGCTCTAAAAAATCTAGCAAAAAAACAAAAAAAAAACACGTAAAAAACTAGTCACAAGGCCTCCTAGAGCAGCTTTTTGACACCTTAGGGTATCAAAAGCACATGCACTTACGCTCTGGGAGGGTGCTAGAACACGAGCATATTGAGGGTGCCTCTATTCATACGGACACCCATTACCCATCCACGATAGGCTCTAGACCCTCAGCGGGGACACAAGGAGCACCACCCAAGACCCTAAAATAGCCGCTAGTGATTCCTCCTCCGACTCAGAAATCATGGAAGCATACCCTGCCCAAAACACTGAGAGAGAAGGCCATGCACCTCCCGAAGCTCCACAGCCTAGTACTAGTATGTTTAGCCGTTTCATGGAAACATTAGGTAGAGCTACTCGCTCGGAACCTGATGCAAATGAAGCACACGAAGGGGGTGGGGAAGTGGACTCTCCTTGCACATCGCACGTGGACCCCACACCCCCAAAGAGTGTCCATGTGGATATCCTGCCAACTTCTTACCAAGAAGGCCCTGTTGAGCTGCCTCCTTCAGAAGTTCCCTCTAGAGTACCATTGGTGACAAGTAAAACCACGGGGAGCAACATTGCTTCTACCTCACAAGAAACCGTTAACACGTCAACTCTAGAAGGATTGTTCATTAATGATCATTGGACATACGACCTCCATACTGAGGTGTTGACGGATCTACACTCTGGCCACGCCTACCATGTAGGATGGATAAAGATTGTACAATCCACCTCTAGTGCCACGAGCATCGAAGATCAACAGAAAATGATCTGTAATGTTATCCATGGCATTATTCAATTAGAAAGGCAAAACCGAGGGGTAAATATACTCTCAACTGGCCCCCTGAGATTTTTGGATACGAGCAAGGCTCAACAGCCTACTCTATCACAAATGGAGACTCCTCTAATGAGTCCCATGGACCCATCTTACGTCATTTCACCTGGGGTCTCTATGCAATCTGAGCCTCCGAGCGACAACTTTAGCTTCCCTAACTTGGCTCAACCCTCTATTAAGGAAAACACAGTGCTCACTCCAGGGATAAGCCTGACAGAGAATGTACCGATGACATCTACGGTTAGCGCAGTGCCACTACCTAGTGTCGTAGTACCTAATATGGGGCCTCGACCGTATGTGCCTCTAGCCCCTTATGCACACATGGCCCCCACACCTCCAATTGTACCACTTGTTCATGCTCCTCGAGTGCCGCTCCCTAGCCCTTATCCGAGTGGACCTATGCCCGGTTATGTTCCATATTCTGCATCATCCACACATATGCCAAGACCGGTACCCGTCCCTCTCCCACATATGATTCCAAGAATACCTCCACCGGCCCTGCCTCCTCACATACTTGACTTGGCAACGTTTGCTCAAACCATAGGTCGATCTATCGCGGAAAATATGCGTCATGCATCTGATAGAGAGCCTAGAAGTAAGGCAGTACAAATTGCCAAACTCACGCAAAAATTCAATGGGGACGAAGATGCTAGAAAACACATTGAAGTGTTTGAACAAGTATGTGATTCCTTAGGGGAACGCAACGAACTACATAAGTGCAATGCCTTAAGCTTGACATTAAGTGGGAAGGATGGAGATTGGTATAGAACCCTAAGGGTGGACGAGAAAACAATCTACCCTACCCTTCGAAGGTTGTTTCTAAAGGAGTACATATGAGAAGGTGTGCTTTGGGGTGTAGCATCTCAGCTACAGAAGGCCGAACGTAAGGAAGGAGAGTCAGTAAGGGACTTCATTAGTCGTCTAAAGCACTTAAACTCTCGTTGCCCTGTAAATGAGCGCTTCAACAATAACCAACTGCTTGATCGATTCATTCGAGGGTTGAGGAATGAAGGAATCTATAATGGACTAGTGATTAGAGGTATCACAACCTGGGAAGATGTCACTGCCAATGCAATCCAATTAGAGGACAACTTGATGATAGCAGGCATGAGGGTGTCTACTGACACGAGATCCACTATCTCACAAGCCATTGGGTACGAACCCATGACTGCAAAGCCCATTGCCAATGAGCCAAAGGTATTTGAGACATTCTTGACAGATCTCACCGAGGCAATCCAAGAGTCTCTTAAGGATAATCGACCCCCTCAAAATAGTCACATGTATCCAAGAAGGGAGCAACAATGGTGTTCCATTTTCTTAGGTCCACATAGCACTAGTGACTGCCCTACGTTTAGAGTAAAATTTAATGGAACTTGCAACGCATGTGGTAGGTATGGTCACCAAGCTAAGGATTGTTTAATGATCAAACGTATGATGGCAAATAGACCACCTGTAGCCTGGACGGATGCGCCTCGAGCTCCTGTATTGATGCCTGCTCCACCTGTTGAGCAACTACCGCAACACATGGTCCCTAGATCTCAAAATGTTGTACAAGCTACACCGCTACCACCTCCTGTGCTAGGACCGCAGCCCCCGCATCCAAGAGTCGCCCCTATGAACCAAGTGGGTTGCGAGCCATCTAATGCTTATGCAGATGGCTGTGAGGAGGAAATAGACACTAGTATTGCCTACGGACTTGATACATTGGAAGAGTGTCCTATATACTACATGGAAGATTGTTGGGGGCAAGTCAAGCCGGTTTATCAATCTGCTGCTCTCGCATCCAGAGGTCAAAATATCAACACCCAGGCTAGGAGGCCACCTCTTCAATGCTACGAGTGTGGTGGACCACATCGGGCAGCGGAGTGCCCTATTAGGCTGCAAAAGAATGCTGCACAGATGCAAATGAATCAAGGGAGCACGTCTGCAATGCCAATACTCACATGTAATCGTTGTGGCATAGATCACTTGATTGCCCAATGCCCCTATAACCCAAATGCGCCTAAAATCACACCCCTAAATTTGGTCGAAATTGCTAGTGTGACATCGCCAATACCACCCGTCACACCCGCTTATGCGATTACACGGTCCATGCTTCAAGGGCCAGGCCATATCCTCGAAGAGAGAGATACCGCGTCAGTTATCCAAGCAAAGAAAAAGAAGACACGAAGGAAGAGGTCGCAGAATACGAGAAATTCAAAGCCAAGTTCCAAAACAAACATAGGAACAGGAGATGACCGCGTGTATATGAATGACCTCGAGGATGATTCAGATTCAATCGAGACAATAGAGACTAGAACCAATACCACAAAGGGAAAGACCGACAAAGAAAACCGTAACATGGAACCAAATGAAAACCGAATAAGAGAAAACCATAAAGAGCCTCTGAAAACACCACAAGTGTTTCCAAATCCAATCCAAGACCCCCAAGATAAACCGCAGGGGCAAAAAGGGAAGAATCGTAAAAAGAAGATTGGGACGTACCCAAGCCCAGTAGACGAGATTGAGCAGGTGAAACATCTAAGAGGTTTAGTGGAGGAGACTCAAGGGGAACTAGAACCAGAACCCATGCATGTCAAAATTCATGACACAGTGTTTCCCACGCAAGTTCATCCACCCCACATGAACCATAGACCGTTAGCCATATCTAGTATCATCCAAGAAGGGAGTGAGGACGGGACATCAGAAAGTGAGCATACACCCTTCTTGTTGGAAAGAATGTTTAACGAAGGAATACCTGATCCCATTGAGGAATATGAGATTCCATCCTCACCAGTTCCTAGTCAAGGACCTACACCCTGCAAAACGCAAATGAATGTTGCCAAACTAGTGGACTTCATGTCTTCTGAGGTCCAAACCAAGATCATAGCAAAGCTGTATGGAGATCCTGAGTTATTCCTTGCACTTCGAGCATTCCTTAACGGAGAGCTACGAACGGGATTACCGCAGTTTGCGCAACCAAATAGGCCTGACTCGATTATGATTGATGAGGAAAATCATGTGCAATCACTTGACTTATATGGACACAAGTCCGTGATCGAGGTACCCATTAACGAATTAGGGCAGTATTTTGAAGGCGACGAGTCTAATGCGACCCTACCCATCACTACCAAGGGATTAACTATAAAGGGAATTCTTGATGGTGGTGCGGGAGTTAGCATCGTTACAAAAGATTGTTGGGAATCCATGGGAAAACCCCGCCTCAGTGTTACTAACATTGTGGTAAAGATGGCAAATGGTACCATAGCCAAACCTATGGGGATGCTCAAGGATCTTAAGATCAAAGTTCTAGGATACAAGGTACGACATACGTTCATTGTAATGGATTTCTGTAAACACCTTATGTCATATGAAATGATTTTAGGACGACCATTCATTAGGGAAGCACAAATGGTTCATGATTGGTCTAAAAATCATGTCTATTTGCAATTCCAAGACTCTGTCCTTAGAGTGGATTTGGTGACTGGTAAGGTACACCCCTTAGGGAGTAAAACCATTATTGATCATCGCTCTGACACCACAGTTCACTCGGCCCCACTACAATATTGTTACACTTGTAAGAACGATACAGACATTGGCCAAGATTCTCCTTATATGGATATCCTACGTGGGATGACTTAGTCGGACAATGTGGATTGGGTCCACCTAGCAGCAACCATAGACACTTGGGGAAATAGGGGGACGACTTGGGTAACACCTGAGGGGGATGAAATGCCTATACCCTTAAATATGCTACAAGCAATGCATATCGCTTCCGACAAGACTTATCCTAATGTAACGAAGAAAACATACAAGTGGGTCCCTAAAGCTTCCTTAGTGACCATAGCTAGTGCTAAAAAAACAGAAGCCTTGTAAGAAACGTACCACTTGCTCCAAGAAAAGTAAGAAAATGTTGCGATGGATCCCTAAACGACTATTGGAAGCCCAAGGCTACTATCAAGGAAATGATCAAATCTGGGTGCCAAAACGTAGATTGTGCTCTTACCTATCACCTGACCCAAGTGAGCCCAATCCCGTAGCTCCAAAACGAATCAATGATCGTGGAAAAGGAAAGATCACAGAATGCTACACACCTAGTCCAGAGCTAGTTTGGGTACCAAAGAAAGAACGATTTGTTCCACCTAGCTCAGGAAGGGGGGAGTCCCATGAAGCTTCTAGCTCCTCATGTAATACATCCATAGAGGTTAAAGCTTCTACACAGCCTCCATCTATAGTAGTGGACCTCCATGAAGCTACAAAAGAATCCACACCTCCCAGTGTTCAAGAATCACCTGATGAACCACTTCAAGTTCGATCCTGGGAGAGTACCTTACCACCCTTGCAACTTGACGAGGCACCTAGGGTAATAGAAAACTACTGGCAAAAATCCTCACCTATTACCAACTGGAACAATTGGTTTCAAAGGGTGACAAGCTCATTTCAAACGGTATGATCTACCCAAGGAAGGGGGGAGTGTTTGTGGACATCCATCATTCACTTGCTTCCCTCTCAACCTTTTTCCTTGACCTCTCAATCACCAATCTTAGGGAATGTACATATAAAGCTTTATACTCACAAAAAAATAAAAAATAAAAAAGAGCAAGAGCAATTAGCAAACGAGTATGCACATTAAAAGTCAAAACATTGACTCAGACCTACACATGTCACATCTGCTACAGTGAAACAGAAACCTATGCCATAAAACACCTTTGATCCTCATCACTTGAGTGATGGAGGGTAGGTAAGATTAGTACGATAGGAGTGTTTTTGTTTTAGAGTTGAGAGATTAGCGAAGTTCTCTTTTCCCACTAATGTGCCTCCTGGAGGTATTCCTTTTGTTTCCTAGTGTGTACAGGAGCGTGTTGCTATTGATAGGATTTGGACCTTCATGGAACCTTTCTCTCGTTCACACTTCAAATCAAGCGCAACCATCGACACAAACAGGTGTTTCTTGTCCATTAGCATTGCCCCTTATCTTTTTTGCATCTATGCTTGTCTGCTTTGATTGTGATTGGTAGCATAATATTCAGCGCTTTGGCTTAGTATCAAACATTTAATTCAATGTAATGTTTTGTCATAATCACTTGTCTAGGTGTAACAATCAAGCAGTCCGACTAAGCGAGTTTGACCAAGCTAGGTATTAGAAATCTTCTCTTAATACCATGGGGAATGCCTTCCTAATAAGCAATGGTTACTTAGGTTCTTAATCCGATTTAGGCAGCATTGTGTGAAATGTACTAGGGCTTTCTAGTGGGCTTAACCCTATTGACCTTTAGCTTAAGTATTATAAAGGGAGTTTACTAATGAGATGAGCCTGGGGAGGGTAACAGTGTTATATGACCCCCCAAAGTTACAAAATTAAAATGTTGAAAATGAACACACAAAAAATCAAAGTTCCACAATGTAAAATTTTAAGCTGGAAAGAAATCCCTGCTTAAATTGGTACTTCACTCACATGTATCGCCTATGGTACTAGAGCCCTAGAGGTTCCCAGTGTGGGCGCTTTTCCTTGAAAAGCAAAAAACCCAAGGCATACAAAATAAGCACACACATCAAATTGAATCACTGTGAAAAGACTTTGGGGGGTCAAAGAAAAAGTAATCAGTCAGGCGATGATTTCATGAGAAATTCCTTTTATCGTAGCTTAACTACAAAGTTTTCTAGATATAGCCTCTAGTCAGCCCTCGAACAAGAATACTTGGCTCTCGCGATTAAACAACTTAATTGACCACTGAAAATTAAGAAGCTTACCCATGGTATTAATATTCGATCTCTAGTGCCTTTTGACCGTTAAATTAGCGACCCCAGACTTGTTTAATTTTTTACCTTTACATCTGTTTATGCATTTGATTACATTGCAATTTAATGTTCATTGCTGACAAATTGTTTAAAATTCTTTTACCAATCAATTTGTCTACCTAAAACTGCATATGCTTTTTAAGAGAATGCAATTACTGTGCCAATGTTGTTTGATTTTGCAGTGACTGAAGAAGGCTAAGGAAATTCATCTCAAATGCTCTTCCACCTCGACGAACCAGCTTCAACTCAATAGCTTCCGAGGACGGAATCTACATCAAGAAGGGGGGCATGTTAACCCTCACGGCACACGGACACCCTATGATCTATAAACGTTGTATTATTTAGAGTCAGGTACCGGGCTTGTCGGACCAATAGGAAAAGGGTAAGAGTGATCGCCGATGAGAGGCGCACTCTAACTGGGACATTCAAGGGATTAGTTGGCTAAGCATGGGCGCCCAAGTGTGAATGGGGTGGGCTCATATAAAAGCCAACTAAGCCTAATTTTTACTCATTCTCTCATTTGTGCAATAGAAGAGTGCTCTTGCTCCATCTCCATCTTCTTCTTCTTCACCTTCGTGTGTGTGTGTGTGTGTGTATGTGAGAGAGAGAGAGAGGGAGAGTGTGTGTGCGATCGAGCATTACGAAGGCACGACGGCGGCGAAGCGGTTGAGCGCGGCACGACTGCAGCTTCTTCTTCATCGCGGCGAGGAATCCACCACGAAGGCGAGCGTAGAGCGGTGAGTGACACACCCTTTGCTCTCTTGAGCTTGCTAGTTTAGGCTTGTTGTGTGCTTGGAGCCATTTGTGGCTCGCACACGGTGTATTGGCAAGTCCCTTGCTTCGACAGTGCGGCAAGGAGCGCACAGTTAGCAGCACTTGTATGTTAACAAGTCATTCTAAGTATCTGACAATTTTTGGCCACTAAAATTGTTCCTGATACGAAGTGCGAAAAATGGTCTATAAAACGGATTTGACCAGCACCTAGGGACATCGCCGCGACACATAATTGAAGTAGTGGTGCCAGTGTAAGTGCCAAAGACTCATATTCTCCACATGTGGAATATGTCTCATGTAAGGATGTCTAAAAAAAGAACATCCGTCAAGTACAAGATGTACTTGGGTGTGGAGGTAACTGTAAACACGCATGCGGCGTGCATGAGAGAGACCCTCATTATCTATGCTCCACACTGGCTAAATTGAACTCCTTGAGTTCCTAGACCATGTTGTATTCCATGTGACAACATGTGTCAAATCAAACCTTACAACTAGATCCATAACTGTGTAATGTAGAAACTTATTTTGGACACTACAACCCAAATTTCTTGGCTCTTACATGACCTTGCCATCTTGGTGAAGAGCAAAAATGGATGAAAACATGGAAGTTTATGCATCCTACTTGGAAAAAGAAACAAAAACATAGAAACAAAACCAAATTAGATGCGTACCTGGAGGTTGAACATAGTGTTCGCTTATTCATAGTGAAAACACCGGCCCAAATTTCTCGTCTGCAAAGGCCTGGGAGCACTAATTGAAAATTAGTGAAATACAAGTAATATTGCACATGTAACCTTGGGTGTTGCCTTTGCAATCCAAACCCCTTGGTTAAAATCAACATTTTCAAACCCCTTGGTTAAAATTTGTAAGAAAATTGCTCAGCTAGCAGCCGGCCCTTGGCCTCGGCCCTTGGCCTATGTCCGCGACCCCATGGGTTTGCCCTTGGCATTACAAAAAATTACTCTGGAAGTTGAGATTTTCTACTACCCCTTGGCAGCTTGTGGACTGCTCTCCTTGAAAGTGTAAGTGTGAAGGTTTCGAGAAGTGATCATACAACACTCAATAAGTAATGTAGTAATCATGAGCTGGCGCTTTTCCCAAAAATATACTCATATAGACACTCTTAGTGCCATTGATAAAATAGGAGATCCACTGAAGTTGGAATCGTATTCACAACTAGATCTTTTCCAAACCCAAAAATCCATAATCTTGGGCCTTTGTGAACAATTGTGTTGTCTGAAATGATGGCTTCATCAATACACCGTGGTACAAATTAACCCTTACGAGTTTAAGACGTTCAAAACTCAACTTGATCTTCACACTTTGAAGTGTTTAGTGCAAAAATAATGCCCAAAAAAATACTAATGGCAAGACTCTTGCTTGTACATTAGAACCAATGGGTACTCAACAAAATAGAATTTTTTGACCACTGATGGATTACAAATAGATGGCTCTTAGCTATTCCAAAATAGACGGCAATAGATGGAGCTTAGCCCTTCCTATTACCGTATTGACATAGAAAGATGTCAATAAAATCATGCCTAGTTTCACCTTTCTCACATAGAAGTTAGAGAGAGAGAAAGAGAGAGAATGTTGGGCTGAGGAAAACTCCTTATTCGAATGCGTTGTATGCCCCTTGCATATGATACAAGGTAGACCATGTCTGTGTCTTAGGTTATCCTATAAGCGTACAACAATGAACTTGTACCACGCCCTCGTAGAGAGAGGTACCATGAGTCACATCTTGATTGACTTACCTTGTATGTGATCATGACTGTATCAGGGTGCATATCTATGGCACTTTTCCTGTGAATAAACATAAACACAAAATGTTTTAAAACATTTGTAACTGAGCTTTTCCTTGATAGAGTAGCTAGTGATACAATAGAAGTGTATGCAATGATGGGTGTTGTATGTCCATCGTACTAGTATGCCATGCATACATATCAAAAAATGGAATGATAAGCCCTTGGCTTCAGTGACAGACTCAACCATGTGAGCCTCTGGTATATGTGCCCTGCACGATTACACCGGCATGGATACATCACAATGCGCCATTGCGTAAACTGTGAGTTTATATCCACATTAGGTCAAAGCTATGTGCCACTATCATTGATCTGAAATCAATCGATAATACCCTGGCACATAAGAGAAGTCGTGCTTCACATGAAGTCGGGAAAAGCACTTTCCTTTGCATAGCGGCTTCGTATGGAGTCTGCCCAAGCACTTCGCTTTGCAGAACAGAGAGATCTTTTCCAAAATGAAAAGTAAACCATAGACAAGAAAAAACATAACGTGAAATTTACTAACCGTGTCGCCCACTTGTGGCAAGGTTTTTGGTAGTTCTCTCGCATCCGGCTCATAGCCATAAGTACTCCTTGAGTGAGTTAGCTTATGTATCATATACACCCTCATGTGGTGTAAAAATGTGTATACATCTTCACAAGTTTCCCCAAGGTTGTATGCTAATGGCAGATTCCAAACTGTGGAAACCGTGATGCCAAAAATTTCAAAAGGGAATCCTTGCTTCACATAATTATGCATGGAGGTCTGGTGCCCATAGCTAACAGATACTCTTGCCAATTTACAATGGCATAACAAGAGAAAGTTGACCTTGTCGAGCATTCAAAAAGAATCAATCCTGTCGAGTTGTACAATGTGCCATATCTACTTGACTTGATTACGTAGACGAAGCCTTGCTCTAGTGATGTCTTGAAAAACTCGTCGGATCATGTGTGCCTGTTAACCCTTACGGCTCACGGACACCCTATCACCTACGAGACGGACGTTGTAACCTACAGTGGACATTGTATTATTTATTTGGTAGAGTCAGGTACCGGGCTTGTCGGTCCAATACGAAAAGGGTAAGAGTGATCGCCGATGAGAGGCGCACTCTAACTGGGACATTCAAGGGATTAGTTGGCTAAGCATGGGCGCCCAAGTGTGAATGGGGTGAGCTCATATAAAAGCCAACTAAACCTAAAATTCACGCATTCTCTCATTTGTGCAATGCAAGAAGAGTGCTCTTGCTCCATCTCCTTGTGTACTAGTGTGTGTGTGTGTGTGTGTACTTGAGAGAGAGAGAGAGAGAGAGAGAGAGAGAGAGAGTGTGTGTGTGATCGAGCATTGCGGCGGCACGACGGCGGTGAAGCGGTTGAGCGCGACGTAGCGTCGTCTCCTTCTTCTTCACGGCGAGGAATCCTCCACGGCAGGAGCATAGAGCGGTGAGTGACACACCATTGCCCTCTTTTGAGCTTACTAGTTAAGCTATTTGTGTGCTTGGAGCCGTCTATGGCTCGCACATAGTGTTAGGCAAGGCCCTTGCTTCGACAGTGCGGCAAGGAGCGCACATTTTTGGTGCCGCTGCTGGGGAATCGCCCTGCACTAAGCCCAAGAGGCACTTTGTGCTTCTCCTATGAGTTGTTTGTAGTAGGAAAGAAGAGGAAGAGGAAGAGGAATGAGTTATTTTTCTGCAAGTTGTTAATTTCTATATTGTCTGCAAGTTTTGTGATTTCTGCATAATGTTGTGTTTTCTGTTTGCACATAGTCTTTGCACGGTTAGTAGTCGTTAGCTTGTTCGCAGTGAATGAATAAGTAGGAAGGCAGTTAGCAATTTCTGTTTGCACACAGTTTGTACACAATTTTTTGTCAAGGTTTGCCTGCACACAGTCTTTGCACAGTAAGGTAGTGAGAGAGGAAGTAGGTGGGCAGTTAGCCCACTGTCATTAAGCAGTTAGCAGAGTGGTTAACAGATTAGTTAGTAGATTAGTTAGTGGTTAGCAGCACTGTTAGTAAGTAGATAAGGTAGTGAGTTGTCTGTGAGCTGTTGACAGAGAGGTTAGGTAGGTGTTGACAGTGTGTGTGGCCAAGAAAGGGTCACCTAAACTGCGTGTGATCGCCGCCTTTTTTTTTTCTTTAAGAATTAAATAAATCGGGATCATTTCCCCAAGCCCAAGCCCAAGCCCAAGCCTCAGTCCTCAGTCTTATGATATATACTAGACTCACTCTTATATATATACCCTACCCCCTCAAGAGGGAATGAGAGCATGTGGGGCAAGTCCTCCACTCTCCTCCCTTCTCTTCCCACTTGCACCCTTAGACTTTCTAATTTGGGCCTAGTTCCCTACTAGAAATTGACGGTTTTAGGGATTCTGAGGGCATAAAGTGACCAAACGGAGGGCTGTAAAGCACGGCACGTCCCTCTGACCGAGACGCTCGTTTTGAGCTATCATACGTTCTATTCTATAGCTGGGTCAGAAAAAAAGGACCAAAAAATCAAAAAATAAATAAATAAGAAAAGACTTGGGTTGCAAAACACCCAAAATTACTAGGTGAGCAGCCTTCACGGGCACTCGCGGACACTTCTAGGGGATCCAAGTCATATGAACCTACGCTCTGGACGAGTGTTAGAGCACGAGCATATTGGTAGTGCCTCCATTTACGCGGGCACCCATTATTCCTCCACCCTAGGTTCTGGACCTTCGGCCGGGACTCAAGGTAGCGCGACCCAAGATCCTCATATCGCGTCTAGTGATTCTTCCTCTGACTACGAAGTCATGGAGGGGTATCCTACACCAAACCCTGATAGTTCAAGTCAAGACATGTATGCCATGGGCCCACGGCCCGGGTCCAGCGTGTTTCACCGCTTAAAAGAGACCCTTAGTAGAGCTACTCGCTCCGAACATGCGGTTAATGAAATAAATGAAGGGAGTGGGGAAGTAAATTCGTCATTCATGCCAAAAATAGACCCTATGCTTCTTGAGAGTGTGCATGTGAATGTTCCATCCACTGCACCTCCTGATCCTTTAGGACTATCTCCCTCTGAGGTTCTACTACCCGATAGTAGGAGTCTTGCCGAAGTACAAGAGATCGAACGCTATATGCAAGCAACAAGGGAGAGGGAAATTGAGAACCTACGAAGGCTAGAACAAAGTCGAGCCCTGGAAGCAAAGGCTCCTATGACAACAATCATGCCAGCCGAGCAACCGAGTGCTCCCAAGGTAGCAGTCATGGAGGGGCAAGCGATGGGGAGCAATAATGCTTCCACTTCGAGGGAAACCTCCAGCACGCCAGGCCTAGATGGGATATTCCTAAACGAAAATTGGGAGTATGACCTACAAGCAGAAGCTTTAACTGATCGGTACACAGGACACACCTATCATGTGGGTTGGTTACATGTTCTACAATCCACATCGGGTGCTACTAGCATAGATGAGCAACAACAGAAAGTCTGTGATGTCCTCCATAGGATTGTCGAGTTAGAAAGACAGAACACAGGGATCAACATGCCTTCAACAGGCCTAATGAGATTCTTGGATACGCGAAAGGCCAACCAACCAACCCTATCACAAATGGAGACTCCCTCAGTGAGCCCCATTGATCCTCCATATGTTGTTTCGCCAGGAGCCTCAGTACAATCTGAGCCCACAAGTGGAAGCTTTACCTTCCCAGATCTAGCTCATCTTTCTCTTAATGACACTACGGCTACCATGCATATCCCAGTGGTGAGCATGACAAGAAGTACACCATGGAGTTCATTTGTTAATACTGCGTCGATGCCTAGTAGCACAGTGCCCCCAACTATACCTACATGTATGTATCAATCATGTGCACCTGTCGTACCTCAGTCTCATGTAGCTCCTACACCTCCGATTATTCCAAGAGCTTACAATCCACAATGGCATTATCCAAGCTCTTATACAAGTGGAGCCATGCCATTTAATAATAACATGCCATATCAGGCACCCCCTATGCCTAGGGCCACGCCTGTAAACTTTGGACCACCGTCTGGTACACCACCATACGAAATATCGGACCCAAGAGCCGCGCGTATGCCAAGGCCAAGGCCAAATCCCATCTCACATGTGGTTCCAGGAGCACATACACCCATTATACCTGCTCAAATAGGAGATTTGGCAGCATGCGGAAAACATGCATAGTGCACTTGATAGAGAGCCTAGGAGCAAGGCAGTTCAAGTAGCTAAGCTCACACAGAAATTCAGTGGAGACGGAGATGCTAGAAAGAATACGGAAGTCTTTGAACATGTGTGCGATTCCCTGGAAGAGCACAATGAGCTACATAAGTGTAAGGCTTTGAGTTTGACCCTAAGCGGAAAGGCTGGAGATTGGTATAGAACCTTAAGAGTAGAAGAGAAAACGATCTACTCTACTCTTAGGAGATTGTTCTTGAAAGAGCACATACGAGAGGGAGTACTTTGGGGTGTGGCCTCTCAGCTCCAGAAAGCCCAACGAGAAGAAGGTGAATCCGTGAGAGACTTCATTAGTCGCCTAAAGAATTTGAATTCTTGATGCAATCCAAACGAGCGATTCAACAACAACCAATTGCTCGATAGATTCATTAGGGGACTACGCATGAAAGTATTTATAATGGCCTAGTCATTAGAGGTATCACTACTTGGGAAGCAGTCACCATGAATGCAATCCAATTGGAGGATAATTTAATGATTGTAGGAGAAAGAGTGTCTGCCGAGCCGAAGTCTAGTAGCTCGCAAGCGTCAGGGCATGAGCCAATGAAGATAAAGCCAATCATGAAAGAGCAAACGATATCTGAGATGACTTTGGCAGATCTCACCAAGGCCATCCAAGAAAGCCTTAGGGGTAATCGTGCTCCACAAAACACTCATATGTATCCAAGAAGGGAGCAACAATGGTGCTCAATTTGCTTAGGCCCACATACTACGAGTGAATGCCCTACTTTCAGAGTAAAGTTTAACGGGACTTGTAACGCGTGTGGTAGGTATGGCCATCAAGCGATGGATTGCCTAATGCTTAAACGCATCATGGAAAATAGACCGCCTATAGCTTGGGCAGACTCACCTCGTGTTCCTGCATTGATGCCTACTTCACCCATGGAGCAACAGTTTCCATTACAGCACATGGTCCCTAGAACCCAAAATGTGGTCCAAACCACACCGTTGCCACCTCCAGTGCTAGGACCGCAACCCCCTCATCCAAGAGTTACACCTATGAACCAAATAGGTTGCGAGTCATCTAGTACTTATGTAGATTGCGAAGAGGACATAGACTCTAGTATCACCTATGGAGTCGACATGCTTGAGGACTGTCCCATGTACTATATATTGGAAGACCATTGGGGACAAATCAACCGGTATATCAAGCTACTGCGCTAGCAGCAAGAGGCCAAAACATTAATAGTTTTGTCAGGAGACCACCTCTTCAGTGCTACGAATGTGGTGGACCACATCGAGTAGCTGAGTGCCCCATTAGAATGCAAAAGAATGTTGCACTAATGCAAACAAGTCAAGGGAGTGCATTGGCAATGCCAATACTCACTTGTAATAGCTGTGGCATAGATCATTTGATCGCACAGTGTCCTAACAATCCAAACGCACCGAAAATCACACCATTGAACTTAATAGAGATTGTTGATGGGATACCACCAACTATAAACATAGCACCAGTGAATGCACTCACACGGTCGATGCTCCAAAAGCAAAATTACATCCTCAAAGAGAGAGATGCTGCATCCATTGGCCGAGCGAGAAAGAAGAAAACACGAAGAAAGAAATCCCTTAATGCTTCTAGCTCAAAACCTAGTTCAAAGACTAACATAGGGACAGGAGAGGATCCCGTGTATATGAATGACCGTGAGGATGACTCAGATTCGATAGAGACCACGGAGACCAAAACTGTTACTACAAAGGAAAAAGCCAGTGAGGAGGATCACGAGAGGGAATTACGACGAACACCAAAAGAGTATTCAAAGTTAAACCACCCAGTTGCGAACCCCCAAGATAAGCCACGAGAGACAAAAAATGAGGATTGCAAAAGAAAGATTGGAACCTACCCAAACCCAACAGTGGAAATTGATCGAGTCCAACAACTGAGGGATTTGGTGGAAGAAACTCAACGAACATTAGAACCTGAACCCAAACATATCCAGATGTCGGACACAGTGTTTCCCACACAAGTTCAACCTCACAAGAACTACAGGCCGTTAGCTATACCCAGTATCATTCGGGAAGAGAGTGAGGGTAGGACATCTGAAAGTGGACACACACCTTTCCTACTAGAGAGAATGTTTGGTGAGGGAATGCCCGACCCCCTTGAGAAAGTGGAGATTCCATCTTCACCATTCTCTTGTCAGGGTCCTACGTCCCACAAGATGCCATTAAATGTTGCCAAGCTGATGGATTTCATGTCCTCATAAATACGTACGACTATCATATCTAAGTTATACGAAGATCCAGAATTATTCCTAGCACTGCGAGCGTTTCTCAATGGAGAATTACAGGCCGGATTACCACAGTTTGCACATATGAACAAACCTGACTCGGTAATGAATAATGAGGAACATTTAGCACCACCATCTGACCTAGCGGGACATGAATCTGTAATTGAAGTACCCGTTAACAATTTGGGGCAATACTTTGAAGGTGATGAATCTAATGCTACTCTACCAATCACTTCTAAAGGATTAACTGTAAAGGGGGTCCTTGACGATGGTGCGGGAGTCAGCATGGTGACAAAGAGTTTTTGGGAGTCTATGGGGAGACCTCACCTTGAAGCCACAAGCGTAGTGGTAAAACTGGCTAATGGATCTATTGTTACGCCTATTGGAATGCTAAAGGATCTCAGGATCAAGGTCTTGGGACACAAGGTAAGGCAGACTTTCATTGTTATGGATTTTTCCAAGCATCCTATGTCATTTGAGATGATCGTAGGGCGTCCATTCATGAGGGAAGCAAAAATGGTGCATGATTGGTCCAAAAACCACGTCTACTTACAGTTCCAAGACTCTGTTCATTCGAGTTGATCTTTTAAGTGGTCGAACGCATCCTCTAGGATATAAATTCATCATTGATAATCGATCAAACACAACAATTCACTCAGCTCCATTACAGTATTGTTACACGTGTAACAAAGACACTGATATTGGGGAGAACTCTCCTTATATGGATATCCTACCCGGAATGGCTGAGTCAGACACTGTCGATTGGGTACACCTAGCGGCAACTATAGATACATGGGAGCTAGAGGAACAACCTGGGTAACACCAGATGGGGAAGAGATACCACACATTGCACCAGTAAACATGTTAGGTGTAGCGCATGTAACATCCGATGATAAGAAAGAGGCACACCTACCTGAGAGTGAAACTGATGATTCCTCAAAGGCTTCAGGCCAATACACATCAGAAACGGAATCTCAGGGAGAAATGGATTCAGAACCTGAGGAAACATCGAGTGAACCAAGTATAGAAACTAAACACTCAAGGCCTAGTACGACCATCTATGGTAATTTATATGAGAGTGAAGAAGATACAAGCGAAGACCTATCAGGCGAGTCGAGTTCAAACATTTACCAAAATCAAAACCTTAACAAGAAACAAAGGTCATATAAGAGACGACGATATCGAGCAAATGTGAGAGCTAGGATAAACAAGGAAAGATCTACTGCAGAATGGCTTAGCTATCTAGGGGCATGTGATGCTCATCGAAAGCTAGTAGACAATTGGGGTGAACATCTCCAGAGTGTCATGTGGTGCAGCCTGCGACCCACTGACCTCGCTCAATTGGAGGTTACAGAGCCGAAATTGAGTCGAACTATAAGAAGACGTCAAAACCGAGAGTTAGCACAACAACAAAAGGAGGCAGAACTAAAAGAAAGGTCTCTGTCAGGACAAGAGCCTGCTAACTTACATACGGCTCCTGAACATTTTAAATCTTATACCACGGGGGAGAGAAAGATTGTGTATGCCAAAGCCCAACGAATACCTACCAATGGAAGCAGTGGAGTCTATGATGGTCCAGCGGTAGTTAAAGAGATAGAATTAGTAGAACCAGGTGAGGAGTCTAAACCAGTCTTTATTGCTCAAAACCTTACCGAAATTGAAGAGGCTGTACTTAAGGAGCTCCTCAAGGAATACAGGGATATCTTTGCTTGGACATATCATGACATGAAGGGCGTTCCACCTTCTGTGGTGCAACATACAATTCCCATGATCAACATTGCTAAACCCGTCCAGCAATGACCCTATCCAATGAATCCTAAGTACGCCAAAATTGTACAAGAGGAGATTGAAAAACTTATCCTATGTGGATTCATATACCCTATTGAGCACTCAGAATGGGTTTCTCCAATAGTCATTGTGCCAAAAAAGAATGGGAAACTAAGAGTGTGCGCGGACCTCAAGAAAGTTAATGCAACCACTAGGAGAGATCATTATCCCTTGCCATATTCAGAACATGTGCTTGAAAGAGTTGCGGGCAAGGAAGCTTATAGCTTTTTAGATGGGTACTCTGGTTACAATCAAATCACAATTGCATTAGAGGACCAAGCTAAAACTGCTTTTATCACAGAGTTTGAAGTGTTTGCATTTCGTGTTATGGCTTTTGGCTTAACAAATGCCCCTGCTACATTCCAACGATTAATAAACACTGCGTTTGAAGAATTTCTAAGGGAGTTTTGTGAAGCTTTCCTAGACAACCTTTGTGTTTATTCTTCTTGGGAGAAGCATTTGTTATATCTACGAAAAATATTTGAAAGGTGCAGATTTTATCGCATCTCATTGAACCCTTTCAAATGCCAATTTTGGGTTAAGCATGGAGTCATTCTAGGGCATATAGTGTCCAAGAACGGGATATCCACAGATGAGAGTAAGATTAAATCCATTGCCAATTTGCCACCACCTACGAACTATAAAGGAGTTCCAAGATTTATGGGCCATATTGGTTATTATCGAAGGTTTATTTTAAACTTTGCCGAGATAGCGCGTCCATTGTACAAGCTTCTTATCAAGTTTCACTGGACGGAAGAATGTCATCAATCTTATGAGTTATTAAAGAAGGCCCTAACAAGTGCTCCAATCCTGCGAACACCTGATTGGAATGTACCTTTTCATGTTCATATTGATGCATCAAACTTTGCTATTGGGTGTGTTCTAACTCAACCAGGAGAACATAAATTGGACTACCCTATTAGCTTTGCAAGTCGCCAATTAAATTATGCCGAGATGAACTACACTACTACAGAGCACGAAGGTCTAGCTATGATTTACGCAGTAAAGAAATTTCGCTATTACCTTCTTGCTACCAAGTTTGTGTTTTATGTTGATCATCAAGCATTGCTATATTTGGTAAACAAGTCGTGTTCCACAGGTCGAATTACACGATGGTTGTTAATTCTTTTTGAGTTTGACTTCACCGTTGTTGTGAGGCCTGGGAGGAAACATGTCATGGCGGATCATTTATCTCGTATGCCAAATGGCGAAGCTCCTACGGGGGTTGATGATGAATTGCCTAATACTCCTTTGTTCATTGTTGAGACAATGCCTGAATGGAGTGAAAAGATTGTTAACTTCTTAGTTAATGGTTTTCCACCCAAAGAGCTGCGAAAAGATATAGCTCAAAAATTAATCAAGGAATGCGAACCCTATTGCTTACTAGTTGGAACTCTCTATAAGAGAGGAAAAGATGATGTTCTTAGACGCTGTGCCCGCGAGGATGAGTATTTATATATTCTACAAGAGGCACACATGGGCGTAGCTGGTGGTCACTTTTCAGGAAAGTTGACTGCCCGAAAGATCTTACAGTCAGGCTATTGGTGGCCCACTCTGTTTAAGGATGCATCACTTTTTGCAAAGGGATGTGATGAATGCCAAAGCTTCAAGAAGCCACAAAGAAGGGATAGGATGCCTCCACATCCCATCAAGGTAACTCAACCATTTGAAAAGTGGGGCTTAGACTTTGTAGGACCGATTAGTCCAGCTGCACGTAACACGCAATCACGATATATCATTGTGGCTACCGACTATGTAACCAAATGGGCTGAAGCAAAAGCAACACGAAAGGAGGATGCAAAAACAACAGCTAAGTTCCTCTTTGAGAACATTATCACACGTTTTGGATGCCCCTTTGAACTTCTGAGTGACAATGGAACTCATTTTATAAATGAAGTAATAAAAGAACTCACATCAAACTTCATGATATCTCACCACAAGTCTACACCCTATTATCCCCAAGCAAATGAACAAGCTGAGAGTACCAACAAAACTCTCATCTCCATTTTGACAAAGACAGTTGAGGCTCATCGCACTAATTGGGACCTAAAGCTTACATCAGCTTTATGGGCTTATCGTACTGCGTATAAAGTTGCTATTAATTGCACACCGTTTAAGATGGTGTATGTCCAAGAAGCAGTTATGCCATGGGAGTTTGTCATTCCTAGTCTTCGAGTAGCTTCTCAAGAAGGTTGGGATGGTAACCCCTTAGTGGAGCGATTATATATCCTGGAAAGGCTAGATGAAGAGAGGCAATTAGCTGTGTGAAATGCTCTAGTGGAGAAGGATAGGAGAAAGAAGTGGTTTGATAGCCATTTAAAGGATAAATACATCAAGGTTGGTGATAAAGTTCTTATGTACGGGGTACGTAATGAAAAGAAGAAATTGAAATACGCTGGTAAGGGACCATATCGAGTGTGTGAAATTACCCCGCAAGGTACCATTCGTGTGGAGACTCTAGATGGAGTTCAAACCATTGGATTCCTTAATGGGAGTAAATTCAAAAGATATTATGATCCTCTAAGCCAGGAAGAGTTGCAAGCCATCCATCAAAAGAAGGCTGCCAAGGAACAAGCGGAGCTTAGAAAAATCCAAGGAAGAGTTGAGGCTCGAGAACGACAACAACGTCTTAGACGCCAACGAGAGGCTAATCTGGGAATCCCGCAAGCATTTTTCGAGGACACAGATGACGACTCATTAGAATCTGAGCCACCCCTACGATACCCAATTGAGCTAAATAGCCCCTATGGGAAAGTACTATACAATGCCTTATTAGATACGGGAGCTAAACACAATTTGTTATCCTATGGAGTTTGGTGTCAATTAGGGAAACCGACCCTATCCCCGAGTACGATGCAAGTCAAGGCCATTAATAAAAAGAAAACTGCTATTCTTGGAGTCCTTCAGACCCCTGTTGTCTGTTAGGAAATAAGACGTAGCTAAATAGATAATTGAGTAGATTACTTAATGGAGAGAGACAGATTTATATACACGAGATTATAGAGTAGAGAGAGAGAGAGAGAGAGTACACACGATATACGTGGTTCACCCAATGTGGGCTACATCCACGGGAAAGCAGCCACTCAATGGCTTTAGTACTTCAAAACAAGAAGTAGTTTACAAAGGGATTATACCCTTAATGGAGCTCCCGCCTTGCTTCACTCTCACCACCTCACACTCACCTTGTTGCATCAACTTCACACTATGAAATGTGTGTAGAAATGGCCTCCTTTTATAGGCCAAAAGGGCTGCCCTCTCTTATGAGAGACAGCCACGTGTAGCCGCCCTTGTGCGAATAAGTCCAAATCGGACCCTCCAATCCGCCCATGTGTGGCCGCCCTTGAGAAGACAAGTCCGCTTTTGAATTCGGCCACCGGCCATTGAATTCGGCCATCGGCCACCAGCCATTGACTTCCGACCACCGGCCATCGGCCATTGACTACCGGCCACCGGCCAACCGACCGGTTGTTTTCCGACCACTTTCCGGCCGCCGTCCGGCCATAATATTTCGGCGAAAAAAAAGTCTCGGGGGTGGCCTTTAAAGTTGCCCCTGATTCTTGTCCGTGAAAATTTTGGTTTTCGGTGAGTGATTTTCCTTCACGCACGATGGCTTCTCCTCATAATGGGGGCCTTACGAATGTGCGCTTTTACCACAGAAAATTACAAGGGTAAATCAGGCTCCATACTTAACATTGTCTATGACAATGGAAGCATAGTGCATAGGTTTCTAGTCATGCCCGTGGGAGCTATGGAAGGCAACGTAAACCTGGGACGCACGTGGATGTTGGCAACCAAATGCACTATTGATTGGGATATTGGTAGTGTCATGACGCTTCCACCGACTCTTACCCCTATCATTCAAGTAAAGTCACCTACATTGCAAACTCTAGCAAAGTTGAAGGATAGCCAACATTCACAAGCCAAGGTGGTTAACTCGTCTTTGCTGGCTACCCATGAACCTAGCACTTCAACACTTGTAGTTGCAGCAAGCAGTAATATTGCAAGTACTCAACCTGCACGACCTAAGAGTACATATCAATGGGTCCCCAAGGCCTTACTTCCAACTACCTCAACCCTCCCATCCATTTCAAGAAAAAATTTCCCTGGAAAACCAAGAGCGCGCTCTAGGAGAGTCAAGACCAAATCACGATGGATTCCAAAACGACTATTAGAAGCCCAAGGCTACTATGATGGAAATGAGCAAATTTGGGTATCTAAACGTAAAATGTGTCCTTCCCTATCGACAACAAACCCATATGAGTCAAACAGTGTAACGCTAAAGCCAATGGCAGACCGTGGGAAGGGAAAGATCACAAAATGCTACACACCTAGTCCAGAGCTAGTTTGGGCTCCAAGGCAAAACCAATTTATTCCACCTAGCTCAAGAAGGGGGGAGTTCCATGAAGCTTCTAGCTCCTCATGTAATACATCCATAGAGGTAAAAGCTTCTACACAGCCTCCACCTACAATAGTGGACCTCCATGAAGCTACAAAGGAATCCACACCTTCCAGTGTTCAAGAATCACCTGATGAACCACTTCAAGTTCGATCCTGGGAGAGTACCTTACCACCCTTGCAACTCGATGAGGCACCTAAGGTAATAGAAAACTACTGGCAAAAATCTTCACCTATAACAACTTGGAACAACTGGTTTCAAAGGGTGATGAAACCATTTCAAACGATATGAGGGTTTCCCCCCAACCTCTACAATATCCTATTCCCTTGACTCTCTAGGGGGAGTGCAAATAATTAGGTTAGGGTTCCTTATGTTTTTTGTTGTGTTCAATAAGTGTTGGTACCTTTTCCCACTAATGTGCCTCATGGAGGTATTCCTATTGTTTCCTAGTGTGTACAGGAGCGTGTTGCTATTGATAGGATTTGGACCTTCATGGAACCTTTCTCTCGTTCACACTTCAGATCAAGCGCGACCATCAACACAAACAGGTGTTTTTTGTCCATTAGCATTGCCCCTATCTATTTTGCATCCATGCTTGACTGCTTTAATTGTGATTGGTAGCCTAATATTCACCGCATTTGCTTAGTATCAAACATTTAATTCAATGTAATTTTTTGTCATAATCACTTGTCTAGGTTTAAAAATCAAGCAGTCCGACTAAGCTAGTTTGACCAAGCTAGGTGTTAGAAATCTTCTCTTAATACCATGGGGAATGCCTTCCTAATAAGCAATGGTTACTTAGGTTCTTAATCCGATTTAGGCAGCATTGTGTGAAATGTACTAGGGCTTTCTAGTGGGCTTGACCCTATTGACCTTTAGCTTAAGTATTATAAAGGGACTTTATTAGTGTGATGAGTCTGGGGAGGACCTTCAAAATTTAGGGCACTACAATCATGCATGTCTATATCAGAAGTAAATTTTGTGTATATGAATGAGATTGTCACCAAATTGTCTGACCTAGTAGGGAAATTCTTGAATCATCAAGCCAAGCTCACTACAAGTGAGACACCCAATATTTTTTTTCGCTCAGGGCCTAATAATTCTAATGGTGGCATGCCAAAGCAAGGATCCAATATGGATCCATTGTACTATTTGACTCAAAAAGAGGTGGATGAGCTATTGAAAAACATAAAACCACCAATATTTTTAAACTTTTGAGAATGCATGGCTATATTCAAGGTCATAAGATGAGAATCCTTGTAGTAGAAGATGGAACTTCTCACAATTTTGTTAACTCTATAAGTTGGTGAAACATCCCAATCTACCTAAGAAACCTAGTTTCCACCACTGTAAGGTAGTTATGATCAATGGCCATGATTCTAAAGTGTGGGATACTCAGACCAAAGACCGCTTGAGATCCAAGGGTATCAAATAAACTTAGATTTTTAGGTGATGAACATAGATAGAGGAAATGTGGTGTAGAGTCAAGAGTGGTTTCATTGGTCAGATTCATCATTATGTCATAGCTACGAGCATAATAATGTTATGTTTCAATCCAATTGTATGCATGTGTTGTTGTTGGGGGAAAATATGTACCTCCCTCACCACTCATTTGTACACTCTATGTTATGAAGCTTTATTCCAATGATGAAAGAGAACAACTCTTTTTGTGTTACACTCTCTATCATTTGCTATTAAATGTTGATGATGATTTTGTTATGTCTAAAAATACCTCAATGACACATGATTCTCTTTCCTCTTCTTCTTTTCTTTATACTTCTCAATCATCACAACAAGAAAATGTTGTTGGTAAATTCAAGGAACTCTTAATGGAATACAATGATGTTCTTCCATACGATTTGCCACCTACGTTACCACCAACATGTTATGTGCAACATGACATAGATGTGGTTGTAAGTAGTAAGCCCATTATAAAACCGCCTTATAGATTGAGTTATTATGAGGATATTGAGGTGGAACATCAACTTGCTAAGTACCTTAGTTGCATGTGTATTCAACCTAGCTCTTCACCATGGGATATTCCCATTTGGTTAGTGAAGAAAAAAGATGATAGTATGTAAATGTATGTCGATTGTCGTTGTCTTAACGTGGTATTTGTTTTTGCCAAGGGTATATGAGTTCTTTGATAAAATCACACATGCATGTATTTTTATAAAAATAGATCTGCCTCTAGGTATCAGCAAGGAAGAATTGGACTTGCTAATATACCAAACATTATTTTCAAACAAGGTTTAGATATTATGACTTTTTGGTTGTGCCTTTGGGTTTAACCAACACTCCAGTTACTTTCATGACCCTCATGGATAGTGTTTTGAAATCATATATGCGCAAGTTTGTCATTTGTTTCCCTCGATAATGTTTTTGTTTATAGTGCATCTGAGGAAGATGTTGAAGATGATGAAACAGGAAACAGATGGAAGACAACAACTCAGAGTAGGAACAAGATGGAGAAGGAGAAGACACAGGGCTTGGGTACGAGATCTCTGTAGTCTCTCTCTCTGTATTAGAATAATAGTGTATACAAACTCAGAGCTACAAAGCTTATATGAAACCCTAAGAGATAAGGTGTCCTTTCACACCGGATGTCCAGGGGGAAAAACCCAGTGGGAGAAAAGTGCCCCTGGTGAAGCGCGTATACACACTAACACTACTACATGTCTACAAATCCCCCCTGTAGTGATAGTGTGAATCCGTACAAGGTAGCAGATCATCATGTGTATGAGAGTAAGCCCAAAGCTTTTCGGAAAGCTTCAAACTTTTCTCATGATAACGCCTTCGTAAATAGATCTACAATGTTATCCTGTGTAGGACAGTAAGTTAGTGTGATCTCCCCTGCATGTAGCCTTTCCCTGACATAGTGGTAGTTAACCTCTATGTGCTTTGTTCTTGCATGAAATACTGGATTCCTTGCAACTGCCATATCACTCTGACTGTCAGTGAAAATGGTAGTGGGTGCCTGTTGACACTCACAAAGATCTGCCAATAACCTGCGTATCCATACACAATCAACTATTGCCGTGAAAGCTACCCTGTACTCAGCTTCACAAGTTGATGTAGCCAATGTGGGTTGCTTCTTGCTTAGCCAAGATATACATGCATTTCCCAAGAAAAAACAATTGCCACTTGTGGAATGTCGTGTGTCAAAATCACCAGCCCAATCTGAATCGCTGTAACCAAGAAGCTGCATAGAACTGTGCTTTCCATATATATCCCCCCTTGGAAAGAACATGGCAAGATTAGGGGTACCTAAAAGGTAACGAAGTATGCGCTTCACAGCCTGCCAATGATGCATACCTAGGCTGTGCATAAATCTGCTTGCTTGTGAAACCCCAAATTGAATGTCTGGACGATTGTTGCCTGCCAAATATATCAAGCAACCAACCGCTGCTGCATAAGTATGTACATCAAAAGGTTCTACAGCATCGTGCATGCTCAACTTTGATCCAGTTTCTACGGGTGTAGAGATTGGCTTACAATTTTGCATACCAAACTTGTCCAAAATTTTATGCAAATATTTTGCCTGCAACATGTATATGCCATCCTCTGATTGCACAAACTGAATACCCAAGTAATAATGTAGCAAACCAAGATCAGACATCTCAAAGGTTTTTCTCAAAGCATCTTTAAACGCTTCAATTTAATTTGCATTATTGCCTGTAAGAAGCATATCATCCACATAAAGTGTTAGCATAATGAGAACTCCATCTCTCTTTTTGACATACAAAGTACTTTCTGTTGGACTATTCTGAAATCCCTGGCCAATCAAATAAGTATGTATCTTCTCATACCATGCTCTTGGAACCTGTTTGAGACCATACAAAGCTTTACGCGATCTACATACCTTTTGCTCTTGACCTTTTACAACAAAACCACTTGGTTGACTTACATAAACTTCTTCCTGCAAATCACCATTCAAAAAAGTAGTTCTGATATCCAACTGATGCACTTTCCAACCATGATGAGCAGCAATTGCAACTAGTGATCTAACTGTGGACGAACGAGAAGTAGGAGCAAAGGTTTCATCATAATCTATGCCTTTCTGTTGCGCATAGCCTTTTGCTACAAGCCTTGCTTTGTACTTGTCAACAGTACCATCTTGTTTCCTTTTTACCTTAAAAACCCACTTTGTACCAATAGGCTTTTTACCTGTAGGCAAGTCCACTTGATCCCATGTATGATTTTTATGAATAGAATCAATTTCTTGCTGCATAGCATCTTTCCACTGAACACACTCTAAAGCTTGTTCAAATGAATCAGGCTCATCTGCATCACAAAGAGTGCTAAAGCAAGCCAAATCTACTTGCTCTCTGCCAAAAGTAGTACCAGCACGTGTTTTTCGTGGCAACGGTGCATCCAACTTGCTATCCTGCAAAGTTTTCTAAACCCATTTAGGCAAGGTTCTTTCTTCCCTGAGAACTTCTTGTTCTTCACGCACAATTTCCTCTACATCATGAGGTGTCACATGCTAATCAAAAGATTGATCAAGATTATCAACCTGTTGTGATTCTTGATTCTCCACAAAAGAAGGAAGCAAACCTTCAAATACATCATGTGTCTGCATATGCGGTACATCAAAAGCAACCATAGGTTGAGCAGTACTTTCTACAAAAATTACATCACGACTTTCAAAAATCTTGTTTATAGTAGGATTGTAAAGTCTATAACATTTACTTCCACTACTATACCCCACAAATATACATTTGATTGCCTTATCATCAAGCTTCCCACGTAACTGCTGAGGGATGTGAGCATAAGCAAGACAACCAAAAACACGAAGATAACTGACTGAAGGTTTTCTGTCATACCAAGCTTCATATGGAGTAATGGTCTTCAAGGCACGAGTAGGACACCTGTTCAAAACATGTGCTGCACAAGCAACTGCCTCCATCCATAGCTTATGAGGCAAACTCTTGGCCTTGAGCATACATCTAGCCGTCTCCATTAAAGATCTGTTTTTCCTTTCTGCAACACCATTCTGTTGTGGTGTGTATGGCATAGTGCATTGGTGTTTAATGCCTTTCTTTCCCAAAAAATCCTTAAATGCACCTGACATGTATTCACCTCCTCGATCGGTACGAAGAGTCTGTACTTTGCAACCTGTTTCATTTTCAACCATGGCGACATAATGTTGAAAAACTGCAAACACATCTGACTTTGCTTTGAGTGGATACACCCAACAAAACCTGGAAAAGTCATCAATGAAGGTCACAAAATAAAGGCTGTTTCCTATAGATGGCGTCCTCATAGGACCACATACATCACTGTGTACAAGCTGCAACTTTCGTGTCCCTCTAACTGAACCATCCTGCGAAATGCAAATCTGTGCATCTTTCCAAGAACGCAACCTTCACATACATGTCTTGGTGGCATCTCCAATAAAGACAAATCATGCACCATATTATGACGTTGTAAAGTCATCAAACTGCCATAACTAACATGCCCAAATCTAGCATGCCACAACTCAGCATCCTGCATGGCCTGAGTCTTTGTTTCTGCAATACATACCTGAATCTGCTTTTCATAACGATCTAGCACAAATAGTCCATTTTCCAGCGTACTCGTAGTGATAAGAGAATAACCATTCTCTCGATCTCGTACAACACATCTGTCATCCTCAAAAATGACCCGAAGACCATTTTTTGCAAGAGAGGATACAGACAACAAATTCTTCTTGATCCCTGGAACATATAAGACATCTGGCAAGCATAAATCTGAACCATCTGAAATGGTAATCAAAATCTTACCAACGCCTTTTATTGGATAAGAAGCATTATTTGCACATGTCACCTTCTTTCCTGCTGGAGCTGCATCCAATGAACAAAACAAATCCTTCCTTGAAGTAATATGCCTGGATGCACCACTATCAAAGTACCAAATCATTTGTGTCTTGTCAACATTGTAAGCAAAAAAATCTGAACATACTACGAAAGCATAAGAATCCTGCACAAAGTTTGCAGACTCTTCTTTAGTTGTAGAAGAATCACCAGAAGCTGAAACAACCAAACTTGACTCTTTCTTCTTTTCTTTAGCAATTCGCTTTTTACACTCACTAATGTAGTGACCAGGTTTCTTGCAGTAGTGACATTTACCTTTCTTCTTGGACTTGTCGGAATCACCTTTAGACTTCTCTGAAGATTGTCCTGCACTAGACTTGGAGTAATGAGCACTCTCTTTACCCTTGTTTTTGCTCTGTACAACAAGAGCATGATCCATACCATCCACCTGTAAAGACTTGTTCTTACGTGATTGATCCTCCTACAATAGCAAAGCCACTAACTCTTCAAAATGAAGAGGGTCAGGATTAGCTCGCAAAGACAGAGTCAAAGAAGTCTAAAAAGTCAAATAAGATGGTGGTAGTGAATTGAGTGTTTTGGAAACCAAGTCCTTCTCTGGAATCACTTCATCAATGCTAAGCAATTGCTCTTTAAGATCCCTGATTTTTGTAAGATGCTCGACAATATCGTCACCTTCGTCCATCTGTATTTTGTCAAGTTGTTTCTTCAAAAACTCTATTCTGGCAGCGTTTCTTCCTCCAAACATAGCTTGCAGAGTGTTCCAAGCATCCTCAGAAGTTCTGCAAGATCTGATATGTGGTGTGATTGTCCTCTTTATGGTTAAGGCAATCACAGCCATAGCCTGTGCATCTTTAGTATCCCATCTCTTTTGCTCTGGAGTGACTTGTGAGGGTCCTGCACCAACAGCTGCACCACGACCAGGCGTGGCAGGTGCAATGCTACCTCGACGAACTTCATCTCCAGATACATAATCCCACAATACTTTACCAACCGAAACATTTTTGGCCATAAAAGACCAAAGAGAATAGTTGGTACCATCCAATTTGTCTTCGGATGTAAACGCACCAAAATTCTCTTTCTCCGTGGATTGAGCCATACTGTGGATGCACACAAGAGAGCAAAAGAACCTCCAAGAGATTCACAAATCTCCTCTCCAATGCAAGCAAAACTCTACACAAAATCTTAGCACAAAGCTAAGACAAGCTGCTTCCCAAAAGAACTGTTTACTTGAAGAAAATCTGTCAAAAAGCACACCCTCTTGATCTAAACGCCTCCGAAAAGTAACTTCTGCTACGCTGCTCAGAACAAAATTCTGAGGGCTCGAACAGCTTCGAAAGGGGGGTATAACCCCAAGTCATCTTTTCAGGGTACTCCCGGAACGTCGAGGATGCTCCCACGAGCAAATTTTCCGAAAACTGCATGAAAACTGCGATTGCATGCGCGGACGCGAAAACGCAAGTAGAGGGTCTGGAAATCACCTTGCTCTGATACCAATTGTTGAAGATGATGAAACAGGAAACAGAAGGAAGACAACAACTCAAAGTAGGAAGAAGATGGAGAAGGAGAAGACACAGATCTTGCGTACGAGATCTCTGTAGTCTCTCTCTCTGTATTAGAATAATAGTGTATACAAACTCAGAGCTACAAAGCTTATATGAAACCCTAAGAGATAAGGTGTCCTTTCACACCGGATGTCCAGGGGGAAAAACCCAGTGGGAGAAAAGTGCCCCTGGTGAAGCGTGTATACACACTAACACTACTACATGTCTACAGAAGAGCACTTACAACAACTAAAGCAAGTGCTTGATATTCTTAGGCAACACAAATTATATGCTAAAGAGTCCAAGTGTGATTTTTTTGAGGAAAAATTTAACTATTTGGCGACATATAATTTGTGCTATTGGCCTTCATATGGATCAATCCAAAGCAAAAACCATTTGCATGTGGCCTCCTCCTAAAAGTTTGAAAGAGCTCCAAATTTTCTTATGATTCACAGGTTATTGTTACAAGTTTGTTAAAAATTATGTGAAAATTGTTGATCATATGATGGCAGACCAATTGAAATCCAAGGGCAAAGCACTTCATTGGGAAGAAGATCAACATCAAAGTTTTGAAGCACGTAAGGTTGCTCTAGCCATTCCATGCATATCAGATACTATGGATCCAACGCAATCTTTTGTGCTTGAGACAGATGCCACCAATCAAGCTATTGGAGTAGTTCTTCTTCAAGAGGAAAGACTGGTTTCTTTTGAAAGCAAGAGACTTGATTTTTGAGAGTAGAATTATTATGCTTATGAAAGGGAGCTATATGAAATAGTATACAGTTTGAAAAAGTGACAACATTATATGTATGGTGCTCAGTTTGAAAAACTGTTTGACCATGAAAGTATCAATCGGTTCACAAAAAAGTCTGACTTGAAGGGTCAAAAGGCCATGTGTGTTGAGATTCTTCTAGTGTATGATGCAAGCCTCTAGTATCGTAAAGGACAATACAATGTGGTAGATGATGCTCTCAGTCATATGCATGAGATTGGCTCTCTTCTATTCACATAACTTAAAAGGGAGTTTTTGGAATCTCTTAAGGGAAAATGTGAGCATGATGATGCATACTCTAATGTGTGGATTCATGTCAAAAAGAGGGATCCTTCTCACTCCAATGCTTGTAGTGTGTCGATTTTCTCCACGCCGGATTCTCCTCTTTTGAGTGATGAACTAAATGAAAGAATTTTTCCATTGAAGATGGGTACTTTCTCCACAATGAGAGTTTGTGTACCAATAAATTTAGAATTTGGTGTGAAATCCTTTACGAATGTCATGATAGTCCCAATGTAGGGCACCCAGGCATAAAGAAGATTTATGCACTCATACAATGATAGAGGGGCTAACAGTATTGACAAATAAAAATTGGGGGCAAAAATGACAATTTAGTCATCTATCGTGATAAATGTTTGCAGGAACAACCAGGGGTCAAGCCATACTATGGTCATCATCATTGGTTCTACATGTGTTTGGCAGCCAAAAGGGGCCAGAGATACACATCAATCGTTTTCAAGACTAAAATCCACAAAGTTAGCTTGAAAAGCCAAATACAAGTCCAATTCAAGCCAAACTTTGCTAGTAGACTATGAATAGAGAATACAAGCTAAGGATTTTTATTTTATTTTTTGAATATAGAAGTCTAACCCCTAGCTAGAGATGCATTTTTTTTCAAATTTAAAGCCATGATAGCCATCCCCATACCTTGTACATCATGTATAAGAGTTTTGGGGACCAGTGGTGGACAAGAAGCTGAAGAGACAGTTCGACAATGGGATAAGACTAATCACCCATCTGCAGGAAGTCATAAGTGCTTTCCTGGGGGGGTAGCAGTTTGGGAGGAAGTCCTTGAAGATTAAGAAGAAGGCATCAAGGTTGTGAGCCGAAGTGTGGGTGGAAGCACTTGAAGTTGTATGAAGCCCTATCCTCGACAATAGCCAATGTAATTTTTATGAAAGATTTTGTAAAAGTCTCTAATAGCTCGGAAGAGTTACCATCAGAATATACATCAGTACAATGTAATTTTGTTCTCTACCTAATATAAAATTTATCTCGCCCTTTATGGCAAAAGGGGTGCATTGATAGAGCCAAAATTTGAATGAGGACATTAACTAACAAAGTAATGAAGAGGTTTTTTATACAAATGTTTTGCCACCTCTCTCACAAGGTTGAGAACCTGTTTTGATACCACTATTAAAAAGAGAAGAGTTACAAACAATTCACATGCTATATGCTCTATAACTATGAGCAAAATAGTACCTGCAGTGTTGTTAACCCTCACGGCACACGGACACCCTATGATCTATAAACGTTGTATTATTTAGAGTCAGGTACCGGGCTTGTCGGACCAATAGGAAAAGGGTAAGAGTGATCGCCAATGAGAGGCGCACTCTAACTGGGACATTCAAGGGATTAGTTGGCTAAGCATGGGCGCCCAAGTGTGAATGGGGTGACCTCCTATAAAAGCCAACTAAACCTAATTTTTACTCATTCTCTCATTTGTGCAATAGAAGAGTGCTCTTGCTCCATCTCCATCTTCTTCTTCTTCACCTCCTTGTGTGTGTGTGTGTGAAAGAGAGAGAGGGAGAGTGTGTGTGCGATCGAGCATTACGAAGGCACGATGGCGGAGAAGCGGTTGAGCGCGGCACGACTGCAGCTTCTTCTTCATCGCGGCGAGGAATCCACCATGAAGGCGAGCGTAGAGCGGTGAGTGACACACCCTTTGTTCTCTTGAGCTTGCTAGTTTAGGCTTGTTGTGTGCTTGGAGCCGTTTGTGGCTCGCACACGGTGTATTGGCAAGTCCCTTGCTTCGACAGTGCGGCAAGGAGCGCACATTTTTGGCGCCGTTACCGGGGATATGCCCTACACTAAGCTCGGTTAGCACTTTACGCTTTCTTGTGGTGCAATTTCTATCATAGGAAAGGCAGGGAAGGAGTGTGTGGAGATTTCTGTTTTTTGCGTTTTCTGCATTTGCTGTCAAGTTTCAATTTCTGCTATTGTCTGCGTTTTTTCAATTTTTGCAATTTCTGCATTTTCAAGTTCGGCGTTTTCAATTTCTGCAATTTTCTGCATTTCTGCGTTTTTTCAATTTTCTGCAATTTCTGCATTTTCAAGTTCGGCGTTTTCAATTTCTGCAATTTTTTGCATTTCTACGTTTTTTCAATTTTCTGCATTTCTGCATTTTCAATTTCTGCGTTTTCAATTTCTGTATTTTCTGCATCCAAAAAAAAAAGTTTTTTTTGAAAAAAAAATTCTGGAAAAAAATTATTTTTAAAAAAAAAACGAAAAATAAAAACGCGAGCGGGCGGGCGGCGAAATTTTTCGAAAATAAAAAACGTGACTCTTAAAACAGACGGGTTGGTTTGTATAAAAGATAGATCGGGATCGGAATCATTTCCCCAAGCCCAAGCCCAAGCCCAGGCCCAGGCCTCAGTCCTCATTCTTATGATATGTACTAGACTCACTCTTATATATATAGCCTACTCCCTCAAGAGAGAATGAGAGCATGTGGGACAAATCCTCCACTCTCCTCCTTTCTCTTCCCACTTGCACCCTTAGACTTTCTAGTTTGGGCCTAGTTCCCTACTGGAAATTGACAGTTTTAGGGATTCCGAGGGCATAGAGTGACCAAACGGAGGGTTGTAAAGCACGGCGCGTCCCTCCTAGCGATACGCTCGTTTCGAGCTATCACACGGCCCATTCCACGACACGCTCTAAAAAATCTAGCAAAAAAACAAACAAAAAAAAAGCTAAAAACTAGTCACAAGGCCTCCTAGAGCAGCTTTTTGACACCTTAGGGTATCAAAAGCACATGCACTTACGCTCTGGGCGGGTGCTAGAACACGAGCATATTGAGGGTGCCTCTGTTCATACGGACACCCATTACCCATCCACGATAGGATCTAGACTCTCAGCGGGGACACAAGGTAGCACCACCCAAGACCCTAAAATAGCCGCTAGTGATTCCTCCTCCGACTCAGAAATCATGGAAGCATACCCTACCCAAAACACTGAGAGAGAAGGCCATGCACCTCCCGAAGCTCCACAGCCTAGTACTAGTATGTTTAGCCGTTTCATGGAAACATTAGGTAGAGCTACTCGCTCGGAACCTGATGCAAATGAAGCACACGAAGGGGGTGGGGAAGTGGAATCTCCTTTCACATCGCACGTGGACCCCACACCCCCAAAGAGTGTCCATGTGGATATCCTACCAACTTCTTACCAAGAAGGCCCTGTTGAGCTGCCTCCTTCAGAAGTTCCCTCTAGAGTACCGTTGGTGACAAGTAAAACCACGGGGAGCAACATTGCTTCTACCTCACAAGAAACCGTTAACACGTCGACTCTAGAAGGATTGTTCATTAATGATCATTGGACATACGACCTCCACACTGAGGTGTTGACGGATCTACACTCTGGCCACGCCTACCATGTAGGATGGATAGAGATTGTACAATCCACCTCTAGTGCCACGAGCATCGAAGATCAACAGAAAATGATCTGTAATGTTATCCATGGCATTATTCAATCAGAAAGGCAAAACCGAGGGGTAAATATACTCTCAACTGGCCCCATGAGATTTCTGGATACGAGCAAGGCTCAACAGCCTACTCTATCACAAATGGAGACTCCTCTAATGAGCCCCATGGACCCATCTTACGTCATTTCACCTGGGGTCTCTATGCAATCTGAGCCTCCGAGCGAAAACTTTAGCTTCCCTAACTTGGCTCAACCCTCTATCAAGGAAAACACAGTGCTCACTCCAAGGATAAGCCTGACAGAGAATGTACCGATGACATCTACGGTTAGCGCAGTGCCACTACTTAGTGTCGTAGTACCTAATATGGGGCCTCGACCATATGTGCCTCTAGCCCCTTATGCACACATGGCCCCCACACCTCCAATTGTACCACTTGCTTATGCTCCTCGAGTGCCGCTCCCTAGCCCTTATCCGAGTGGACCTATGCCCGGTTATGTTCCATATCCTGCATCATCCACACATATGCCAAGACCGGTACCCGTTCCTCTCCCACATATGATTCCAAGAGTACCTCCACCGGCCCTGCCTCCTCACATAGGTGACTTGGCAGCGTTTGCTCAAACCATAGGTCGATCTATCGCGGAAAATATGCGTCATGCATCTGATAGAGAGCCTAGAAGTAAGGCAGTACAAATTGCCAAACTCACGCAAAAATTCAATGGGGATGAAGATGCTAGGAAACACATTGAAGTGTTTGAACAAGTATGTGATTCCTTAGGGGAACGCAACGAACTACATAAGTGCAATGCCTTAAGCTTGACATTAAGTGGGAAGGCTGGAGATTGGTATAGAACCCTAAGGGTGGACAAGAAAACAATCTACCCTACCCTTCGAAGGTTGTTTCTAAAGGAGTACATACGAGAAGGTGTGCTTTGGGGTGTAGCATCTCAGCTACAGAAGGCCGAACGTAAGGAAGGAGAGTCAGTAAGGGACTTCATTAGTTATCTAAAGCACTTAAACTCTCGCTGCCCTGTAAATGAGCGCTTCAACAATAACCAACTGCTTGATCGATTCATTCGAGGGTTGAGGAATGAAGGAATCTATAATGGACTAGTGATTAGAGGTATCACAACCTGGGAAGATGTCACTGCCAATGCAATCCAATTAGAGGACAACTTGATGATAGCAGGCATGAGGGTGTCTACTGACACGAGATCCACTAGCTCACAAGCCATTGAGTATGAACCCATGACTGCAAAGCCCATTGCCAATGAGCCAAAGGTATTTGAGACCTTCTTGACAGACCTCACCAAGGCAATCCAAGAGTCTCTTAAGGATAATCGACCCCCTCAAAATAGTCACATGTATCCAAGAAGGGAGCAACAATGGTGTTCCATTTGCTTAGGTCCACATAGCACTAGTGAGTGCCCTACGTTTAGAGTAAAATTTAATGGAACTTGCAACGCATGTGGTAGGTATGGTCACCAAGCTAAGGATTGTTTAATGATCAAACGTATGATGGCAAATAGACCACCTGTAGCCTGGACGGATGCGCCTCGAGCTCCTGTATTGATGCCTACTCCACCTGTTGAGCAACTACCGCAACACATGGTCCCTAGATCTCAAAATGTTGTACAAGCTACACCGCTACCACCTCCTGTGCTAGGACCGCAACCCCCGCATCCAAGAGTCACCCCTATGAACCAAGTGGGTTGCGAGCCATCAAATGCTTATCCACATGGCTGTGAGGAGGAAATAGACACTAGTATTGCCTACGGACTTGATACATTGGAAGAGTGTCCTATATACTACATGGAAGATTGTTGGGGGCAAGTCAGGGGCAAGTCAAGCCGGTTTATCAAGCTGCTGCTCTCGCATCCAGAGGTCAAAATATCAACACCCAGGCTAGGAGGCCACCTCTTCAATGCTACGAGTGTGGTGGACCACATCGGGCAGCGGAGTGCCCTATTAGGCTGCAAAAGAATGCTGCACAGGTGCAAATGAATCAAGGGAGCACGTCTGCAATGCCAATACTCACATGTAATCGTTGTGGCATAGATCACTTGATTGCCCAATGCCCCTATAACCCAAATGCGCCTAAAATCACACCCCTAAATTTGGTCGAAAATGCTAGTGTGACATCGCCAATACCACCTGTCGCACCCGCTTTTGCGATTACACGGTCCATGCTTCAAGGGCCAGGCCATATCCTCGAAGAGAGAGATACCATTTCAGTTATCCAAGCAAAGAAAAAGAAGACACGAAGGAAGAAGTCGCAGAATACGGAAAATTCAAAGCCAAGTTCCAAAACAAACATAGGAACAGGAGATGACCCCGTGTATATGAATGACCTCGAGGATGATTCAGATTCAGTCGAGACAATGGAGACTAGAACCAATACCACAAAGGGAAAGACCGACAAAGAAAACCGTAACATGGAACCAAATGAAAACCGAATAAGAGAAAATCATAAAGAGCCTCTGAAAACACCACAAGTGTTTCCAAATCCAATCCAAGACCCCCAAGATAAACCGCAGGGGCAAAAAGGGAAGAATCGTAAAAAGAAGATTGGGACGTACCCAAACCCAGTAGATGAGATTGAGCAGGTGAAACATCTAAGAGGTTTAGTGGAGGAGAGTCAAAGGAAACTAGAACCAGAACCCATGCATGTCAAAATTCATGACACAGTGTTTCCCACGCAAGTTCATCCACCCCACATGAACCATAGACAGTTAGCCATATCTAGTATCATCCAAGAAGGGAGTGAGGACGGGACATCAGAAAGTGAGCATACACCCTTCTTGTTGGAAAGGATGTTTAACGAAGGAATACCTGATCCCATTGAGGAATATGAGATTCCATCCTCACCAGTTCCTAGTCAAGGACCTATACCCTGCAAAACGCCAATGAATGTTGCCAAACTAGTGGACTTCATGTCTTCTGAGGTCCGAACCACGATCATAGCAAAGCTGTATGGAGATCCTGAGTTATTCCTTGCACTTCGAGCATTCCTTAACGGAGAGCTACGAACGGGATTACCGCATTTTGCGCAACCAAATAGGCCTGACTCGATTATGATTGATGAGGAAAATCATGTGCAATCACTTGACTTAGATGGACACGAGTCTATGATCGAGGTACCCATTAACGAATTAGGGCAGTATTTTGAAGGCGACGAGTCTAATGCGACCCTACCCATCACTACCATGGGATTAACTATAAAGGGAATTCTTGATGGTGGTGCGGGAGTTAGCATCGTTACAAAAGATTGTTGGGAATCCATGGGAAAACCCCGCCTCAGTGTTACTAACATTGTGGTAAAGATGGCAAATGGTACCATAGCCAAACCTATGGGGATGCTCAAGGATCTTAAGATCAAAGTTCTAGGACACAAGGTACGACATACGTTCATTGTAATGGATTTCTCTAAACACCTTATGTCATATGAAATGATTTTAGGACGACCATTCATGAGGGAAGCACAAATGGTTCATGATTGGTCTAAAAATCATGTCTATTTGCAATTCCAAGACTCTGTCCTTAGAGTGGATTTGGTGATTGGTAAGGTAAACCCCTTAGGGAGTAAAACCATTATTGATCATCGCTCTGACACCACAGTTCACTCAGCCCCACTACAATATTGTTACACTTGTAAGAAGGATACAGACATTGGCCAAGATTCTCCTTATATGGATATCCTACCTGGGATGACTGAGTCGGACAATGTGGATTGGGTACACCTAGCTGCAACCATAGATACCTGGGGAAATAGAGGAACCACTTGGGTCACACCAGAGGGGGAAGAGGTACCACAAATTGCACCTCTAAACATGATAAGTGCCATACATGCATCTTCTAAGGGCAAGGCAATTGTGGACCAATCTGACAGTGACACCGATAGCTCAATAGAAGACTTTGACCAACACGACTTGGACACTGACTCCTAGAGTGAAACGGATTCTGAATCTCATGAATTAGAGAGTGGAGCAAGTTCAGAGTCAAAACATTCGGAAAGACCGAGCACATCAACCGATGATAGCTCCTCCGAGGGTGAAGAGGACACCAACGAGGACTCCTTTAGTGAGCCAGATCTAAATGCAAATCAAAAGCAGGTCTCAAATAAGAAAAAGAAAAACCTTAAGAGGCATCGATATCGAGCCAATGTACGTGCTAGGATAAACAAGAAGAGAGCCTCAGCAGAATGGCTCAGTTATATAGGAGCATGTGATGCTCATCGAAAATTGGTAGAGAATTGGGGTGAATATCTCCAAAATGTTATGTGGTGTAGACCACGACCCACCATGACATAGCCCAATTAGAGATCATAGACAAGCCAAAGTTGAGCCGCACTGCAAGGAGGCGTCAAAACCAACAAGAGTTAGCTCGACAACACAAGAAAGCAGAAATGGAAGCACAAACCAACGCACAACCAGAATCCACAGACTTGCATCCTGCACCAGAACATTTCAAATCTTACACCACAGGGGAAGCAAAGGTTGTGTACACAAAAGCCCAAAGAATACCTATCGATGGGAATAATGGAATCTATGATGGTCCGGCAATAGTTAAAGAAATAGAATTAGCTGACCCCGGTGAAGAATCAAAACCTGTTTTTATTGCCCAAGACCTCACAGAAGTTGAAGAGGCGGTCCTCAAAGAGCTTCTCAAGGAATTCAAGGACGTATTCGCTTGGACATACCATGATATGAAAGGTGTTCCGCCTTCTGTGGTCCAACATACAATCCCTATGATTAGCACTGCGAAGCCCGTACAACAAAGACCCTACCCGATGAATCCTAAGTACGCAAAGATCATTCAAGAAGAACTAGAAGAGCTTATCAAATGTGGGTTCATATATCCTATTGAACACTCTGAATGGATGTCGCCAATAGTTATCGTGCCAAAAAAGAATGGGAAACTCAGGGTGTGCGTGGACCTCAAAAAAGTTAATGCAGCTACTAGAAGAGACCATTACCCCCTACCATATTCCGAACATGTACTCGAAAGAGTTGCAGGCAAGGAAGCTTATAGCTTTCTAGATGGGTACTCAGGCTACAACCAAATCACGATAGCGCTAGAGGACCAAGCTAAAACTACCTTCATCACAGAATTTGGCGTGTTTGCATTTCGTGTGATGGCTTTTGGCTTAACAAATGCCCCTGCTACATTCCAACGATTAATAAACACTGCTTTTAAAGAATATTTGAGAGAGTTTTGTGAAGCTTTCTTAGACGACCTTTGTGTTTACTCTTCTTGGAAAGAACATCTATCATGTTTGCGGAAGGTGTTTGAAAAATGTAGGTTATATCGTATCTCATTGAACCCGTTCAAATGCCAATTTTGGGTCAAGCATGGAGTTATTTTAGGGCATATAGTATCCAAGAATGGTATCTCAACCGATGAGAGCAAAATTAAAGTGATTCTAGAGTTACCACCACCAACCAATTACAAGGGAGTTCAAAGGTTCATGGGACACGTGGGTTATTATCGACGGTTTATTTTATTTTTCGCTGAGATAGCACGTCCTTTGTACAAGCTTCTCATTGAATTTAAATGGACTGAAGAGTGTGACCAGGCCTATGAACAATTGAAGAAAACACTAGCAAGTGCTCCGATTTTAAGGACACCTAACTGGGATGTCATTTTCCATGTGCATATTGATGCATCAAACTTTGCTATTGGGTGTGTTCTCACTCAACCAGGAGAACATAAATTGGACTATCCCATTAGCTTTGCAAGCCGTCAATTGAACGATGCTGAAAGGAACTACACCACTACAGAGCGAGAAGGTTTGGCAATGGTTTATGCAGTAAAGAAATTTCGCTACTACCTTCTGGCAAACAAGTTTGTATTTTATGTGGATCATCAAGCGTTGCTGTATCTGGTAAACAAGCCATGCTCCACAGGAAGAATCACACGATGGTTGTTAATTCTTCTGGAGTTTGATTTCACGATTGTAGTGAGACCTGGTAAAAGGCACGTCATGGCTGATCATTTGTCTCGCATACCCAATGGTGAAGCCCCTACAGGAGTTGATGATGAATTACCCGATACTTCCCTATTCATAGTTGAGACTATGCCTGAATGGAGTGAGAACATGGTTAACTTTTTAGTTAATGGTTTTCCACCCAAGGAACTTTGTAAGGATATCGCTCGAAGGCTAGTAAAAGAATGTGAACCCTATTGTTTGATTGCCGGAACTCTGTATAGATTAGGCAAGGACGATATTCTTAGGCGTTGTGCCCGCGAGGATGAATATTTGTATATCTTGCAAGAAGCACATATGGGCATAGCAGGAGGACATTTTTCAGGAGACCTGACTGCTAGAAAGGTGCTGCAATCAGGCTATTGGTGGCCAACTTTATTTAAGGATGCATCACTTTTTACAAAAGGGTGTGATGAGTGCCAACGTTACAAGACCACACAGCGCAAAGACAGAATGCCCTTACATCCTATTAAAGTAACCCAACCATTTGAAAAATGGGGCTTAGACTTTGTAGGTCCAATTAGTCCCGCAGCTCGCAACACTCAATCTCGATATATTCTAGTTGCTACGGACTATGTAACAAAGTGGGCTGAAGCTAAGGCTTCACAAAAAGCTGACGCGAGGACAATAGATAAGTTTCTTTTTGAGAACATTATCACAAGATCTGGTTGCCCTTTTGAAATTGTTAGTGATAATGGTACCCATTTTATAAATGAGGTAATAAGAGAGCTTACCACAACCTTTATGATATCCCACCATAAGTCTACACCTTATTACCCGCAAGCTAATGGACAAGCCGAGAGCACCAACAAGACTCTAATCTCTATTTTAACCAAGACGGTAGAAGCTCATCGCACTGATTGGGATTTGAAGTTGACATCTGCTCTATGGGCTTATCGTACTGCTTATAAAGTGGCTATTAATTGTACGCCATTCAAAATGGTATACGGCCAAGAAGCGGTTATGCCTTGGGAGTTTGTCATTCCTAGTCTTAGGGTAGCTTCGCAAGAAGGATGGAATGGTAACCCCTTAACCGAGCGTTTGTTTATCTTAGAAAAACTAGACGAAGAGAGACAGTTGGCTGTGCAAAATGCTCTTGTGGAAAAGGATAGGAGAAAGAAGTGGTTTGATCGCCATGTGAAGGACAAGGACATCAAAGTTGGTGATAAAGTCCTTATGTATGGAGTACGTAAAGAGAAGAAAAAGTTGAAATATGCTGGTAAAGGACCATATAGAGTATGTGAAATTACCCCACAAGGTACCCTTCGTGTGGAAACTCTTGATGGAGTTGAAACCATTGGATTCCTCAATGGGAGTAAATTCAAAAGATATTATGATCCTTTAAGCCAAGAAGAACTACGGGCCATTCATCAAAAAAAGGCAGCCAAAGCACAAACCGAGTTAAACAAGATACAAGCTCAAGCTGAGGCTAAGGAGCGACAACAACGTATGAGACAAAAACGAGAGGCTAACCTTGGGGTCACAAATGCATTCCACGTGGAAATCGAAGAGGATGGGTTGGACTCTGACACACCTCTACGATACCCCATTGAGTTAAATAGTGCCTATGGAAAAGTGCTATATAACGCCTTATTGGACACGGGTGCTAAATATAATCTGCTATCCTATGGGGTGTGGTGTCAGTTAGGGAAGCCACCTCTATCTGAGAGTATTATCCAAGTCAAGGGTGTCAACAAGAAAAAAACTACGGTTTTTGGAAACTGGCACACTTCTGTCAGTTATGACAATGGAATTGTAGCTCAAGACTTTTTGGTCATGCCTACTGGAACTATGGAGGGTAATATAAACCTAGGCCGCACGTGGATGATAGCCACCAAATGCACTATTGATTGGGGGACTGGGGGTGTTACAACGCAAAAACCAACTCTTAGCCCTACCACTCAAGCCATAGTCCCTGAGATATTGCCCAAGGAAATAAAACCCAAGACATTGCATGTCCAGGAGGTTGAACCATACGTCCCCATAGCCCAACTCTCTAGAGCTTCAACTGATGTAGCTGAAAGAAAGCTTGAGACACACAAGAACCATCCTAATATAACAGAGAAAACATACAAGTGGGTCCCTAAAACCTCTGTAGTGAGCATGATTGATGCAAAAAAACGGAAACCTAGTAAGAACCGTACCACTCACTCCAAGAAATGTAAAGAAACGCTGCGTTGGATTCCTAAACGACTATTGAAAGCCCAAGGATACTATGAAGGAAATGATCAAATCTGGGTACCCAAACGTAAAGTGTACTCTTACCTGTCACCTGGCCCATGTAAACCCAATCCTGTGGCTCCAAAACAAATTGAAAATCGCGAAAAGGAAAAAATCATGGAATGTTACACACCCGTTCTAGAGCTAGTTTGGGTACCAAACAAAGAACGATTTGTTCCACCTAGCTCAGGAACAGGGAAATCAAATGAAGCTTCTTGCTCTTCATGTAGTTCCTATACGCGAATAGAAGCTTCGACACAACCTCCACCTACCACTGTACATATTCATACAAGCACAAAGAGTTTGCACCTTCCGGGGTAAGTTCACCACCTACAACAACGTTGCAAATAAAATCATGGGAGAGTACCTTACCACCCTTGCAACTAGATGAAATGCATAGAGCGGTCGAAAACTATTGGTTAAAATCCTCACCTATTACCAACTGGAACAATTGGTTTCAAAGGGTGACAAGCTCATTTCAAACGGTATGATCTACCCAAGGAAGGGGGGAGTGTTTGCTGACAGTCATCATTCATTTGTTTCCCTCTCAACCTTTTTCCCTGACCTCTCAATCTCCGATCTTAGGGAATGTATATATATAGCCTTATACTCACAAAAAAACAAAAATAGTAAAGAGCAAGAGCGCCTAGCAATGAGAGAGCACCCTATCAGATCTTACATATAAGTCCAAATTCACCGTGTCAATTCAAGCAACACACAAAAACAACTCTTATGTTTTAAAGGCCTAACCAAATCTATCTGTCTTGTCAGAAATGGCTACTTCACCAGAGGCATGCACTTCTATTTTTGATGAAAGGTACCCCTTGTCTTTTCAACAAGTGTTCTACGTATGCTACCCTATACTTTCTTGCGAATGGGATTTGATAGAGAGCCTTGCATGTGAGAGAAATTTTGAGGAGTTAGAATGGCTGATACGTCTATGGCTAACTAGTGATCCCTACCCAGTAGCGAATGTGTCTCCAATGGCACATGCTTATTCTTTTGCACAAGATGAGTATCCACGCATCACGAGGTTCTTGATTAGCATGCTAGCACAAGAGGATGATGAAGAGGAACTAATAGAGACCGAGGAAGACTATGGCCTCACGGACAACGATTTTATTTATCTAGATGATGAGGATAGAGGCCTAGCCTTAGGGTGGCCACCCGGTTTATATAATATCCTCTTTCCTTGATTCTAAAAGGGGTGACAGATAGGTAGGTTAGGGGTCTAGATTGTGTTTTGAGTTTGTTTTTTAGGAGTTTTAATTTTTCCCACTGATGTGCCTCCTGGAGGTATTCCTTTTGTTTCCTAGTGTGTACAGGAGCGTGTTGCTATTGATAGGATTTGGACCTTCATGGAACCTTCAAATCAAGCACGACCATCAACACAAACAGGTGTTTCTTGTCCATTAGCATTGCCGTTATCTTTTTGCATCTATGATTGTCTGCTTTGATTGTGATTGGTAGCATAATATTCAGTGCATTTGCTTAGTATCAAACATCTAATTCAATGTAATGTTTTGTTATAATCACTTGTCTAGGTTTAAAAATCAAGCAGTCCGACTAAGTTAGTTTGACCAAGTTAAGTGTTAGAGATCTTCTCTTAATACCATGGGGAATGCCTTCCTAATAAGCAATGGTTACTTAGGTTCTTAATCCGATTTAGGCAGCATTGTGTGAAATGTACTAGGGCTTTCTAGTGTGCTTAACCCTATTGACCTTTAGCTTAAGTATTATAAAGGGAGTTTACTAATGTGATGAGCCTGGGGAGGGTAACAATGTTATATGACCCCCCGAAGTTACAAAATTAAAATGCTGAAAATGAACAAACAAAAAATCAAAGTGCCACAATGTAAAATTTTAAGCTGGAAGAGAAATCTCAGCTTGATTTGGTACTTCACTCACGTGTATTGCCTATGGTACTAGAGCCCTAGAGGTTCCCAGTGTGGGCGCTTTTCCTTGAAAAGCAAAAAACCCAAGGCATACAAAATAAACACCCACATCATAATTGAATCAATGTGAAAAGACTTTGGGGGGTCAAAGAAAAAGTAATCAGTCAGGCGATGATTTCATGAGAAATTCCTTTTATGGTAGCTTAACTACAAGGTTTTCTAGATATAGCCTCTAGTCAGCCCTCGAACATGAATACTTGGCTCTCACGATTAAACAACTTAATTGACCACAGAAAATTAAGAAGCTTACCCATGGTATTAATATTCGATCTCTAGTGCCTTTCGACCGTCAAATTAGCGACCCCATACTTGTTTAATTTTTTACCTTTACATCTGTTTATGCATTTGATTACATTGCAATTTAATGTTCATTGCTAACAAATTGTTTGAAATTCTTTTACCAATCAATTTGTCTACCTAAAACTGCATATGCTTTTTAAGAGAATGCCATTACTGTGCCAATGTTGTTTGATTTTGCAGTGACTGAAGAAGGCTAAGGACATTCATCTCAAATGCTCTTCCACCTCGACGAACCAGCTTCAACTCAATAGCTTCCGAGGACGGAATCTACATCAGGAAGGGGGGCATGTTAACCCTCACGGCACACGGACACCCTATGATCTATAAAGGTTGTATTATTTAGAGTCAGGTACCGGGTTTGTCGGACCAATAGGAAAAGGGTAAGAGTGATCGCCAATGAGAGGCGCACTCTAACTGGGACATTCAAGGGATTAGTTGGCTAAGCATGGGCGCCCAAGTGTGAATGGGGTGACCTCCTATAAAAGCCAACTAAACCTAATTTTTACTCATTCTCTCATTTGTGCAATAGAAGAGTGCTCTTGCTCCATCTCCATCTTCTTCTTCTTCACCTCCTTGTGTGTGTGTGTGAGAGAGAGAGAGAGGGAGAGTGTGTGTGCGATCGAGCATTACGAAGGCACGACGGCGGCGAAGCGGTTGAGCGCGGCACGACTGCAGCTTCTTCTTCATCGCGGCGAGGAATCCACCACGAAGGCGAGCGTAGAGCGGTGAGTGACACACCCTTTGTTCTCTTGAGCTTGCTAGTTTAGGCTTGTTGTGTGCTTGGAGCCGTTTGTGGCTCGCACACGGTGTATTGGCAAGTCCCTTGCTTCGACAGTGCGGCAAGGAGCGCACAAGTGTGAAAATGGGATTCTAAAGAAGGATCGTCCACAGTCTTTCTCTCTCTACTTTAAAGATTAATTCACCCTTTACTATATTTAAGATAGCCACAAGAGCCAACACCTTATGAAATCGTGTATATGTTCTATAATCCCATAGTGAGAACCACATCTTTATTTGGGAATACTCTTTGTTGTGGGGGGGCTCTTAGCAAGATCCGCAGGCACAACTTCACATAACGGATGTGTACCAGTCCTCATTGTTGGGAATGGTGACTAAGTCTCCTTCGGTAGGTTTCGCACGGGCTTGAAGCCTTGTTGAAGCTTGTTTGCTGTTGAGCTACTAGCGAACGTTGTGTTCAACTCGCAAGTGGCTACTATCTTCATCCCATCCTCCCAACGAAGCTTTGCAAAAGCCAACTCTACCAAAAATGACAAAGTTAGACTCTCAAAGGCATCGTTGAGAAGAAGGCGCCAAAAACAAGAATGCTAATGGGTGCGTACGAAAATGCTCTTACATGTGAACAGCCTCTTAAGCCGAAAGGGAATGCCAGGTGCCATGTATGGTATGGTGGTGACGGGTGCAATGGGGCGCTGTCATAGTTGGCGTGACTTCGCTTTCCCAATTGCTGTGCGCAGTGACAAAGAGGGGGGTCCAAAAGGACGAAAAGGTGAAAGGGTGGCGGTGATGTGGCGTGGGAACAGGAGTACTGGACCGTGTACGTGGCGGTGATGCGGGAGTGCGCAATGATCTCGCGCGCCTCGCTGGCCCAGTGGCTGGACGCCGACTGTAGGGTCACCGACGCCTGTCACAAAGCGCTGACGGACAGCTGGCCAAGCGCTGCCCTACGTGGCCTTGATGCTCCGAATCTACGCTCCCCGAGTCCGGGTCCGGACCCTGGCCGGCTGGTTGACGGCGCCGATCGCAAAAGCCAAGATCTCAGTTCAAGACGCTCGATGATGAGCTGGCTTCACATATAAGAGCGCTCCCCCATAGGCACTCCACATGACCTTCACCAAGGGTAAGGGCCCTTTGGATCTACATCGCATGCCCATAGTGAAAGTAGTAGAAGAAGTGTAGCTTGCCATAGGTTGTAAACACCAGTGCTTTTGACGATGAGAGCCCACGATCTACAACATGGAACTGCCTTCAGTCGATTAAAAGGCGAATCTCATAACTAGGGGGTGCCTCAACCATCCCCATCGAAAATGAAGATAGCTTCCTGTGGTTCACGCAATTGCGATTCACGGGTATGATGTTGTTGCTTCCTATAAAGAGGGACCTCCAAAAGCGCTGTTAACGAGCCTATGGGGGAGCCCTCTAAGTTGGCTAAGACGAGTTTCACGCGCGAGGGTTGTATCCTAGCGCTTCCTACTCCACCTGGAGTTGGGTTTCTTGACTGTATTCCGAAGAATGGGCACATGGCAGGAGCATGCGCATTCACAGTCATCAAACAATGTGTGCACACCCAGTAATGGTGCAAGCCTCCAAACACAGTTGAGAATGCCAAGCAACATTGCACCCTGGTAGTCAACGATGTGCGTGCAAGTGGCTGAAGCTGAAGTTCACCCTCGCCTCTGCAAAAGTGCCCTAGAACGCATGCACAAATCTAAAGAGTGTTTTCTCACTCATGGCTCCTATCGGAGAGCTCTCTTAGCTAAAGATACCTTTTGAGAGCCCTCCCAACTAGAGGTCTCTTGTATGTAAATTAAAAATTTGAAAGATCCTTTCACCTGTATGTTTCCTCTCCATAAATCCTTGAGAACCAGTTAGAAGGGCCATCACACTCCAAACAGGAGCCCCATATCCCATAACACAGTCATTAATGCCTATTATAGGAATTGCTATATGATTGTGGTTGAAAACGTTCATTTGTGGGGTTGACGTGTGATGCCCCTCAATTACATGCAAGCCATCGACATAAAGTAGTTATAACACCCAATCTATGAAGTGCGTGAGCAAGAGAGCATGTGTGTGTGTGTGTGTGTGTGTGTGTGTGTGTGTGTGTGTGTGTGTGTGTGCGCGCGCGCATGTGCGTGTGCGTGAAACAATGGAGAAGAGAGAAGAAGAGGAGGTATGTGTTTGCAAGGGCAACAACTCACCATGAATATGTGAGCCCCCTTATTCTATTAGGCACATAAAAGATTAAGTGTAGTGGATAGGCACCTGGCATAACTGGCCACATGGGGCTTTATCCCAACAACCTTCCACGTAAAGGCCAATGTGCCCATGAGGGAGAAAACAAAAGCAAACCATACAAAACTTGGACAAGTCATCATCAAGTATCATCTCAGCTAATGCTCATTGGCTCACTGAATCTATGTGCATCTAGCTCGAATTGTAGAGAAAGTATAGAGCGATCAACCACATACTCCTCACCAAAGCCACACACATCTTTCAGGTATCTCACAATACACTCCAAAGTGCCCCTATGCTCAAGGCCAGTATCAACCATTGCACGGCTTACTGCTCCCACTACAAATGCACCTATCGCAAATGCAATCTCGGGTCTCGAAGACATCCGAATGTTGATGCAATCCTAGCAATCTCTGCCAATCCAACCATCTCAATCAAATCTGGTTAAGAACTCCACTCATGGAAATCATCCTGACACCCAAACTCCGATCCTTGGAATCCATCCTCGTGTCTATCGCATATCACATGCGTACCAAAAGCATTTGTCTGTCCAAAACCCTTTCTGTTGAGAGCAGTGTTTAGCTACAACTCACACGTATCAGCCTCTAGCCTAAGCATGTCCATGAATGACTGAATCTCGGTTGAATCACCAGCGCTCAAGCCATCCATATCCATCACCGTATCCACGAGTGACAAACCATGTTGCACAACTGGCTCAACATGCTCACCAACTGGAGCATCATGAAACCTATCCATAAAGGAGACAGACCTCGTCTCTGTGCATGGTTGCGTACTCACGAAGACTGTTTTATATCGAACGTGACGTACTTGCATCGCATGAATCGTGCCAACACTAGCACCTCTCGCTATGACTAGATGTCTCCGATGCAATCTAAAATAGTGTTCATCAAGCACTACCTGGCATCCACTATCTTGTAACTAACTAAAAGAGATCAAGCTCTTTGTCAAAGATGGCACATGGCATACGTCTCACAGCATGTATGATGCATGGTTGCATACTCACGAAAACTGTGCCATCTTTGTGCATGGTTGCGTACTCACAAAGATTGTGCCGCCTTGAACGTGACACACTCACATCGCATGATACGTGCCAACACTAGCACCTCTCGCTATGACTAGCTATCCGTGATGCAATCTAAAATAGTGTTCATCAAGCACTACCTTGCATCCACTATCCCATAACTAACTCAAAGTGATCAAGCTCTTTGTCAAACACAACGTATGGTGGACATCTCGTAGCACGTATGTTCCACAACTCGACAACGATAGTCTGACATCTCCTACACCAACTATGTCATGCATTGAACCTCAACTAGATGCACACGTCCAATCATACCACTAGAATATGTTATAAACCATTCAGGACTGGAGTGACATGAAACCTAGTACTCGCATCTAGTATCCAATGTGAAGGTAATGTTTCATCAAAAACCGACATAAGAAAGTCATGAGTAAACATAGAAGCAAACTCAACATCTTCGTCATGTGTAGCCTCATATGCTACATCTGCTCCCACGTTAGTCAAAGTGATAGCATCTCTCTTGTGTTGTCTCTTGCGTTGTCTCATCCATTGAAAACAACACCTACGTACATGCCTTGTATGACCACAATGCCAACGCACAACATCTCTGTGTCTAGGAGATTGTCCTCTGACTGTAGACATCTCTGTAGACTCATTTGTGCCAAAATAATTGCACAATCTCTCCATAAATTTTTAGCTCCACATGCATCCAGACCAATGCGATAGACAGACTCACCAAGTTGCAACATGATCATCGAACGTGCAAGCTCATTCAAGTCCTCCCACTCATCGTCAATGATAGACTCTAGCCTAGCCTACATGCCGTGTAGTGGAGACACTTGGCCCAACTGAGTCAATGCATCATGCATACCTGCTTTCCAATGCTCAAAGTTTAAACCATCAAACCTCTTATGAAAAATCATAAACTCTAACAATGATCAAATCCATGGTGATAACCTGTGAACAAGATCAAGCACAAATCGATCTACTGACAAGCTCACAACCATGTCAAAAACTCTCTGCATTGCGTGCACCACACTCTCCGAAGTTGGCTCCATCGCACAAGTCAATGTGCATAACCTGTATGAATCCGCTCTCAAATACTGAGAGTCCATAAGAGTGCATACATCCAACACATGTTCTCATCTTATGCACATAAATTTGCTAAAATTTTCACTCCACACTCTGTTTACTGAGAGAAAATCAACCATGAATGCACAAAACAAGAGAACAACAAAGCTCAATATGAGCTCTTTGGATGTAGCAAATCATCTCCAAAAGCACGCTAAATCACCACAATAGGCATACATGGTTTGCATATCAATCTACAACTTCCAGAATACCATGCATCCGGTTAGTCAATATCTTTCAAACCGTTCAGAATTTGCAAAGACTTCCTTTTGCAAAGTTGTAGATCTCAAAAAACGCATTCAAGAATCGCGGGAATGGCTGAAAACGAGTTGCTTTTATAGGTCAAAACAAACCTGTAAAAATATGCGACTGTCTACTCTCTCAACCTATAGGCAGTCTGCCAAACGTACAACAAAATCGGTGCAAAATTTTTAAAAACACCCAACTCGAAAGTTGTAGACCACATCGTTTTCTGTAAGATCCATGATAATCGAGTTGAAAACCAAATTTGTACTTAGTCAATTTTTTTATGCAATACAATGCTAGAAATTTCACAACTTCACCAGATTCTCCGTCGCGACGTTGCAATGATGTAAGGCCTTCACTCCGGCTCTAATACTAGTTGAAGTGCATAAGCAAGAGCGCACGCGCGCGCGTGTGTGTGTGTGTGTGTGCACAACAATGGAGAAGAGAGAAAAAGAGGATACCTGTGTTTGCAGGGGCAACAACTCACCATGAATATGTGTGCCCCTTATTCTATTATGGGCACAAAAGAATAAGTGTAGTGGGTGGGTGCTTGGCCTCCACATGGGGCTTTACCCCAACAATCTAAAGGTCTCTCCTAGCTATAGACGGCACTTAAAAATCTAAGAGGATCAAAGAGGGCTAGCTCTATAGTATGTGCTTGGTGACATTGCTCACAAAATTATTTCTCCCAGCCAGTGCATAAGGTGCAACCCTAAACAATGTCAAAAATTGTATGCTTCTTCAAGAGCCCTGGAGCCCATATTTTAGTTATAGTTACTAAAGGCCATCATGTGTTTTCTCACAATGAGTGAGATACTTTTTGCAAAGGTTTGGGATTAATTCCCTTTGTGGACTATCACATAGGGCTTGACAATTCCCTTTACATGAAGTAGCAAGCGGAGGATATATAATACCTATAAACTCTAGGGAGTTGATTCAATGAGAAGGCAAGGCCTCAAAACATAAAGTTTTAGCATGCTATCTCATAGTCTATAAAAAAAGATCTAACCTTCTTTGAATCAAATGGCGTTTTCAAAGAGGTAAGTCTTCCATTTTGAAATAAATAAATTTGGGTATTGATTAGAAACCTAAAAATATTTAAATCAAAGCTTACATCATAGTTCCATGTAAACTCTTAAGGTTTGGGGAACCAGTCAAAATGGATGACAATCATAGTTCCATGTAAACTCTTAATGTTTGGGCAACTAGTCAAAATGGATGACAATGCAAAATCTTTGTGGGGTCGCTCTCTTTGCTAGGTCATGGTGCATGATTATGGGCCTTTCCTTTCTCACTCTAAATCTCTCTCGCTCTCTCCACACTCTCTCGTTTTTCAGCATTTGTACACACAGATATTCTGAGGGCAATCACGTTTCACGCATGGTATCAAAGTGTAAGAGCCTTGCAATCCCCTCTTTGCTCACAAATTCCCTACCAACGTGTTTAGTGTTTTTCCAAATTTGGATTGGCATGATCCCCTAGCTTCTAGTGTTTTCAAAACATGAGGGTAGCCAAGTTATTTGCTGCATTGCTAATTTGTGGTTACACATTACCTTCGGTTTATCAGCAGCCTGGGTAGCCCTCCAAAAATCCTTATCCCTTCCAGTTGCCTCCCATTCTGCAATCAATTGGTTGTTTTGCAACCTCTATTTACACTTTTTAGGCATGGACCACAGGCAATTGGCCAGCAGGTGCTTTCTCTTATCAACGACATTAGATTTTTCCATCGTATTTCTTCTCCCTTGCACTTATAACGATCTAATTTGCAACTTCCTGTTTGCATTAGTGGACTCGAACTACTTGGACTTTGTGTCAGGATTGGGGATCGACTATGAGGGTTCTTTGGTAATAGAGAAGGCTTTATGATGGAGACCGGGATTGGACCTTTCCATTGGACATCTATCTACACTAGTTCCTATGAAGAATTAAATGATGATGATAATGATATGATGATTCCTTTCAAGATTTATGCTATTTGTTTTCTTGTTTTTATCCTTCTGACGATTATGCACACAAAGATCTATCCATTTTGAACCTTCATAATGCTCTAGAACCAACTGAGAGCACATAAGCATGCTGATGTTTGCTAGAAAATAGCATTTTATCCCCTTGCGAGTGTGTTTTTGTGTGGACAACAAGTTGAAAGTTTGCCTCTTTGCATCTTCAGGGTTATCCACTTACACAACACCATCCAATGGTGATCCCGTGCAATCTATCAATGAGTGGTGCAGCTTGCGATATACTCAAATTTGGCTCGATGAAAGCATACATGCATGTGATTGTTGGGGGGCGGGCGGGCAGGGGGGAGGGATGTGATTTCCTTTCTTGTCTGAAAATCAACCGTTGTAAATCTAGAGGGGCTCACAACTTATGGTTTGGTACATACCATTACAAGTGAAAGTATGTGTCAGCCTAAGGTAGGACTGGGCAGCCCAAATGCCAGGACACACATGCGATACAGGGGGCTATATTTAGCAGGTACAAGGGCCTATATATGGCATGGTTGGGAGGAGATGTGCATATGATAGTCCCTAGTCTCTTACACTGGGATCAGAGCTCAAGGAAGAGGGGCATCAAGGGAGAGACATGGTGGCATGGATCTTCTCAGGTGTAGGGATGGAGGCATTGGGGAGGTGAAGAGTTGAAGATCATGGAGTTTTTGGGCTTGCATGCCCATATTGGACTTCTTTCTCTATCGGGGGGGGAGAGGGAGGGGGCGCTTTTCATTCTTGTCCGAAAATCAACCGTTGTAAATCTAGAGGGGGTACAATGTGTGGTTTGGTACATACCATTACAAGTGAAAGTATGTGTCTGCCTAAGGTAGGACTGGGCAGCCCAAAGGCCAGGATGCACATGCAGTCTAGGGGGCTATATTTAGCAAGGCCAAGGGCCTATATATGGCATGGTTGGGAGGAGATGTTCATGTGCTAGTCCCTAGTCTCTTACACTGGGATCAAAGCTCAAGGAAGAGGGGCAGCAAGGGAGAGACGTGGAGGCATGGATCTTCTCAGGCATAGGGATGGAGGCATTGCGGAGGTGAAGGGTTGAAGGTTGTGGAGTTTTTGGTTTGCATGCCCATATCAGAGTTCTCTCTCTATGGTGGTTTCATGGAGAAGGTGAAGAAAAAAACGTTTCTACAATGTTTTGATTCAAGTAATGGATGGATTGCTACGAGCTTCTTTTCCCTCAACAATGTCATTTTTGTGTAGATCTGTCATAGCCACCCTTTTGTTCACATGGTTTTTAGAGAAAAGTTAAAAATGGTATTTTGGGCACCCTCCCACCTTAAGGGCCAAGCCCCATGCAGAAATTGTCAAGCATGCGATCAACATGGTAAAAAACAATCATGGCAAATATACATGACCATGACACTTCGACTACAGTGACTGTGCAACGGCGTGCAGGGTTTGCATGGCTTATTAATGCAAGGCACATCTACGATGGTGGCGGATTATGAAGTTAGAGAAGCTTCTTAATCGGTCTTGTATGGCTAGGATCTCTTCTTGATCGGACAAGAATTCAAATTGGGAATCATGGAAGCTCAAAGTCATAGGCTATGGGGATGGCAAGGCAAGTCCTGTTGAGGATTGGTTTAGGAATTGAGGATTGGTTTAGGAATTATAAAAGCTCAAATGCACAGACTAAGGAAGCCAATAGCAAAGCCATGCATCAAGGGCAAACTTTGTCGGCTTACAAAGTGTGGTAAGTAGTAAGCCTAATTCATTTTCTCGGAAAGGCTACGGGTCGATATGGTAAGACTTTAGGACACCATTGAGTTTTCCCAAGGATCTCGGCACCAGGAAGCTTGGCACGAAGGGTCATGCAGCATGCAAGATTTTTCCAGTAAGGGAATCAAGAATAGAAAGACATGCAAGGCATTTTTGCTGAGTACATCAATAACAACATGGTCATCTTCTCCATTTAATAATTTATGTGGGTCTCTTAATCCATATATAAATTTATTTTGTAGGATTCTATGGATAGATTTCCAAAAGTTAATTTTTTATGCAAAGGCAAGTTGCTAGCATTGATCATGGGTGCAAAGATGTTTGGCATGACTGGCTCTTTGCTAGTAAGACATAGCTCTCTCTATCATGTTTATGCTTGATGACGAAGGCAATGATGCTCGACATGGTCGACCATTTGTTAATGTTCAAACAACGAAAGATTTGAAAATGACCATGATCAGTAGTCACCGCGAGTAAGACTTCACGCTCATTAGGTCGATCTAGACGTGCTTGTACATGTTGAAGCAAGGATTCTACCCCATATGCGTCTTTTGTGTAGGCCAACCCAAGGGCCAACCACACCAGGCGGTGATACGAATTTTGATGCCAAGGGCAATGATTCAAGATAGTCAGTAAGCAAGTTACATTTGAATTTTATAACTTTGAACTTATTGAATCTTGCCAAAATTTTCTCCAACACCACCTTGGCAAACAAAATTTGGTTTGGTCAAGAAGGGTTTTACAATTAAACGAAGTTCAATAGCTAAGTTTCCTGAGCAATCTACCGTTTGCATTCGGTAATCTATGGTACTTTTAAGTTTCTCAATAAAACATACAATTTGACAAGGTTGATTCTCTCTAAAAGCTTGACAAGGTCGATTTTATATTGCCATGACATCATTTTGTGAGTAGGAGCATCCATTAGCTATGAGCACAGACACTCCATCATGTTTTATTCCTACAATGTCCTTTTGTGAAGCATGGCTTCAATTTTAGGCATATTGCATAAAAGCTTCATATGCTATCAGCATACGAACTTGGGGGAAATTTGCAAAATATGTACATGATTTTTCATTGGAGTTCAGTATGAACCAAGCCAAGAGGGCATCCATGGGTCATACAATAGTTCTCTATTTCTTAGTATACATGGCTATGAGCCAGATTCAACCAAACACAACGAGCCTCAGAGGGGCGACCATGTTAGAAAATTTCAAGTTCTTCTTATTTTGTTGTGCTTTAATGTTTACTTTGGACAAGATCTTCCATTTTTTGCAAAGATTTTGGATTGCCAAGGCAACACCCACGATTATCAATTAAATATTTGTTTATTTTCACTAATCTCTCATTTAGTGTTTATTAGGTCAACAAAATATTGGTCCTTTTGAGGTAGGACATTAGATAATGTACATTTCAAATTTGAAAGGTGCAATTGATCTCCGAGTAAGTGTTTTCCACTTCCTATTAAGCATATGATTTGGTTTGATTTCATTCATGAATATGCTAGATCGCTTTCATCCATTGCTCTTCAGACACAAATAAGGTCATGTAGGGACAATGCATTTTGGGGAATAGGCCTCCATGGTAGGATTTTTTTTGGCACATGTTGTTAGTCACACGGTGTGCAACCTGGTCTAGGAACTCATGGAGTTTGGTTTAGCAAGTGTGGAGCAAGGTTCATGAGGGTCCCACTCCCTCATGTCGCTGAGTGTTTATAATTACCTCCACACACAAGTACATATTTTACTTGAGAGATGTCAAAATTCTCAATGTATTATATGGGAAATATTCCACATGTGGAAAATATGAGTCTCAAGGACTGAAGGCTAGTGCATGTTTCTTCAATTATGTGTCACGACGACAAAGTCCCTAAGTGCTGGTCAAATCCATTTATTTGACCATTTTGAGCACATTATCAAGAACAGTTTTAGTGGGAAAAAATTGTTAAATATCTAGTAAGATTTTCTAAGGTTATAAGTACTATTGAACAACATTAACGGATGGTTGTTTACTCATATGGAAACGCTAAACTCAGAGCAACAAAGCTTATATGAAACCCTAAGAGATAAGGTGTCCTTTCACACCGGATGTCCAGGGGGAAAAACCCAGTGGGAGAAAAGTGCCCCTGGTGAAGCGCGTATACACACTAACACTACTACATGTCTACAAATCCCCCCTGTAGTGATAGTGTGAATCCGTACAAGGTAGCAGATCATCATGTGTATGAGAGTAAGCCCAAAGCTTTTTGGAAAGCTTCAAACTTTTCTCGTGATAACGCCTTCGTAAATAGATCTGCAATGTTATCCTGTGTAGGACAGTAAGTTAGTGTGATCTCCCCTGCATGTAGCCTTTCCCTGACATAGTGGTAGTGAACCTCTATGTGCTTTGTTCTTGCATGAAATACTGGATTCCTTGCAACTGCCATAGCACTCTGACTGTCAGTGAAAATGGTAGTGGGTGCCTGTTGACACTCACAAAGATCTGCCAATAACCTGCGTATCCATACACAATCAACTGTTGCCGTGAAAGCTGCCCTGTACTCAGCTTCACAAGTTGATGTAGCCACTGTGGGTTGCTTCTTGCTTAGCCAAGATATACATGCATTTCCCAAGAAAAAACAATTGCCACTTGTGGAATGTCGTGTGTCAAAATCACCAGCCCAATCTGAATCGCTGTAACCAAGAAGCTGCATAGAACTGTGCTTTCCATACATATCCCTCCTTGGAAAGAACATGGCAAGATTAGGGGTACCTGAAAGGTAACGAAGTATGCGCTTCACAGCCTGCCAATGATGCATACCTGGGCTGTGCATAAATCTGCTTGCATGTGAAACCCCAAATTGAATGTCTGGACGAGTGTTGCCTGCCAAATATATCAAGCAACCAACCGCTGCTGCATAAGTATGTACATCAAAAGTTTCTCCAGCATCATGCATGCTCAACTTTGATCCAGTTTCTACGGGTGTAGAGATTGGCTTACAATTTTGCATACCAAACTTGTCCAAAATTTTATGCAAATATTTTGCCTGCAACATGTATATGCCATCCTCTGATTGCACAAACTGAACACCCAAGTAATAATGTAGCAAACCAAGATCAGACATCTCAAAGGTTTTTCTCAAAGCATCTTTAAACGCTTCAATTTCATTTGCATTATTGCCTGTAAGAAGCATATCATCCACATAAAGTGTTAGCATAATGAGAACTCCATCTCTCTTTTTAACATACAAAGTACTTTCTGTTGGACTATTCTGAAATCCCTGGCCAATCAAATAAGTATGTATCTTCTCATACCATGCTCTTGGAGCCTGTTTGAGACCATACAAAGCTTTACGCAATCTACATACCTTTTTCTCTTGACCTTTTACAACAAAACCACTTGGTTGACTTACATAAACTTCTTCCTGCAAATCACCATTCAAAAAAGCAATTCTGATATCCAACTGATGCACTTTCCAACCATGATGAGCAGCAATTGCAACTAGTGATCTAACTGTGTACGCACGAGAAGTGGGAGCAAAGGTTTCATCATAATCTATGCCTTTCTGTTGCGCATAGCCTTTTGCCACAAGCCTTGCTTTGTACCTATCAACAGTACCATCGTGTTTCCTCTTTACCTTAAAAACCCACTTTGTACCAATAGGCTTTTTACCTGTAGGCAAGTCCACTAGATCCCATGTATGATTCTTATGAATAGAATCAATTTCTTGCTGCATAGCATCTTTCCACTGAACACACTCTAAAGCTTGATCAAATGAATCAGGCTCATCTGCATCACAAAGAGTGCTAAAGCAAGCCAAATCTACTTGCTCTCTGCCAAAAGTAGTACTAGCACGTGTTTTTCGTGGCAACGGTGCATCCAACTTGCTATCCTGCAAAGTTTTATGAACCCATTTAAGCAAGGTTCTTTCTTCCCTGAGAACTTCTTGCTCTTCACACACAATTTCCTCTACATCATGAGGTGTCACATGCTAATCAAAAGATTGATCAAGATTATCAACCTGTTGTGATTCTTGATTCTCCACAAAAGAAGGAAGCAAACCTTCAAATACATCATGTGTCTGCATATGAGGTACATCAAAAGCAACCATAGGTTGAGCAGTAGTTTCTACAAAAATTACATCACGACTTTCAAAAATCTTGTTTGTAGCAGGATTGTAAAGTCTATAACCTTTGCTTCCACTACTGTACCCCACAAATATACATTTGATTGCCTTATCATCAAGCTTCCCACGTAACTGCTGAGGGATGTGAGCATAAGCAAGACAACCAAAAACACGAAGATAACTGACTGAAGGTTTTTTGTCATACCAAGCTTCATATGCAGTAATGGTCTTCAAGGCACGAGTAGGACACCTGTTCAAAACATGTGCTGCACAAGCAACTGCCTCCATCCATAGCTTATGAGGCAAACTCTTAGCCTTGAGCATACATCTAGCCGTCTCCATTAAAGACCTGTTCTTCCTTTCTGCAACACCATTCTGTTGTGGTGTGTATGGCATAGTGCATTGGTGTTTAATGCCTTTCTTTCCCAAAAAATCCTTAAATGCACCTGACATGTATTCACCTCCTCGATCGGTACGAAGAGTCTGTACTTTGCAACCTGTTTCATTTTCAGCCATGGCGCATAATGTTAAAAAAATGCAAACACATCTGACTGTGCTTTGAGTGGATACACCCAACAAAACCTGGAAAAGTCATCAATGAAGGTCACAAAATAAAGGCTGTTTCCCAAAGATGGCGTCCTCATAGGACCACATACATCACTGTGTACAAGCTGCAACTTTCGTGTCGCTCTAACTGAACCATCCTGCGAAAATGCAAATCTGTGCATCTTTCCAAGAACTCAACCTTCACATACATGCCTTGGTGGCATCTCCAATAAAGACAAATCATGCACCATATTATGACGTTGTAAAGTCATCAAAGTGCCATAACCAACATGCCCAAATCTAGCATGCCACAACTCAGCATCCTGCATGGCCTGAGTCTTTGCTTCTGCAATACATACCTGAATCTGCTTTTCATAACGATCTAGCACAAATAGTCCATTTTCCAGCGTACCTGTAGTGATAAGAGAATAACCATTCTCTCGATCTCGTACAACACATCTGTCATCCTCAAAAATGACCCGAAGACCATTTTTTGCAAGAGAGGATACAGACAACAAATTCTTCTTGATCCCTGGAACATATAAGACATCTGGCAAGCATAAATCTGAACCATCTGAAATGGTAATCAAAATCTTACCAACTCCTTTGATTGGATAAGAAGCATTATTTGCACAAGTCACCTTCTTTCCTGCTGGAGCTGCATCCAATGAACAAAACAAATCCTTCCTTGAAGTAATATGCCTGGATGCACCACTATCAAAGTACCAAATCATTTGTGTCTTGACAAAACTGTAAGCAGAAAAATCTGAACATACTACAAAAGCATAAGAATCCTGCACAAAGTTTGCAGACTCTTCTTTAGCTGAAGAAGAATCACCAGAAGCTGAAACAACCAAACTTGACTCTTTCTTCTTTTCTTTAGCAATTCGCTTTTTACACTCACTAATGTAGTGACCAGGTTTCTTGCAGTAGTGACATTTACCTTTCTTCTTGGACTTGTTGGAATCACCTTTAGACTTCTCTGAAGATTGTCCTGCACTAGACTTGGAGTAATGAGCACTCTCTTTACCCTTGTTTTTGTTCTGTACAACAAGAGCATGATCCATACCATCCACCTGTAAAGACTTGTTCTTACGTGATTGATCCTCCTACAATAGCAAAGCCACTAACTCTTCAAAATGAAGAGGGTCAGGATTAGCTCGCAAAGACAGATCCAAAGAAGTATGAAAAGTCAAATAAGATGGTGGTAGTGAATTGAGTGTTTTGGAAACCAAGTCCTTCTCTGGAATCACTTCATCAATGCTAAGCAATTGCTCTTTAAGATCCCTGATTTTTGTAAGATGCTCGACAATATCGTCACCTTCGTCCATCTGTATTTTGTCAAGTTGTTTCTTCAAAAACTCTATTCTGGCAGCGTTTCTTCCTCCAAACATAGCTTGCAGAGTGTTCCAAGCATCCTCAGAAGTTCTGCAAGATATGATATGTGGTGTGATTGTCCTCTTTATGGTTAAGGCAATCACAGCCATAGCCTGTGCATCTTTAGTATCCCATCTCTTTTGCTCTGGAGTGACTTGTGAGAGTCCTGCACCACCAGCTGCACCACGACCTGGCGTGGCAGGTGCAATGCTACCCGGACGAACTTCATCTCCAGATACATAATCCCACAATCCTTTACCAACCAAAACATTTTTGGCCATAAAAGACCAAAGAGAATAGTTGGTACCATCCAATTTGTCTTCGGATGTAAACGCACCAAAAATCTCTTTCTCCGTAGATTGAGCCATACTGTAGATGCACACAAGAGAGCAAAAGAACCTCCAAGAGATTCACAAATCTCCTCTCCAATCCAAGCAAAACTCTACACAAAATCTCAGCACAAAGCTAAGACAAGCTGCTTCCCAAAAGAACTGTTTACCTGAAGAAAATCTGTCAAAAAGCACACCCTCTTGATCTAAACGCCTCCGAAAAGTAACTTCTGCTATGCTGCTCAGAACAAAATTCTGAGGGATCGAACGGCTTTGAAAGGGGGGTAAAACCCCAGGTCACCTATTCAGAATACTCCCGGAACGTCGAGGATGCTCCCACGAGCAAATTTTCCGAAAACTGCCTGAAAACTGCGATTGCGCGCGCGGACGCGAAAACGCAAGTAGAGGCTCTGGAAATCACCTTGCTCTGATACCAATTGTTGAAGATGATGAAACAGGAAACAGAAGGAAGACAACAACTCAGAGTAGGAAGAAGATGGAGAAGGAGAAGACACAGAGCTTGCGTACGAGATCTCTGTAGTCTATCTCTCTGTACTGGAATAATAATATATACAAACTCAGAGCAACAAAGCTTATATGAAACCCTAAGAGATAAGGTGTCCTTTCACACCGGATGTCCTGGGGGAAAAACCCAGTGGGAGAAAAGTGCCCCTGGTGAAGCGCGTATACACACTAACACTACTACATGTCTACAAGAATTAAGTTTACAACATTGAAATTAATTCATAAATTATGAGCGATCCTATGATTTATTTGCATGAATGTAGGTTCATTGCCAGCACATGTATCACCTAGATCTACACACAATTACACATGCACTGATAAAAGAACAAGAGATACAACTAGTTGAGCACCGGATCTCTAGAGCCGACTGCCCCTTCCAAAAGGATTCTATTAATTACCTGTCCAAAGAGAGTCGTGTGATCGATACAACTTATTCATACACACCATATACTTTTGGAATCAAAGAGAGAGTATGCTCTATGATCTATTACTAGTCCATATCACATCACATCACATGAGCGACTCAATCCCAAGCCCTTCAAATGCTTAGTGATCCGAGAGAAATGCGAAGAGAGAGGGAGATCAAAAGTAAGAAAAAGTAGTTGGACAATGCTCAATTGTCTCTACCTTTGAGGTAGCACTAATTATAAATAAATAAATAAATCATATTAAGCCAAAGCTTCTCCAAAGGACAAGAAAAATAAAGTAGGAGCATAAAACCCATACAGCCTAGCCATTCCATGGGCTCCCTAAAGAGAGTTCAATATATAGCATATATTGTCATTGATATAAATGGCTATGAGTCTCCAATGTCGCTAGTATAAATGGCTATGAGTCTCCAGTGTGAACTGTGAAAAAAGCAAAGTAGTTGATAAAAATCAAAGATAATGTCATCAACTTTAGACAACCTTTGCAAACAAACATACCTCTCATGATAAGTGCTAAAGATAAGCTCACATGTCTGAAAATCAACATTGGAAGGCCATTTATTGAGTTCATTGAGGTAGTGATATCAAGATCATAGTCATGATATCAACTTTCAACATGCTTCCTCATTGAAAGGACTTGGATAGAAGGGGGAAATTTTAAACATGCCAAAACAATAGGGTCACCACTTTCCCTTTTTCAATTTTTAAGAATGCTAACACACTCATTGTTCTTTCCTCTGCTAGATGTCATTATCAAGAAAGAAAGCCACCATGAAGCCTTTGGGTGTTATGAGCGCGTATATAGCTAGAGGAGACCAAGAGGATGTGCTCACAATGTACAAGAACTTGGGACTTGATGATAAGCTTAATCTTGATTACAAGACCTAATAATTTATTAAGAGAGCTTGATACAAGACTTGGATTACATGACTCGAGTACAAGACAAGGCTTGATTGCAAGGACAAGATCTAAACATAAGACAAGAACTAGAAGAGGGCTTTCCTCATAGGAGCCTCATAACTTGTAAGATTGGGGAGATTTTAGCCCAAGACCCCTATTTATACTAGTGCTTGAGGAGGTGAGAACTTTCTAGGTTCTTCTTGAGGAGGTTCAATCTTCTAGAACCTTCTTGATCCTTCTAGTTCTTCTAGAACCTTCTAGATCCTTCTTCAACTTTCTAGAGCTTTCCAGAAACTTCCAGATTCTTATGAAATCTTCTCCAAGCTTCTACAAACTTCTAGAATCTCCTTAATACTTTTAGAACCTTCTAAAATGTTCTAGATTCTTCTAGAGTCTTCTAATGATGATGCGAATGATGACACAGGCGATGATGTAGGTAACGACACAGGCGATGACATAAACGATGATGCAAGTGATGACATAAGCGACTTACTTTCAAGCATCCATGATATTACCCCCTCTTCTAGCAACGAGTTCCACGAGGAGCGGTGGTGTTCCTTGGCTGGGGCTTCCATGGATGATGTTGATGGAACTCTTGGACTTTGAGAGGTGCATGCTGAAGATTGCGTGTTGGTTCCTAGGTTTGTTCACTGACATCATATCCTTTCCAATGCACCAAATATTGTAACCTGTCACGTGAAACTCGAGAATCTAGGACTTTCTCAACCTCATATTTGTCATGTCCTTAAATCTCAACCGGAGGAGGTGGTTTAGGGCTCTTCCTGGGATGTTAGATGTGTGACAAGGTTCTAGGACAGAGACATGAAAGACCGGATGGATTTTCACGGATGAGGGCAATTGGAGTCGATAGGTAACTGGATTGACTTGATGGATAATCTTAAACGGGCCAAGCCTTCAGTAACCTAGATTTTGACAGGGACAAGATGAACGTAGATCATGCCGAAGGAGCCACACTTTATCCCCCTCTTTGTATTTTGGATGTTGCATGCGCTATAGATTTGCACTTTCCTTATACTTTGATTGAGCTTCTTTGATATGAATTGTAAGCTCTTTGTGAATTGCAAACAACTACCGTGCAAGATTAACAGCAGTTGGATTCTTAACCTGATGGTGCGTGTGGATATCCTTTCTAGGATGTTGACCATAATTAGCAAAGAATGGAGTGTGACGGGTGGAGGCATGAAAACTATTATTGTAGGAGAATTATGTTAGCGGTAGGAGCTCGATCCAATTATCATATTGTACAACGGAGATACTGTTCCAAAACTTGATTCACTCTCTCTGTTTTTCCATCACTTTGTGGGTGATTGGCTGAGGTGAGGTTTGATTTGTACTCCGAGTAGCTTGAATAAGCTTTTCCAGAAGCTAGATATGAATTGTGGGCCTCAATCAAAAACTATGTCGTCCGATAATCCGTGATAATGATAGATGTGTTGTAGAAAGAGTTTGGCCGTACCTTCTCCTATGATGGTTTTAGTGGTTGGAATGAAGTTTTAGTCAAATCCTTGTGACAAGGATAGCTTTACAATGAAATCCATGGAGATGGATGACCATGGCTTCTTGCTTGGAATGGGCAAGGGATGGAGTAACCCATGAGGACGATGACGAGGGGCCTTTGATCTTTTGCAAGTGTCACAAGTGCCTCCTTGACAAGCTTCCACATTTGAGGCCCCCAAAAGTCATGGGATAGAAGCTCAATTGTCTTATTAACCCCAAAATGCCCTGTTTGATGGAAGATCATGCCTCTGCTAAAGTACCTCCAAGCGTGTTGGTCCTGGAAAAATATAGAGAAGACCCAAATTAGTCCATCAATTTCTTGAAATTCCTCACTAACCTCTTCTCCTTGTAGTTGTTGTTTAATATGCTGGGCAAGTGAGTCCTTGGCAATGTGCTTCTTCACCTTAGAAAGAAAAGTAGAATCTTCAGGAGCTTGGCTTATGGTGGTGTTTAGCTTAAGCTGTTCAAGTTTCAAAATCAGTGTCTCTTGTTGATCAAATGCTTCGTCGCCTTCTCTAGGTGCAAGGTATGATCTTCTTGATAAGGCATCTGGCTTACCTTCTTGACGGCCACGCCTATAAGAGATAAGAAAATCAAACCTTGATAGGATACCACTCCACCTAGCTTGGCAATGATTCAAGACGCGAGATGCCATGAAGTATTCCAAATTCTTGTGAGATGTGTAGACAATGATCTTTATGAGGAGCTCCTTCAAGTAGGTGATGCCAGGCTTTAAAGGAGTCGATGATTGCTAAGAGCTCTTTGTCATGGATTTCATAATCAATTTCTGCAGAGCTGGGAACTTGTGGGAATGAAAAGCCACTGGATGTACTCAACCATCCTCATCTACTTGGGATAGAATAGCACCAAGGGCAAAATATGAAGCATATGTTTCTAGGATGAAAGGCTTTGTAGGATCTCCATGAATTAGTCATTGGGTACGGTCGTGAAAGCTTGCTTGAGAGTTTGAAAAGATTCTGCGGCCTTTGAATCCCAAAGAAACTTATTATGGCATGTCACCTCGTGAGTGTTGTAACCACCTTGGAGTGTCCCTGGATAAAGGTACGATTGAAATTTGCAAATCCGAGGAAACATTGGACATCTCTTACCGAGGTAAATGTCTCCCAATCAAGGATGGTTTGAACTTTCTTTGGATCCATGGAGATTCCCTTTTTAGAGATAACATAGCCAAGAAATTCCACCTTAGATTGATGAAAATAACAGTTCTCCAACTTTGCATATAGCCCCGATGCACGAAGCTTTTCAAGCACTAACCGTACATGGTGCTCATGCTCTTCTTGATACTTGGAAAATATCAAGATATCATCCAAGTATATTACCACAAAATAATCCAAATACTCTTGAAAGATGTCGTCAAATGTTGAAAAACTGTTGGGGCATTTGTGAGACCAAATGGCACGATGGTATATTCAAAGTGGCCATACCTTGTGCGAAAGGCTGTTTTCCATTCATCACCTTTTTTGATACTGACTAGGTTGTAAGCACCACAAAGGTCTATTTTTATGAATATTCTTGCCTTGTCGAGGCACTCAAGAAGCTCTGGGATCAAGGGAAGGAGATAGAGATTCTTGACGGTGATCTTGTTCACGCCCCTATAATCCATGCACATCCGAAGAGTTCAGTCCTCCTTTTTTACAAAAAGTATTCGAGCTCCTGCTGGGTACTTTGAATGCCGTATGAACCCCTTAGCAAGATTCCCATCAATATTTTTTTGTAATTCTGCCAATTTATCTTGACATAGCGCGTCTCGAGCTAGCAGGGAGCGAGAGAAGAGGCTCTCACAATGTACAAGATCTTAGGACTTGATTATAAAGATTACAAGACTTGATACTTGATATAGAAACTTAATCTTGGTTACAAGGCTTAATACTTTATTAAGAGATCTTGATACAAGACTTGGATTACATGACTCGAGTACAAGGAAAAGCTTGATTGCAAGGACAAGACTTGAACATAAGAACTAGAAGAGGGATTTACTCATCGGAGCCTCACAACTGGTGTTGGCAAGATTGAGGGGCATGTAGCCCAAGACCCCTATTTATACTAGTGCTTGAGGAGGTTAGAACTTTCTAGGTTCTTCTTAAGGAGGTTAGAATCTTCTAGAACCTTCTTGATCCTTCTAGTTCTTCTAAAACATTCTAGATCCTTCTTCAACTCTAGAGCTTTCTCGAAACTTCTAGATTCTTTCAAAATCTTCTCCAAGCTTCTAGAATCTCCTTGATACTTTTAGAACCTTCTAGAATCTTCTAGATCCTTTTAGATTCTTCTAGAGTCTTCTAGTGACGATGCAAGCAATGACATAGACGATGATGCAGGTGATGACACAAGCGATGACATCAACGATGATGCAGGTGATGTCATAATTGACTGACTCTCAAGCATCCATGACATTACCCCCTCCTCTAGCGACGAGTTCCACGAGGAGCGGTGGTGTTCCTTGACTGGGGATTCCATGGATGCTGTTGATGGTACTCATGAAGTTTGGAACAATGAGAAGACTCTATTACTAAAACATGGAAGATTGCATAAATCCGGATAGATTGTGGAAACTGGAGATGATATGTGATTGGTTCACTTGGCCAACTATCTTGAATGGTCCAAGTGTTTGATAATCTAGCTTTTGCAAAGGGTGAGATGAATGTAGATCACGGTGGAGAAGCCACACTCGATCCTTAATCTTGTGGATGTTGCATTTGATGTTTTTCCATGCTAGCTTTATACCTTTGCTAAGCTCTTCTAATATTTATTGTCAATTCTTTGTGAATGCTTTGTAGATGTGTGGCTAAATCTGTGGCAATCCGATTCTTCACTTGATGATTCATGTGGACATCCATCATTCGGTGCTAATGATAGTTGATTGTGCATCAATTATACTGCTCTACAACATGATTCACCCCCTTTGTTTGTCCATCACTTTGTGGATGATTAGATAAGGAGAGGTTAATCTTTAAGTCTTGAATCTTGAACAAGTGTTTTCCAAAAGCTTGATAGTAACTCTGGTCCTTGATTTGAAACAATGTCACCTGGAAGTCCATGATAGCGGTAAATATCCTTTAAAAAAATCTTCCCCATTCCTTTCCCAATGAATGAAGAAGGGTGATAGCCTTGACGTAGCTTGCTAAGCTTGGTTTCAACAACTACTTCTCCAAAGCGTGTTGAGAGAAGTGCGCCAATGAGATTGAGAAGCACCATCCGAATAAAGCTTTGGTTGAATGAATATAAACAGCTCCGCTTGTTGGAAGAAGCCTCTAAAATTTGGTCCTATCCCATCATACTTTTCATGTAAGTTGTCCTCGTGCTCCTTCCTTTGTTGTGAACTAGCTGAAACCACGAGCATATTTTTGAACGTGTTGGCTTCTTGGATTGGTGATTGAGGCTCTTGCACTACTGGAATTGGAAAATGTGGTTTCTCTACTTGACCAAAACATGGGTGAATTTTGGCATATAGTGGCTTTATGGAGTTCTTGCTATGGGGGTTGAAGCTCTTGCACCACTAGACTTGACAAGCATGATTGCTCTTCTTTCTACTGTGCGTGTTATGAGGAAAGCCCTCTTCTAGTTCTTGTCTTATGTTCAAATCTTGTCCTTGCAATCAAGCCTTGTCTTGTACTTGAGTCATGTAATTCAAGTCTTGTATCAAGCTCTCGTAATAAAGTATTAGGTCTTGTAATCAAGATCAAGCTTATCATCAAGTCCCAAGTTCTTGTACATTGTGAGTGCCTCCTCTTGCTCTCTTCTAGCTATATACGCGCTCATAATAGTTTGGCAAGACTAAGGGGATTGTAGCCCAAGACCCCTATTTTTACTAGTGCTTGAGGAGGTTACTTGAGGAGGTTAGAACTTTCTAGGTTCTTCTTGAGGAGGTTAGAACCTTCTTGATCCTTCTAGTTCTTCTAGAACCTTCTAGATCCTTCTTCAACTTTCTAGAGCTTTCTAAAAACTTCTAGATTCTTTCAGAATCTTCTCCAATCTTCTTAAAAAACTTATAGAATCTCCTTGATACTTTTATAACCTTCTAGAATTTTCTAGATCGTTCTTCTAGAGTCTTCTAGTGATGATGCAAACGATGACATAGGTAATGACACAAGTGATGATGTAGGTGATGACATAGGCGATGACATCAGCAATGATGCATGCGATGACATCAGCAAGGCGACTGACTTTCAAGCATCCATGACATTGGGGTTGGCCTTTCTCAATATTTATGGGATTTTGTTTTCCAGATCCCTCAACCCCTTGGTTTTTAACTCATCCCTATCAATCTTCAATTTTCTTCTCCGACTCCTCCTCATCCTTCTTTGCGACCTCAAATACAACTTCTTGGTCTTTGGATTTTTTAGCTAGAGGTATGTTAAGGATATTAAAGGTTCTCTCATCTTGAAGTGGCATCACTTTAAAAATTTTGCCAAACTTGTACCTCAGCCTCCTTAGGATAATCATGTTTTTATCCATAAGGGTAACTCTATGGAGGTGAGCTGCACAGATGTATGCATCTTGGAGGAGTTCAATCAAGAAATCTTCATCATCCTCTTGCATGCAATTCAAGGCACTCCTTCTCCATCTCATATCTATTTTGAATTGCTCTTCAACGTATTACCAAAGTCTCCAAAAAGGAAGCCTAGAAATTGCGACACTTGATTTCATTTGGCGCTCTTCTAATCTCCCTTAAGCTGGTCCTCAGCTGGACACTCTTTGAGAAAACCTTCTTTTATTTGGAACAAACTTGATTGGGATTTTGGGACCACTTCCTTCCTTAAGTCATCTTTTGTACCCTTCTTAGGTGGTTGCTTTTCCATTGGAGGCTTCTTTGCTTGCTTTGAGCCCTCTCCTTGGTTTGGTTCGGCATGGCTCCTCTTAATTAATATCAACCTTTGGGACCTTACTATTAGTTTGCTTGGTCCGTGCAATTAATTCATTCACCCCTTGCAACCTTTGGGACCTTCCTATCAGTTTGCTTGGTCCTTGCCATTAATTCATTTCACCCCTTGCAACATCAGCCAAAGCATGAGTGAGAAGAAGCATCACCTATGGAAGAATACTTGTTTTCCATGTTCAAGTCAAAAGGTGGACACCATCCAAATATAGTGTAAAAATAATGTACTTGGAGAGCCTCTTAACCAAGCCAAATTTGAGTAAGGGCGTCCCCACAAGCAATAAAAAATTTGTTGAATTGAGGGTTGCCCCTTGCACAAAATTGGGCTACTTGGAGGGTTATTCAACAAAAGTAAAAGTGTGCAAGGATGACACCAACAAAAAAAATGTGTGTTGAACAAAGTGTGTCCCCTATGCATTAAAACAATGTACTTGGAGAGCCATTCATCATGCCTGAATTCGCGCAAGGATGAAACCATTGAGAAAAGCTTGAATGCAAATAACTAAATCTTACCTAACAAGCTGTGTTTACTTACTTCAGGCAAGGGCATCACCTTGAGATGATTATGAGAGGATTACACCCACCACCTTGAAAAACTCTAATTGAAATGGTGGCTAAATGAGCAAAGTTAATAAAAAAGTAGGCAAAAAGATAAAGGCCTTGAAAAAATTTGGCATCGATGGGTGAAAAATGATGAAGGGGTGGCTAGGAAAAATCAAAAGATGGTAGAAAAGCTAAATTCAAAAGTTCCCTCCTCTTTAAATAGGTGTGCACAAATACATGAGCATCGATTTGCGGGTGATTTGCATAGACACAAATTTCACGCAAAAACTAGTCGTTGGATTTTGGATTTGGTCATTTGACCTAGATTTTGAGGAGTATTATTGAGAGACTTTATAAAAACCAAGGCTCCTCTGGCATCATTTTGTTCTACTATGCATATTTTTTCCTCATGGCCCTACTTTACCATGTGAATTTGTTGTCAAAGTTTGCCTATGGGAAGAGTTTCATCATATACAAAAAAGATTGAAAAAACACCACATGGTAGAGAATTGCCAAAGAGGCTAAAAAAAAGAAAACCTTTTCCATGGACCTTTGGAAAGAGGACCTTTTTGAAGCTGACAAAAATCCAAAGGTAAGCCAAAAATTTGCAAGCATAATATCGGGAGAATATTGGCTGATGAAGCTTTGATTGCATATTGCTAATGTTGATTTCTTTAAATAGATTCATTGTTGACATTGATAAATTTTTGGGAAGAGGAAAGTAATCAAAGCCTTTAAATCTCAAGAGGGAATAGAGACTAGGACATTTCATTTGGAAGCTGAATAAGGAGACTATTGCCACCTACCATAGGAAGCTTTCTTTATCACCTAACCTCCTTATGCTTGAAATATTGGCTCTATCAAGGGTGTTTGGGTCGCATCCAGATTTATGGGATCCAAAAGTGTATACTATGACACTATGGCAGGCTATGTGCTTGCCTCTATTGGTGATATAGGTAGGCAATTGTAGGGTTACAGAAAGCAAGAATATTTGAAGTGGAGGGAAAGGACTGAAAAATAGGATGTTGGCTCAAGCAGCCAAAATTGGTCCTTGTAATACTCCCCACTTGCTTCCTGGTCTCTACCTTGTGGCAAGCCACACTAAAAACCTTTCACTTGTAGATGACCTATTGTATGCATCTTTCCTTTTTTGCTAACTGTTTCATATGGATGTAGCAATATCTAAATTCTATAGTAATTTTTTGGCTTCTTAGGATCTTGTTCTATGACACACTTATTTGTGAAACCACTAGAATACGCCAAGCAAGCTATTAGCTTTTGGTGCTCCTCCCCCATGCCTAGTGTGGGAAAGAGAATTCATTTAGCATTTATGAAAAAGTGATGAAGAAATTAGTAGAATCATAAGTAACAACTATTACATTGTAGTGCTTTAAGCTCCAAGCATTTATCATAGCTTTCTTGAATCTATTGAGATATAGATATTTCTTGAAGTTGGAGAAGTCATTCTTTCTCCAATGAGTTTTATCACAGTAATAGAAGACTTTATCCAAGGCTTTTCACACTTTCGCCTTATGATTTCTTGCTTTGCCATCAAGTCCATGGTCCTTCATAGCATTGTATAGGACCTTCCGTTGGTTGTACTGAACATTAGATGCACCCCTACCCAATTTCTCATGGAGTTCCAGGAAGGTCTTGGCCTTCACCCCACCAATAGAAGCCTTTCTGAAACATTGTTTTCACTAGAAGACCTCTTGGGGTCTTTCTAAATCACCACATTCTCCCATGAACTTCAATATTTGACCAAACCCTTTTGATACTTTTTATGGAAGTTTACTTGGCTGATAAAGGTTACAATTTCCATGCAAGCCCTATGTAAAGGTGCACAATCTTCTCAATGATTTTGCATAGTGCACATAGTGTGCATAAGTGACTTTTTGAGAGGGGAATATCCAGAATTTCTTAAACGTTTGAATCTTTAAAGTGTCTGTTAGGGGTATCATTCCAATTACCATGATTCAACTCCTTTGTTGCACCCACATAATAGATTTAAGGCCTTTTGGCATTGACACACTTTGACACATTGTACATACACTTTAGTTTCTTTAGATCCTTCCCCATGTACCATTGCACGTTGAACCTACCAAAACCCTCAGCAACAACTAACTCCTCCCCAACATGTTGGATCTTGATTCTGTTAGCGATTCTAGTTAGTGTGATGGAATGCCCAATTTAAAAGATTAAAATCCTCACAATAAATCCCAAAAGCACCCAACCACCAAATGTAATTCTCTGACTGGACATTGAAAATTTTAGGGTTTTTTTTGCTTCGTTGTCCTATGGTATCAAGAACTCTATTCATGAGGGTTATTGACATTCTCTAGAGTTTCATATTCTTCCAAACTTCACTTTATCTAACTTAATCACAAAAATGGCCTAGCCATTCATCTCATAATGCCGCAAATCATAGAATTGTATCATTTCTTGTCGTAAATTCCTTAAGTCAAAGAATAGGTTATTCAAACAATTGAAGGTGAACTCTTTCTTGTTACTGAGATATCTTCATGACACTGGAATTAATTCTAAGCCTTTTTCGTTGAAAAATTGATGGATTTGGTAGCAAGGGAGTCCTTCACTTTTGAGTGCTTCAAGATTCTATCCATGATCTTGAATAGATAACCTACCCTTCTGATTCCAACTTTTTCCATAGTCCCTTGAGCATCATCCTTGTCCAAGTCACCAGGTTCCCAACAAGAACATGTGGAGTCACTTATGCTCGACCTTTCATGTTTCCTTGTGAATATTTTGAATGAACCATGGACGTGAAAGTGAGCACAAACATAGAATTTAGCACTAGTTTCTCTAAGTAAAGAAAGAAATCTAAAGATACAAACTCGACAAATAGACCAATTTTACCTCACTCCTTTGATACTTCTGTTGCACCCTCCACCTCCTCGTTCGAGACTCTCTTTGCATGCACAAGTTTCTATGTTGCTAGAATGGAGGTTGGCTTGGACGAACAACATTGTGACTATTAAATTGCACATCAATTGATATATCATTTGTGATTTTTGCAATGTAGCACTTCATATTGTATATTGGGCTCCTTCAGAGGTTGATATTGTAATGATAATGCTACATCATGATCCCATGTTTCTATAGTTAGAGGTATCCTAATGGCCTTATACACTGGACCACCTAACTTAAACCCTGATTGTAAAAGGCAGTATGCAAATTGTGACCACAAGGTTAGCTTTTGGATGCTTAAGAGCTTTAGCTATGGATTCTTCTTCCATCTTTTTCTCTCCTTCATTTCTCATGGGCCATGGCTTGTGTGTGCCTATGGCTGCTTGCATAGTGCATATGTGAGCATGCTTGTTTCTTGAGACAATTACTAAAATACCCTCAAAATTTGTGAAATACCTTTGAAATATGAAAATTCCCCAAAGTACCCCTAATATTCTGTCGGATATCCCAAAAGTGCCCTTTGATTTTTCCAAAATTCCCAAAATAAATACCCTTTGTTATTCTCACAAAGACAATTTTCTTTGCAATTCTTCATATGTAGATTGGTTTTGTGAGGACTGAAAAAGCCTATTAACTATGAAAGTAGCGGAATTAAAGAAAGTACTTTTGTGAGCATAGCGGGTGAACTTAATTGAAACTAGCAACATATACACAACATTTAGTTAACATGGCATGAACAATACTTTTGCAAGAGAGAGCTTCTACTGGCACGATGAAAAGCCCTAGGGGGTTACGCTATTTTTCTGTTGAAGAAATTACCTCCTTGTTTCTCGGATACACCTCACCAATAAAAAGCCACCACCTCAACAAATACTTCCAGAAAATACTGAATTTTCGTTAGCAGAAATTAGCACTTGCACTCTCTGCGACTCGGCCCTAGGCTAATTGTCTTCTCGTCAATATGCCACCCCTCTGGCCCACGAGTCACGACTCGGCTCTAAAGCCGGGACGAGAGGTCAAAGACTGGAAGTGAGCTGGCAGGCGGCCTGCTGAGCTGGGAGAGAATGGAGCACGGGATTCGGGTGCTCCGAGTTCACGTGGCAAAGTCGGTGACCACGTGGCGTAAAGCAACTGGGCTGCGTCGGAATTGGGACGCCGGAGGCCCTGCAGCTTCACACCCGACTTCACGAATTCCCCTGCTTCTTTGCCCTTTTTGCTGCTCTGCCCCTGACAACCCATTCAATGCGCTGCTGGCTTGCAGCTTGCAAGGTCCCCCACCTCGACTCCTCTCGCGCAAGTCGCAACACGCACATACGCACACGCGCGTGACGTAAACAGAACATTGCCCATTTGATTTGCTTCCTCTACCTACGCTCTACGCACACACACACACGCGCGCTCTGCATTGCTCTGCTTTTTGTTGCGTGCTGTCAAAACTTGCGTTTCCCTCTTCGCTTTTCTGTAGCACATTCATCCCCCGCATCGATTCCCTTGTAAATTACTCATTCCTTCCTCTGCAATTTTCCCCATCCTCACTTCACCGCAGAAAGTATCTCCTTTTCTGCTCATAATTGATTCTTCGCATTGTTGTCCTGCCCCTTCCAGACCATGAATGCTGCTCCAGGCTTCCCAAAAATGGAAGCTTCCATGATCTCTCACGATCACAGGATGCCTACACCAAACTTGAACACCTTCGCCCTCTTGCTTCTCTAGTGCGCTCTCTGGGCTGGGTGATCCCAATGCCATTGCTTCCTATAAGCAGCTTATGAATGTGTCTTGCTCTCCTCTCTGTGGACCTTGTTGAAGCACACCTGCTTCAACAATTTGCGAGATGTGCGATTCACCCAGCGCTCGCATATGTGTTGATATTGAAACAATACCATGGGGAGGACAGGTATGTCTTAGAACTGAGAGCTTTAATTTGAGCCTAAAGTTTGGAAAGACACTAGCATGATGCTTTAACCCTTGTGTTAATCAGGAGCATGTGGTGAAAACTAGCTTTGGTTCTATTTCTGTGTATGTGTGCGGCGACCAGGAGAAACCAGCTCTGATAACTTACCCCGATGTAGCATTGAATTGTAAGCATCTCTTCTTTTATCCCTGTCTTGAGGACATGCAATGGAGAGCTTATTGGGTCACATTTTGGTTGTTTACGTTGGATGTGGGCAAGCAGACATGTCGTGTTTCCAAGGGTTGCTCTTCTGTCCTGAAGCAGCATCTCTTCTTCTCCACAACTTCTGCATTTACCACATTGATGCCCCTGGTCATGAGGTATGTAGCAGTCTTTTCACCTCCCTGAAGGGAGTAATTCCAGACTTTATTGAGGCTTGCTTAATTATATTGACCATTTTTCATCCTTGTAGCTTGGTGCCGCTGCCATATCACGGGATGAGCCTGCTTTACATGTTGAGGATTTAGCTGATCAAGTTGCAGAAGTTTTAGAGTATTTCAGGTTGGTTTTCAAGAGCTAATTCTGCGTATCTTCCTTTCATTTTTCTTTCTCTAGCTAATCACGATGGTATCAGGCTGCAGGAAGTCATGTGCATGGGGGTGATGGCAGGAGCTTACATATTAACAGTCTTTGCGGTATGTATTGTGATGCGTACATTCTGAGTCCTTAGTTTCATTAATTTGGAGGTTTCTTCTTGTATAATATAATGCAGTTCTTCAACTGAAGAGAATGTTGTGCCAATTGTCACTTGTTTTTGTTTGTGCGGCAGCTTAAACATCCTGATCGCATTCTTGGCTTGATTCTGGTATCGCCTCTTTGTCGAGCCCCAAGCTGGTCAGAGTGGTTGTACAACAAGGTTGGGTTTGTAACTTATTTGATACCACGACACACATGTGAAGCTGGCAACATGTGAAACTAAGTTAGTTTGTAAATTTTGTTGTGATTATTCCTGCAGTTGATGGTCAATGTTCTCTACTTCTATGGCATGTGCAATCTTGTCAAAGACTTGTTGTTGCAGAGATATTTCAGCCAGGTATATTCAATCATTATGTTCTTCTTTTCATTGATATGAGTCGCGTAGTGGATTCCTTTGACACATAGTTGTCCTAACAAATGAAAGTTGAAGGGTTTTTACTTGCCCCAAAGGTTGCAACTCCCAAACTTCCTGAGGTTGTATGTGTATATGTGGGGTCGATGAGCTGAAATGGAGTGAATTAAATTACCTCTGATGTTAGGAATAATTGATTTGCATCATGATATTTCGGTCTTCTTACTCATTATTTCTTTTTGTTACTATGGATACTGATTTACATTCTTCATGCGAAGGGGCAAATCCTTAGAAGCAGAACTTGTTGAGTAAATTCTGCCCAATTTCTTACCTACACTGCCTCCTGTACGTGTATGCCCTGGAAATGATGAGAGGATCTCTCATTGTCATGGTAGTAGGTATACACCCAGTTTATACACAGCTAGGGCTCTTTTCGTGTCTTATCAGCTCCAGTACATTGTCAGGATATCTGATTCAGAAACCGTTTGTAGATTTAGAATCGTGGGCTTGAGTAGATGAAAATGTGCATGCTTCTGCTACTGCATTTTGGCTTGCTTGAAGAAGGGCAAGGCTACCAGTATGCTTCTCACTTCTGTGCTGAGACCTATCAATATCCATCCCATAAAGTTCCAATTTGTCAGCAGACAAATTGTCCGGTGACAAGTAGGCAAACCAAAACAGTCAATTGCAACAGTTTCAATAGCCAATAAGGAAGTCTACTGCATCTTAACAGTTTCGGATACACTTCTGTCTCATGTCTGCATTTTATTATGATTACCTGTTTCAAAGCATCATGCCATGCAAAATTTAAATTGGTGTCATGCTGTTACTCCCCTAGACATCAGGATTGGCGCTTGAGCAGGGTCCAGCCAGTGTGAACCGGCCCTGCGCATTTATACGCCCTTAGTTGAAGGGAGGTTAAGACACACACACACACACACAGGGCTGGTTCATGCTGGCTGGAAACTGCTCAGGCGCACATCCCGACGTCTCTATATGCAGGGCCAGTTCACGCTAGGGATGTAGCACATGCCTATCAAAGCAGCCATGTAGACACTGTTTCTCTCCTATGGTTTAATTTTGCTTTTCTAATGAAGGCAGCCTCATATTTTGTGGTTCAAAGTGTGATCAGCATGTTCATGCTGGCATCCATTGATTGCATGATAGCTGAGAGTTAGCGTTGTTGCTCTGCTTGATATAATTGTTTTAGAAGCTCATTGAAATGTTGAAAGTTCTTTGTTTCTGAAGGAATTGCGAGTTGGACCTGGTTATGAGTCGGATATCGTTCAGGCCTGTAGAAGGGTGAGTGATGCTTGATATAGAGTCCATGGAGTTGTGTTGAGCTTGTTAAATGACTTAGTCTCTCTTGTCTGTAGTTGTTGGACGAAAGGCAGAGTGTGAATGTGATGCGATTTCTGCAAGCCATTGACCAGTAAGAGCTATTGAATGCACAATGTGTTGCTTGCCGGACCGCGCTTTCTGTTCTTTTTCAAGTAACATATTTTTTTAATGTGATAAAAATGCAGGAGAGTAGACCTCAGTGAAGGATTGAAAAAGTTGAAGTGTCGTACCTTGATCTTCGCAGGCGAGCACTCCTCTTTTCATAAGGAGGCTCTGTATTTTGCCAACCAGATGGACCGGCGCTTCATGGCACTTGTTGAGGTAACTCTGAAGCTCTGTTCGGGCATATAAGGAGTCCTTTTCTCTTCAGCGGTAGATTAAGAAAATGCGTTTCACCAAGTAGTGCATGAAACGTCCGAAAGCTAACCATTGAGAAGAGGCAATCATCTTAATGGGTTTTTGTTATTTAACAGAGATTTACACATGAAACAACAATTCTTCCTTTTGAATGCCACGAGTTATCATGAAAAGAAAATCCATAGCTGTAGGCCATGTATCCCATCCTATCGAGCTGGCTCACTGCTTCCTTCATCAATGTAGCTAGTAGCATCACCCCCATCATAGTGTTGTGAGAAATGGAAGAAAAAGAGGTTTAGACCCATTTATTAAGTATGTGTTTATGTGCAGGTCCAAGGATGCGGGTCGTTGGTAACAGAAGAGCAACCACACTCGATGTTGGTGCCGTTGGAATATTTCTTAAGGGCCTTTGGTTTCTACAGGCGAGTCACGCAACATCACCAAATGGCTGGATATTACTCGCACTCTCCCACCAGTCCCCTCAGCCCTCCATGCATTGCCCCTGAGCTCTTGTCGCCGGAGAGCTTGGGCTTAAAGCTAAAACCAATCAGAACAAGAGTGCGATCTGAGGAGGTGTGACATATCATGTTATTGGAGGATTCCGGAAGCTTTAGGAAACATGCAGCTGCAGTTGGGCATATGTATGTATGCACCTTCCTGTTCACCTTCGGATCTTTTTTTGTATGCCCTTTCTTGTGTTGTAGAGTGCTGTAAATGTGCCTCCAGATTTTTTGGTCATAGATAGCAGTGATGCAGCTTATAGGAAGATTGTTGTAGAAAAGCCCATGGATAAAAACCGATCTGTACAGGAGTCCCTCCCCCCCACCCCAATTCTTTTACATTCAGACGGGATACCGCAAGATCTCACTAATAAATGAGGAGCATGTACAACACCATTTTGTTGTAGTTTATTCTCATTTTTCTCCTCATGCGCCATTGGTATGCGCTTTTTGGAGCCATGTTTGTTGCAACTCAATAGAAAATTTGTTAACATACCTCCTCTCTCTCTCTCTCTCTCTCTCTCTCTCTCTCTCTCTCTTTCAAGATCATACGATTTGAACTTCCAACCATATAGACCTTCGAAGAGAAGTGAGGAAGAGAAACACACACATGAATCATTATATCTCTTCAACATTGCCCACTCTCAACAATTTGCCGACCTTGACCATCTCGGGCATGTCTCTCTGTACAAGGCAATTCTAGGTGGTCTCCATATTATCAATGCCAAATAGTGATAGTGGAATGCCACGTTTGGCCCTCGCTTTAGGCTATGGTCATGCAAGGCTTAGTTAACAGTTATAGATAACTATGCCAACTATGCCTAGACAGAGCATTAAATGAATAAGTAAGTCTGTTGCATGGTCACACAAGGCTTAGTTATTCATTCAACCTCCGAACTATGCCTTGAATCTCAGAAGTCACAAAGGGTAGGTGTAGCTGTTCATTTAATGCTCTTTTTTGCGAGGGACAAAGAATGAGGCTTAGTTATCAATTCAAATAACAAAATAATATTTAGTTTCTGAGATGGAAATCGTTGGTGCATCAAAAGTTGGTTAGTGTTATGAAGAGTGCTATGTAGTGCTAAAGGTGCCAAGAGGTGAAGGTTGGAGTGGAAAAGCAAATGTGGAAGCCTTGGGTAGGTAAGTGATAGCTGAAATGTGTGCATGATGTGGTTTCATAGGCCATAAGGGTTTCAAAGTGGGCCAATTGGGATTGTAGGTCAAGGTGTCTAAAATTTTGCATACCTCTAGCCTGCTCATTTAGAGCCCTTTCCTCAAGTACATAATATACATTTGTATCAGTAATAGGTTGATTTGTAACATTTTCGAAAACCCACATAAGGTGTACATTTGCCTCATTGGAATTTACATTCGGACTTCCACCACTGAAAATAGTTAACAAAGTGTCATAAATGTATTGTGAACTTACATTATTATCTCTAGTACACGACAAAAGGACTAAACAGAATCTTCCACAAACACAATATCCCATGAAACCAGAATACGCTGTGTTTGTGGATGATACAACCTATAACCTCTGCTTTCACCAACAAAAATATATTTGATAGCCTTATCATTCAATTTTTTGCATTGTGTGTGGCACCAAAGCATATGCAAAACAACCAAAAACACGCATGTGCTCGATAGAAGTCTTTTTATCATGCCATAATTTATATGGAGTAATAGACTGCAAAGCTTTCATAGGACACCTGTTTAGTACATAAGTGATACACATGATGGCCTCAAGCCAAAAAGAATGCGGTAAATCTTGACTTTTGACCATACATCGTGTCACTTTTGTAAGTGACTTGTTTTTCCTCTCAGGAACACCATTTTGCTGAGGCGTATAAGGTAATGTACATTGGTGTTTTATCCCACGACTAGCTAGAAATGCATTAAATTTATGACATATACTCCCTCCCTCGATCGGAATGGAGGGTGCCCATAGTACATTTCGAAACATTTTCAGCCAGAGCCAGAAATTGTTTAAAGCACATAAAAACTTCGGACTTCTACTACAAGAGGTTCTTCATATTAGCGATGCTAGCACTGTGACACTCAAATGTGAAAATCCACGACGTCGCTATGAGTGTCGCTATGGGCGCCACTATATTATTTGTTGCATAGCGACGCACATAGCGATGCTGACAGGGTTAAAAAATAAATCGAGAGCGTAAAAAACTTAGATCTCAGATCTGAGTTTTGACACTCTTGCGAAACAAGTATACCGTGTCCCTCTCTCTCTCTCTCTTTCTCTCTCTCCCCCCCCCCACACACACACATACACACACATACACGAGGAGAAGAAAGAGAGCCAGGAACAGAAAGAGAGCCAGCTATGCTCCTTCCCTCTCCTCTCTCTCATGTTCCCTTCTCCTCTCCCTCTCTCTCTCTCTCTCTCTCTCTCACACACACACACACATACACACACATTGTGTATGAGAGAGAGAGAGAGAGAGAGAGAGAGTTTACACATGCATACACAAAAAATATTTACACACACATTGAATGTACAAAGAACGCACACATACACATTGAGAGAGAGAGAGAGAGAGAGAGAGAGAGAGAGAGAGAAAACAAAGAGAGCGAGAGGGGGAGAAAGCAAAGAGAGCGAGAGAGAGATAAGGGGAGAAAACAAAGAGAGAGAGAGAGAGAGAGAGAGAGAGAGAGAGAGAGATAAAATATAGAGAAAAGATGAAGATAAAGACATATATAGATAAAGAGAGAGGGAAAGAAAGATAGAGAGAGAGAGAGAGAGTCGACATAAGTTTAAGATTTAGTTTTTATATTTAAGTTAGATTTAAAATTAGGTTAAATTTAAGATTAAATTAGATTTAGGTTTACATTAGATTTAAGGTTAGGTTAAGATCTAGATTATGTTAGATTTAAGATTAAATTAGATTTAAGTTTATGTTAGATTTAAAATTAAGTTAAGATTTAAGGTTAGGTTACACTTAAGATTATATTATATTAGATTTAAGATTATGCTAGATTTAAGATTATGTTAGACTTAAGATTACGATAGATTAAATTTAGATTTAGGTTAGATTTAAGATCATGTTAGATTTAAGATTATATTTTAGATTTAGTTATATTAAAGTTTACGTTCACGATTACAATTTAGGGTTAGAGTTAGGTTTATGGTGATCTCTCTCTTCCTCTCCACGGATGCGGCATTAAGTTGGAAAACTTTCAACGACATGATACTCATAATGGAGGTAGACACGTAATGTGCACATTAATACATTAAACAAAGAGCTGCTGTTAAGAGATGTTAAACTGTTGTGAATTGCTATAGTTGAACAAGTGGCAAAGGGACCAAATAAAGACAAGATTATTACCTGGTGGTTTTGATCTCCATGCACCTCTAGACCGAGGGTGTGCGGGGATCGGACATGGCTAGAGAATTTGAGGTAGTTTACAGTGTGATACGGTTTCTTGATTGTGAGGGAGATTAAGAGAGAGAGAGAGATAAGAGACCGAGGATGCCAATAGAAGATTAAATTTACGTTCATGTTATAAGGTTTTTACATTCATTTTGAGTAGTGACGACGATGTGGGGCCGTCCAACCAAAACGCCTATCTCTCACCAAGGATTTAGGGTTTAGGGTTTAGTTTCTTTCTTCATTGTCACCCGAGCAGAGGAGGTGGTACGAGGAGCATCATCGCTTTGGAGCACCGTCAGGTCGTACACTCCTTGAACGTCTCCCTCTATTTCAGAGCGATCAACGCGCTACGAGAGTTGGGTGTCGACTAGACGATCTACATACTCTTCTAGGCACCGACGCTCTAGTGGTGGCGGTGGCGGTTGTTGTGGAGATACCGCCGCTGATGCTTCAACATCACCTCGTAGTCGACGAGGCTCCTTACCTTCCCTCTCTTTGCCCATCCCCACACTAGCCACGACATCGCCATCTACTCCAGGTTTTGCATGGCTATCAGTCGTTCTTGGCTACACACCACTTGCTACTCCTCCGGGAGTCATCCCAGTTGTTGACACTCCTTGCTTTGGGGCCCAGACTCCAGTGGAGACACCTGTCGTCCGTACCCCCATCGAGACACTACCACTCGAGACCCCTGTCGAGACACCCAAGTTCAGGCGTCACATGCGAGAGGACTTATCGTACTCGGTCGACATCAGCGGGGCGACATCATCTTGGATGACGACGGTAAGAAGGTGATCTTGCGCAAGTGCGGCCTTTGCTCTCAGGTGTTTCGACACTACATACTAAACACCTAGAGTGAAGTGCCAAATGAATTAAAAGACAGAGTCATCAGCATGCTACATGACAAGTTTCCCTTGTCAAGTCGGGATGAGCGCTTCAATGAAGACTCGATGAAGGTGCGGATGCGCAAATACTGCAAGTACAAGCGTTTTGAAGTACTGGAACATGACAGATTGGTTGGCCAAAGAAGATTGGAAGAATGTAAAGTGAGCAGCGGCGGCGGGCGAGAATCCTGACAAGTGGAAGCAACAAAAGGAGGCAGCCAAAGTGCAAGTAGAGACAGGGAGCTTGCACCACTTGGGGAGCGGCGGGTGGGCATCATTTGAGACCAATTTGTAAGTGTCTTTGCATTGCCCTTTAGTTTTGGTAGTTATAAAAATTTGTACTTCTAAATTCTAACATAACGTATGTTTTGAATAATGGTCGATGACAAGATGTGACCCCACACCGTACAAGCGCGAGTATACGGGAAAAAAGTGCTTAAATGCCCTTATGGACATTCTCAGTTCTCGCGTCCGCATGGTTAGTATTTCACTTTACTCTCTTACATTTGTTATATTTTAATGATAAGCTAAGAAAGTAGATTGTTTTGTAATTATATGTTTATACTTACAGAAAGTTTTATTGTTTTTTTTTGCAGAATTCAACAGATACGGCGCTTGGACGCGATGAGACGTCTGATTAGACGACGTCAATCTATCTTAGCCAGATAGCTCTAGTTTTCTTTTGACATAGCATGTATAATGAGATGACGTATGCACGTCTTTTTTGTAACTATTCGTCAACGATGTATTTTCTCAATAATGACAATTGTGTTGTAACTGTTCTTAGTTCTCGCGTCCGCATGGTTAGTATTTCACTTTACTCTCTTACATTTGTTATATTTTAATGATAAGCTATGAAAGTAGATTGTTTTGTAATTATATGTTTATACTTACAGAAAGTTTTATTGTTTTTTTTTGCAGAATTCGACAGATACGGCGCTTGGACGCGATGAGACGTCTGATTAGACGACGTCAATCTAGTCGTAGCCAGATAGCTCTAGTTTTCTTTTGACATAGCATGTATAATGAGATGACGTATGTATGTCTTTTTTGTAACTATTAGTCAACGATGTATTTTCTCAATAATGACAATTGTGTTGTAACTATTATATTTTGGTCAGAGTTTAACAATCAAGTGATTTTGCCTATGATGTGTTTAATTTTGTCATTGTATTACTTTTGTCAATTCACTTTTGTGGGAATACTTTTGTCAGTTTTGCATCTTTATTCTGGAAACAATGTTCAATATGGTTGATGGGTGGCAAGGCATTCAGTGCTCTGCCACCCAAAAATGTTTATTCTCGAGCGTGGCTATAGGTGTGGCTATATTCTCGAGCGTGGCTATAGGCGTCTTTATATAAGGTTCTGCAACGTCTCTATTTGCGTCGCTAAATTACGTCCCCATTTTTGCGACGCTTTAAGCGACGTGGGGGGGGGTAAAAAAACCCATTGTAGTTTCGTCGCTACAGCCATCACAAATGCATATAACCTCTTGTAGTGTTCACTTTAAGCGGAAATACCCATACATGTGTGGATTAATAATCAATGAAAGTCACAAAGTAAAGGTAATTGCCCAAGGACGGAGTTTGCATGGGCCCACAAACATCACTATGCACAAGCTACAACCTGCATGTGGCCCTAACTGAACCATCCTTTGGAAACTTTAAACGCTGCATCTTACCCAAAATATAGCCTTCAAAAACATGTTTGGCAGGTGCTTCAAGAGGCAGCAAAGAAGCAACCATATTAGATTTCTGCAAACGCAGCAAACTGACAAAATTCAGATGACCAAAACATGCATGCCAAAGTTTTGCATCTAAAATAGCCTTTGAATCCACAGCCGCATTTGCAAAATTCTGCCCACACTTTTCATACAAAAGTGAGCTTGTACAGCCCACGGTATAAAATGCCAGATGCAACAATTTCATCATCGAAACAGAGATCCTGTATAATACATCTGTCATCCAAAAATTTGACTACAAGACCAAGTCTAGCAGGTGTAGATACATAAAAAAGATTCTTCTTGATCCTAGGTACATAAATTGCATCAACAAGGGTGAAAGAACTGCCATTTGCAGCAGTAAGCACAATATTTTCAACTCCTTGAACTGGATAAGAGGCATTGTTGGACAGACTCAAGAGAGGTGAACAAATCACGATGTGAGGTAATGTGCTTTGTAGCACCACTGTCAAAATCCACACATGTGAATCTGTAGCTGACATGAATGCATCATGGACAGTAGGATTATAGGAACACTCTGCACTAAAAGCCCATTCTGCATCAACATCAGCATCACTATCTCCTTTCACAAGAGACTCAACAATAGCTACATTTGTAGTGGAACCAACATTTGCAGTGGAACCACCCTCTTTCTTCTTAGCCTCTTTGGCCTTCAACTTAGGAAACTGCTTGATCAAGTGATCATTAGCTTTATAATAATGGCAACGCATCTTCTTTCTGCCCTTATCATGAGAATTTCCATATGAATTGTTGCCAGCAAAAGCATTAGGAACATGTGATTTTCCACTCGCAGAAGAACCATAAGAAGTGGCTGCATTGCTGTTACCATCCTTTCATTGAGCAGTAATAAAAGCTTGTTCAACTGCACACTATCTAGTCCTGTTCTTTCTGGAAAGTGACTCTTGCAACAACAATGTGCACAATGCATTAAACTTGACAACTTCAAGATTTCCTTAGGTCATGAGTCTCCAAGTACTAGCAATAAGAGTTTGGCAAGGCATGAAGAACAGTTTGCACAAGGGAATTGTCTGAAATGACTTCACCTACAGAAATAAGTTGCTCATTGATATCCTTGACACCAGCAAGGAAAGTGTTCAAATCATCTTCCTCATGCATATGTTGGAATTAGGGTTGCAGAGAGAGACACACAGCTTGGAGAAGAGGAAGGAAGCTCAAGGCACACAATAGAGAATGTGTTACTTAGTGTGCAATGGACCTCTTTCTTCTTAGCCTCTTTGGCCGTCAACTTAGGACACGACTTGATCAAGTGATCATTAGCTTTACAATAATGGCAACACATCTTCTTTTTTCCCTTCTCACCAGAATTTCCAGATGAATTGCTGCCTGCAGAAGCACTAGGAACAGAAGTTTTTCCACTCGCAGCAGAACCATAAGAAGTGGTTGCATTGCTGTTACCACCCTTTCTTTGAGAAGCAATAAAAGCCTGTTCAACTACACACTGCCTAGTCCTGTTTTTTCTGGAAAGTGACTCTTGCAATAGCAATATGCATAATGTATCAAACTTGAAAACTTCTGGATTTCCTTGGGTCATAAGTCTCCAAGTACTAGCAAAAGTCTGGTAAGAATCTGGTAAGGGATCAAGAACAGTCTGCACAAGGGAACTGTCTGAAATGACTTCACCTGCAGAAATAAGTTGCTCATTGATATCCTTGACACTAGCAAGGAAAGTGTCCATATCATCTTTCTCATGCATAATCTTCGACTCCAGCTCTTTACGCAGCAAAGCAATTTTAGCCTCATTGCGACTTGCATAATGACCAGCCAATATATCCCAACCTGTTTTGCAGATTTTGCTGAACGGATGTGAGGAAAAATGGTGCGCTTCACAGACAACGCAATCAATGCATGAGCCTGCGCATCCTTTACATCCCAACGAGCTTGTTCTGCCATAGGCAAAACAACTCTAATAGTAGTAATCCTTGCAACAAGACTTGTAACATCCTCAACATCGCCTACATCCTCAGAACCAAGACGAACATCAATGCCTTGCACAATATTCCAGATGCCCTTTGACACAAGAACGTGTTGCATCATATAAGCCCACATAGGGTAGTTGTCCCCATCCAACCTGTCCTTAGCAGCAAACATCTTGAACACATTTGTGTTGTTGTTGTCAGCCATGGTAAATACTGCACTTGATGTGAAAACTGCTCGAAAATAGGAGAAATGGAGAGGGAACAACACGTGCTACATAGCACAAACCGTAGAAGACTGTAAGGCACCTATTATGCAAAAAAGGCACTGACAAAAATTTTGCACAAAATGACGAAATTGCCTGTGCAGACCTGCTTGTAGTGGAAACCTCACTGTAATCGGAGAAAGTGAGTAGGCGTGTGCTGGAGCAGCTGACGACTAAGCCCGGGAGGACATAACCTGCTCTTATACCAATTGTTGGAATTAGGGTTGCAGTGTCAGGACACGGGTCCTGTACCCTAAGAACTAGGCTAGGCAAGGACTACGACCAAGGGCCGGGCTAGGCAGTGTGGACAGGGGATCCATCTAGGGCAAGGGGCTAGGAGCCCACCTATAAAGGGAGGTTGGGAGGAGGATCCAGTAGAGCCTAGTTGCCTAGTTTCTTACACTGGTATCAGAGCTCGGGTGGAGAAGGAGGCATGGAGGAGGGGAAGAAGCATGGTCTTCTCTTTCCCTCTCGTGCTCGCTCTCTCTATCTTTTTTGCAAGGCATCCCTCTCAATCTCTCTCGCAGCCATGGCGAAATTGATGCATGGAAGCAAGCACCGATTGCATGGCTCTTCTCCGACAAGGCGGGCAGGGAAGCAAGCACCGTGTGCTGCTGTCCCAAGTCGGGGAGGTACAAACAAATCTTGCAGGACTGTGGGTAGCAACCCTAAGCAGGGAAGCAGCGCGTTTTCAGCCGGCACCAAACACGCACTGCGGAGCTCAGTAGGATCGCAAGGGCAAGGGGATGCAACTTCGTTTCTTCGTGCAGGGTCAACGAGGGCTGTAGACGTTGGTTGGAGAAGATTAACCCCTGCGCTGCCTGCGACCTGTTTCCGCCATCGTTTGGAGGTGAGTTTTCACATACAGGCCGTCCATTTGCAATTTTTTTTGGGCCACACACCCCTTGTAGGGGAGCTTTCCCGCACACAGGCAAACCGTGGACGGCGGTTTTCATGGCATGCATAACCATGCAAGGGCCTCCGCAAAGGGACCATAATTGCATGGCTGCGTGCAGCAGGTTTTCAGATGAATTCAGCACTATCAGAGTTGCAGATAGTCGGGGTGCTGCATTGAGCATTCGAGGACAATTTTCCAAGGAAATCACGGCAAAGCTCCGACTTGTTGTACAAAATTTTGAAAGCATTTGAAGGCACGGCCTTGGTCTTGGCTTCTCCAAGACGATATTGTTGCTCGAGTGGCGGATATGTTTGCCGTGAACACGGACAAACGCCATGCTCATCAGGTTGGCCTTTTCGTACTTCCAAGGATTTTCTTAATCCCTATGTGATGATATTTTGCAGACTTATACATATTGAATTTCCAAGCTTCATCTTTGATGCAACGGCAAGGCCGGTGGAAAATTCGGCTCATGAGTGCAAAGTTGTTTTGCATGGTTGGATCGCTGATCAGCATGGACGATTTCAAGGCGAATGGCAAGAGCCCTGAGTTTGGGCTTGCAAAGAAGCAAGGCTTCTCAACCTATACGACATTTCACCACACTATGTGGTGATGCAGACACTAATGCTAGGGGTGGTGATTGTCATGAACAATGGTAATCAAACCTGGCAGGTAAGAGCATTACAATTCTCACATGGTACCACATTGGTTGTGAAATGGGCAAGGCCCTTGACAACATGAAGTGGAGTACTTATTGTGCATGTGCTTCGTAACTCTCGTATGAAATGGAATGAATGATCACGGCTATCATTCATAATGCCAAGTAGGTACGAGATGCATCACCTGCACATGTTTTACTGCTTTTACATTACGTTTACAATTCTACACCGTCAATTTATTATGCATGCTCGACAAGGTTGACTCTTTTTGCTATGTCATCGATTGCTAATAGCATTTATTGGCAATGAGGCCAGACATACTTATATGAAGCATGGCTTCTCCCGAGTACCTTCATGGAGAACGCTCATCACAAGTTACTTTTTGCTTCAAAGGCAGGGCCAAGGGCCAGTTTTTCAGTATCTCAAGGTGACACACATGGCCTATTACTGGATTTGTTGATGGCAGCAAGTTGCTCGGCATGGCTGACTCCTTGTCACTGTTTCGACAAGCCGACATAGGATGCTTGCCACACAATACTGGTTAATTTCACTTGAAATTTCTCGACAAGGTCGATTATTTTTGTCATGCTATTGGTAGCCACATCAGTTGGCTATTAAAACTACCTGATTTAGGTGAAGCAAGGCTTCTATTTATGCATCTTGCATAGTGACTCACCACGTTTGGCATATGCTACGAGCATACAAACTTAGGAAGGCTTTAGCAAACTGTTTATAGATTATTTCATTTTGTACACGACGGATGTATATGATACAAGAGGGCGTATATCCATATGCGACAAGTTTCTCTCGCACGATAGATTTGGCTATGAGCCATCTTTACGCGAGATTTCCCTTGGGAATCTCATGACACCTGTTTGCAGCAACAACTACCAGGTTAGCCAAGTTTAAGTTTTTCTTATTTTTTCCATGTTTACACTTTGCTTGGCAATGACTGTCATTGTGCAAAGCAAAGTGCTTTGGCAATTTTACATGAAGCAAGGCTTCTCCCTTGTGCCAAGGTACTGCTCAATGACTTGGAGTCAAGGGCATTGACACACAAGTTTGGGAAACTATCCAATTAGGGAATATTCGCTCACACAATCCCTACCAGTTTGGGTTGCTGTCAACATACAACAACACTTATTTCATAGGCAACGTGCCAATGCTAAGTCATTTTCATACAATCATGACCACTACAAGGAAGGTAGGTAAAGATGTGATACCTCTCTCAATGAGCGAGTCATACAGACAGATTGTGGAATGCTTATAGGATAAGCTACAATTCAAGCATAAGATGTCTAAGAGCACACATTCTGGGCACACACTCTACAAATTTAAGGAAAGTTCCTCAGGCCCAGTATGCTCTTCTTTTCTCTCTTTTTCTTATTTCTTTCAAGAATAACGAAACTCTTCTACGAAGCTTTTGATACATATGCTGCTCGTGAGTCAGCTTGATCCAAGGCTAAGATGCTACTCAAATTAGTCTTCATCGGTTCGTTGATTGAACACTATTTTGCATAAGGGCTATGAGCCAAACAGGCTAAGAGCCGATGTCAGGATACGGGTAAGACCCAACTATTGGCATTCTTTGGGTGATTGTTGTCAAGATATACCCAAGGAAGTACACATCGGCGTTAATGGACAAGCAAGAGTCTTGTCATTACGGATATTTAGGGTGTCATTTTTGCACTATAGTTTTCTTGTGTGATGCTCAAGTTGAGTTTTTGATACTCTTGCACTTACATCAGCTGATCTATACCATGGAGTCTAGAGACAACACACAGTTAAGACAGCATGGCTGTTAATATGAGCTAGACATCTGACTTATGTGGATTTCTTGCTCTCACTATAGCACTACGGCGTGTCTATGGATATACTTTTTGGGGTAAGACCCGGCGGGTGATTGTTACATCACCCCATAGGCATTAAGGATCACAGTTTGATCTCTCCCAGTTAGACTTTCAAGAAAAGAAATCATTACGTACACGGTTAACTATGTTGGTTACTGTTACTTGCTAGTTCAACAGTTTCTACAAAGGGTCTTACCAAAGGGTTTGACTATGTAGATTTTAACCAAAGGGGTCCCTTGGTTTCCAGTGCAATGATGTTTGTTTTTTCAGGTAGGGGACGTGCTCCTTTCCATTTGAATGCGGGTAAGTGAACATTACGTTCAAATCTCCAGGTATGCATCTATTGATTTGGTGTTCTTCCATTTTTAGTATGCTTTGCTTGGTTTTTCAAGACGTATAAGTACGCTTGAATGTTACAGAGTCATGCCAAGGGCATGTCGGCACAAAGTATTTTGGGCCAAGTATCCAATCTATCTTTCTGCCTTATGCTGTTACGAACCTACTTGTAGGGTTCAATTTGGCACATGTTGTCACATGGGATACAACATGGTCTAGGAACTCAAGGAGTTCGGTTTAGCCAGTGTGGAGCAATAAATGCGAACGATAAGCTCTTGTGCACATTGATCTATGCGGACCAATGCCTAGTTTGTCACTATGGGGAGCAACGTACTTTTGTACATTCATAGATGACTATTCTGTTCGTCTTTTCCCATACTCTTGTCATGATCTAACTTGGTCACTATGGAAGGTGACTTTGGTAGAGTGTACGTAGTTATCTCCACACACAAGTACGTCTTGTCCTTGAAGGATGTTACTTTTCACACATCCTTATACGAAACATATTCCACATGTGGAGAATATGAGTCTCTGGATTGACACTAGCGCCATTATTTCAATTATGTGTCACGACAAAGTCCCTAGGTGCTGGTCACATCTATTTTCTAGACCACTTTTCGCACGACGTATCAGGAGCAATTTCGTGGCCAAAAATTGTCGGATAGTTAGAATGACTTGTTAAGGTACAGGTACTGCTAAACAACATTACAGATGGTTGTTTATACATATAGCAAGGCTATAAGTTGTTAATGACAAAGTTTCATTGTCTGTACCTAGAAGTGATCAATGTTTCACCTTCTATTGTGATTCAGACGTTTCAGCAAGGCTTGCAAAAGATTGCAACTAAAAGTATTTAGTTTCTTTTCACAACTATTTACATTCCTTTTAATGCGTGCTAAGCGCATCCCAATTTCCATAAGTATTGGCAAAGATCATTATGGATATACAGGTTCGGGTTAGTTTTTGCTAAATGCATGCACACTAGGTGTTACGGGCCCTAGTGTTTAGCAAAGGCTGATTTGGAACGGCATGTATATTCCTCAGATTGCTGCTTATGAAGCATTTTGCACTCTATGTGCACTATCTCTATGAGATAACTTTTTGGTCTACTAATCACCAATAGAGGCCACGGCTCGGTTTGGGCGTTTATAGATTTTCTCAAGTTAACCATGATGGTTGTACACTCCTGTGATTCTCCGTTTACCAGTCATCTGGGACGACTGTCTGTAAACCGTGAGGAAAACACACCTCAGTACTGTCAGTTATCCAAGGGGATAGGTAGATTACAATGAGTAATCTCGTGCTAAAGTATCTGCTAAGAGCATACTTAACACAACGCATTTCTAAATAGATGATTTTCTCCCTATTCTAGAATTTGCTTAAGTACGATTTTCGACTTTGAGCACCTCTTGTGGTGGGGTTGGAGATTGTGTCACTACTTTCATACATCAAGGACATACCAGGTGTGCTGACAAAGCATGTTGGCAAGTAACCTTCATTAGGGATGAACATGTAACAGACTGTTCAAGATACTTAGGCGAGTAGGAAATCTGGCTCACAACTCCATGGAAAGTTACGCCAAGGTTTCCTTGCATTATTCCAGTACTTTCAGAAGATCTGAAACTGGTTATGCCTTTGGACAACTCTTAGTTGTGGTTCCTCCTTTACAGTACTCAAGTGAGTTATAACTGGAGTAACCATTTAAACCCAAGTGACTCTTAGTCGTGGTTACTCCTTTACAACACTCAAGTGACTCTTAGTTGTGGTTACTCCTTTACAACACTCAAGTGAGTTATAAATGGAGTTACCATTTAGACCCAAGTGGTTGCAAACGGACAACAATGGTGAAAATCAAGACATTCATCTTGGTTTCATTGAACCTCCTCACTGCACCAATTATCGGTCATACAGACAACTGGCTCACTTATGGGACGTCAATAAAGAGAACACCAGTATTCTTAAGAAGATGTTACTACTTGTGTTTTTGAGGATGAAAACTCTTCCTTAAGGGGGAAGTAATGTCAGGACACGTGTCCTGTACCCTAAGAACTAGGCTAGGCAAGGACTACGGCCAAGGGCCGGGCTAGGCAGTGTGGACAGGGGATCCATCTAGGGCAAGGGGCTAGGAGCCCACCTATAAAGGGAGGTTGGGAGGAGGATCCAGTAGAGCCTAGTTTCCTAGTTTCTTACATGCAGAGAGACACACACAGCTTGGAGAAGACGAAGGAAGCTCAAGGCACACAATAGAGAGTGTGTTACTTAGTGTGCAATGGAAAGATAGATAGCCCTAGAGTGATGGGCGTATATACAATGCACGTGGGAAAAAACCTCCTAATGAGGGAAAAAATGCCACGGAGGTCCTAGCGTGTTCACACACATCACTACCACATGTATATGGTAACAGCATAATCTTTGACTCCAGCTCTTTACGCAGTAAAACAATTTTAGCCTCATTGCAGCTTGCATAAAGACCTGCTAGAATATCCCAAGCTTGTTTTGCAAATTTTGATAAACGAATGTGAGGAGTAATGGTGCGCTTCACAGACAACACAATCAATTCATGAGCCTGCACATCCTTTACATCCCAACGAGCTTGTTCTGTCGTAGGCAAAACAACTCTAACAACAGCAATCCTTTCAGCAAGATCTACAACATCCTCAACATCGCCTACATCCTCAGAACCAGGACGTACATCAATGCCCTGCACAATATTCTATACGCCCTTTGACACAAGAACATGTTGCACCATGTAAGCCCACATAGGGTAATTGTCCCCATCCAATCTGTCCTCAGCAGCAAACACATCTGTGTTGTTGTCAGCCATGGTAAATGTTGCACCTGATGTGGAAACTGCCCAAAAAGAGGAGAAATGAAGTGGGAACAACACGTGCTATATAGCACAAACCGTAGAAGACTGTAAAGGGACATGTTATGCAGAAAACAACACTGACAAAATTTTGTGCAAAATGACGAAAGCCTGTGCAGTACTGCATGTAGTGGAAACGGAGGCCAAAATGAGCTCGAATAAAAAATATGAGCAGACCAAGCTCTATGAGCTATCCTTTTTTTTTTGACCTACCAACACTCTCCAAAGCTCACAAAAATCAGAGAAAGTGAGCAGGCGTGTGCTGGAGCTACTGGCAACTAAGCCTTGCTAATTCGTGCTCAGGGATCTAATGTCCAAGCCGCAAAACCCAACTAAAAGCTCTCCTTGCTGACCTCAATCTCGACCATTGGATCTGCACTGTAACATCACTGAGACCGCTAACCCAAGCGGAAAATATTAGCAAAAACCATCTGTCACCTTTTCATCGCCTGCACCAAACTTCAACTTGTTGTATCTTGGTGTCCAAGAGTCCGATTGAAGAGATGTCACTTTCTGTCAACCCCACATGATGCATACTATTTGTTGGAACCTGGTTGAGCCCAAGCTGTGTGAGCAAAGAGAGAGGAGAGTTGTGTGAGTGTAAAGCAATGAAATGTGACGTGCGGAGTATGTGTGTTGCGTTACGCTCGTGCAAAGTGTGTGTGAGCTGGGAAGTAAGCAGACAGTGCCTTGCTAGTGAGTATTGTGTTTTTTGAAGATGTTTTCTGAGAGGATAGGGGTGCTGTGAAAACCTTGGGCTATAGAGAGGCATTTTTTGTGTGTGTTGGGTGTGTTTCCCATTCCCCCTCTCCATCTTTTGGTGCCCCCACAGAGGAGCACACTGATTGCTCCGAATTTGGCAAGGAAGCATTTTTTTTGGCGTTGGTAGACATGGATTTGTGAAGCTATAGGCCAATTTTTACGGGTGAAGTGAATCCAAATGAGTGGATTGCAGATTTTGAGTTGTATATGCTATCATTGCGTATGACGAACGAGGACAACAAAATGCAAACTTTTTCGTTGGTGATGCACAACAAAGCTAAAGTATGTTATGAAGCATTGGAAGGCAAGCATGGCCGACTCTCCGAACGCAGTTTTTGCACGATTTTCTGTAGAGAGGTATCTTCGGTCAAGATGGATGCAAAGCTCAAACAAGGTGTAAGTGAAGATTTCAATTTGTTTTTGGATCATTTTGAAGCATGTTGGGAAGAATTACTGGCAGCCATGCAGTTGGCATGGCGACTACTTCAAGCTGAACAAGTTCATGACGTGCCTACATCCTAAAGTGAGAGAGAAGGTGGAATTTGAGAGCCCAAAGAATTAAAACGGTGCAGTGGCAATAGCACGGTCAAAGAGCAGGAAGATAAAGAAGAAGGCACAATTGGCTATGAAGCGGTGGTTCTTACCCAATCTCAGAGCCCTCGTGACATTGCTCAGGAGGAAAATCATGGGAATCGGGGCATAGAACTTGTTCCACAAAATTGGGTGCAAACAACGCATGATTTGTTCGAGCAGATGCAAGAATTGCAACTAAGCCTGGTGGAAAGAGGACAACCCAGAGGAGCAAGAGGCATGGTGAGACCGTCGCCTGGTCGATGTTACAATTGTGGAGAAGAGGGACATTATGCAGTGGATTGCCCCCAATCGCCGAGGGAAAGAGGAGAGATGTATCCACTATTTGGTAGAGGTAGAGGTCAAGGGAATCTCAATGGACACGCCAGCTCTGCTAGATAGTGAGGAGATCCCAAGGGTGAATATTATCGGATGTCGAAGTTTTGGCCAACAAAAGGGCTAGAGGTGAAAGGGAGACAGAGACCAAGAGAGAAACCAAAGCTCATAAGGGCAAAGAGAAGGTATACAAAGGTAGAGAGCAACCTAAGACCAACAAAAGAAGGAGATACCGCAAGATCAAGCAAGTGGAATTTTAGCTAGGATGCGGCTACCCTGAGTATGACCTAGTAAGTGGTGTGCAAAGTCAAAAGGCTAATATCACATTTGGGCAGTTGTTGGCTTTGAACACGAAGTTGAGGAGACAGTGGGCTATGAAAGTTGGCAGGAGGATGCCAAGAGATAAGGGCAATGTGCAGGCAGTGCAGAATATGGCCTTAAGAGTGGAAGCCCACTAGCTGATGTTCTTCTCTTTGTGGATGCGTTCATAGAAAAGCGGATGCATGTACATGCTTACATAGATTGTGGTGCACATGTATGTGTCATGACAAAAGAAGCTATGAAGGAAATAAGTGTGAAACAGGTGTTAAGGCAATAGCCATGTCAAATGTGCAAATGAGGATGGCCAACCATGCTAAAGCTAGGTGTTTGGACGTGGCTCAAGATGTGAAGGTGAAGGTGATGGGTATAGAATGCTTAATTGATATTTTTGTGATGAAAGAAAGTGATAATGCCTACCATATCATCTTGGGGAGGCATTGGCTTTTAGTATTGGAGCCAAACAGGATTGGGAGAGCGGGTATTTACCTTGTTGGACAAAGAGAAAGGAAAACAGATATTGGTGGATTTAAAGACTAAAGAGAACTGTTTCCATCCTATGGCTGCAAGAGAAGAAGATGATACAACAACAAGCTATGAATACGAAACCGATATAGCATATGACAAAGGTTACATGGATAAAGGAGGAAGAAAGTGAGGATGACATGCTGAAGATCGATGCTGATTTGTTTGGTGTCACTAGGAGAGTTCACATGCAAAAGAGGAGGTACAGTCGCATGTCCATGTTATAGGCGAAGAGGAAGTAGCATGTATGTTGAGCGAGGATTTGACCAATTAGGAGAAAGAGAGTTATGTTTAACTATGTGCATCCTATCCTAACTTATTCGCAAACGGAGTACAAAGATTCATGGGTGCAAAAGGTGTGGAGCATAAAATTGGTCTCAAAGAGGGATATAAATAGAAGGTGAAAAAGTTGAGGAGGCTAGGGGAGATTAAAAAAGAATTCCTTTGGTAGGAGGTAAACAAGCTATTGGATGCATGTGTCATCTATCATGTGAAGGAGTTAGAGTGGGTATCCTCAGTGGTCATCACTCCAAAGAAGAATGGAAAGGGGAGATTATGTGTTGACTACGAGTGATTGAATGCACCTACAAAGCGGAACCACTACCCTCTGCCATTTCAGGACAAGTTATAATTCTGCCAATGACAATTGTAAAGGTACATGTGAGACGGCCACTAGCCATTTAGAATGCCCTAGGTATAAAGGTCAATAACTTTAATGTGAAAGGAGGCTTATCTTTAGAGAAGAGGAAAGGGCTCTGTTGTACGTACGCTCAAGCTACAAGCTGCTCCAACTTGTAATCATCGCAGTTAATGAATGGGTAATCAATTTTCAATTTCGAAACTTGCATTTTGTTCCTCTCTCTTTGCTCTTTCCATTAACTGTAGCCAATGTCAATTTCGTTGAGGTTCCGACTACGCGTTAGTGAGCCTAATCTTCAGATTTGAGTGCTTAAATCACTATTTTTAGTCGTTTTGACCATAGGAGAGTGTTCTTAAACCATAGGGCGACATTTTTGGATAGTTCTGTTGCAGTTTTCAAGACCTTTTTCATGATGGATCTTTATTTTGGTACCTTGTTGGATTGCAATCAGACTTGTAGGATAGTGCCTCTAGATGTCCTAGACCTCCTCCTAAAGTTTCATTACATTTCGAGTCCATTCAAGTGCCGAAATGGCGTGACGACCTAGAGCTGTGAGAAAGGACATAGGTAGATTTCCTTGATCATTGTGTGTTGGTTAGCTTGTAGAGTTGTTGTGTTTGCTTGTTAAGGTTCACTTCTTGAGATTGAAGATCTCAAAGAGTCTCTGTGCCCCATCCAAGTCACTTCCCTGAGTCTTGACATTGTGTTAGTACCAAAAAGCTATGCTGCAGATGTACGTAGCGGCGACCCGCTAACATTGGCACCGTTGCCGGGGATATGATCCTTATATGGTGGGTGACCTAGTGCATATTTAGAGCTTTCTTTTTCGAAGATTTGTCTCTCCATTCCATTTACACCTTAGCAGTGAAGCAACTAGACACGTGGTTTAGTGCTTGGTAGAGTCTAGAAGTCGAGGACTTGCTAGATCTATTCTTGAGAAGTAAAGAGGGTTGTGAGCGAGATAGCCAAAAGCATTTTATTCTCCGATTTTCTCTATGCTTTCAGAGTGCTGTATCGTTTTCCGTTTCGACTTTATTTTGTATTGTTTTGTTTGGTTTTGTTTCATGTTTCATTTCAATACTTAGGAGTAGCGTAATTAAAAACTAACACCATCAAAATTGGGCTAAAAGATTGAGGGGAAAAAGGGTGAAAACCATATTTTGGCCGAAATGACCATAACTCTGAAATCTTGAAAATTTGATGGTAGAGACCTCAAAAGTGATCCAAATTCAAAAATTTATGGATCAAAGGCATCGGTAGACTCACTAGAAGCAATCTAGAAAGTTTGGCTTTGGCTAGAATCTGTGGAGGAACATGGATCGTGATCCATGTACCTCAGAGACCATTTTTGGTAAAAAGTGACCAATTACATTGAGCATCAGCAGGATACTGCTTTGATAAGGTTTTCTTGAAAGAAAAATTCAAAAATCATGTGAGATATGGCTCTAAGGGCAAAAACAACAAAAGAGGCATTGCAAACACAAAAGTTGGGTTTTTTAAAATTTTTGGGATCCAAATTCAAAAAGGGGTGAGATTTGGTTTCTACAAGGCATAGAGAACTTGCAATACAAAATTCATGAAAAAATGCTGTCAAACATGGATCGCGATCCATGTACCTTTTTGACATTTTGGGTTGATATTTGACAAGTACATCTCTAATAACTACTGGAACAACTTTGCCAAAAGGGACAATGTCAAAAAATCAAAAAAAGTTGATCAAAATTGCCAAATACAGAAACTAGCCAAAAACCGGGGGCAGACAAAAAAACTCACTTTTGAGTAAGAAAGAGTTGGCCAAATTCAAAAAGATTTGGGGAATAGTGTCACCATAACATGGACTATAAGACGACCAAGTTTCATGTCAAAAAGAGGTGCAATCCATGTACCTCATGAAAAAAATTTGAAATTTTTTGGCTGAGATTTGAGTAGTAGGTAGCTAAGACATAGATAAACACTTTTCCCAAAAGAACCAAATGCAAAAAAGTTGAAAAAAGTGGTCAAAAGAGTAAAAATCAGAACATTGTCAAAACTGCTACAACAGACTGTAGAAGTCAGTTTTGGTAGGGAAAAATTGATCCAAATCCAAAAACTCTTGGTAAGCAAGTTACAAACATCATATGCTATCAGCACACCAAAAATTCAGGCCCAAAAGTGATGGAACATGGATCGCAATCCATGTACCCTTGAGAAACTTTTGGACATAAACTTTTCAAGCCTTTATAGCAGGGACCAACGTGAACAAAAGTCCCCAAAGAAATTTTGTCAAAAAAGTACAAAAATTAGGTCAAAAGTGCCATAAACAGTGCAAAGAGGAAAACCTTAAAACAGACCTAGGGATTGACTTTTGCTTGACCTAAAGTGATCCAACTCACATAAAAATCATATAGCAGGGATTAGTGAGCCAAGGGCAAGCTGTGTGCCAAGTTTCATTATCATCTGACACATAGGTATATGGATCGCGATCCATGTTCCTTTGTCATAGATTGATACCATATTTGCACCATAGCTAGAGCCCATCACAAGGAGACTAGTGGTCTTCTCAAAACTAAATTTAGATACCAAAAACCAAGTCAAAAGCCCTGAACTGCCAAGTACTCTGACAAAGTGCCAGAACTGACCTAACTTTCAATCGAGAGGTCCATTTTCAAAAATTTTGATACCGTAGGATCTCCTAGTCATGCTGAATCTGATGCTATCAAGAGAAGTCAATTTGGTTTCATGGATCGCGATCCATGTACCCATAGTGACAGCTTGACCTAAAACTTTCCAAATCAGTAGTGCATACACAAGGAAACATATCCCCAAGTCCAGTTTTGGAAAAAATTGAGCGAATTTGGGTCAAAAGGGAGCAAAACAGGTGATAGACAGAAAACCGCTGTGCAGACCTAATGTTGGCTATTTGACCTATCAAACCAAGTCCAAAACCAAAAAGACTTGAGATTTAGCTTGTGGACATAGAGTGCAACAAGCTGCCAAGAGATCAAGTCCAGATGTGGTTGAACATGGATCGCGATCCATGTACCTCAACCTCAAAATTTGATGAAAATTGGTATATAGCATTGCACATGACCTTGTCTACACACAGTCAAAATTTGGGAAAATTTAGAGAATTTTTTTTGACAGGGAACATGGATCGCGATCCATGTACCTCAACAGGAGTTGGGGTATCTAACTTGGTGATCTTGTAGATATACTTGAGTACATTCCAAATCTCAAGTTTGAGCTAAAAATACCTTATGGAGACCAACATACAAGCCAAAGTTCCTGTGTTTTGGTCCTGGAACTGTTTTGAGTGTCGTTTCAAGTGTAGTTCACTAAAAGTGCTCTAACTTTTGATACAAAACTCCAAATTGAGTCAAGTATAGCTAGGAAGAAAGCTTGTGGGCAATAGCACACACGAAAGTTTTACCAGGTTTCCTAATTCCAAAATTTTAGGGTACCCAAAACCAGTTTCCAGAGACCAAGAAGTCACAAATTCTTGACTTTTGAGAGACCTCACCAAGGGCAAAAAGGGATAAGTTGCACTAAGCCAAAGTGGGATTGTCAAGGACTATCTTGAGACTTTTGAGTGAGCCTTAACCATGACAAATCATCCACCACTAGGGTTCTCTATTCCACTCAGAGACATGAAAAATGCTGCAATTCCGACAACAGAAGGATTGGGAGAATACCTAGAGGAAAATCATCCTCTAATCAACAAACCGAACGTGAGATTCATCAAAGCCAATGAATCCATGAGAGTGCTTACGGTTTACACTCATGAGGGCTTATATAGATTCACAAATGGGGATCCATACATCTTCTACAGGTGTGTAGAGGCCAATGCTAGAGAGTTGACCACCCATAAGGATCTCTATGCATTCACGTATACAGATGTCAATGGAGTGCAAGTTTTGATGGTAGATAAATATGGACGTGAGTACAAACTTGTCGATCCAATTGACCTAGAGAGATACACATACAAGGGTACTCCAATTCCTACTTACTTTCAGCCAAAAATGATGCCAGAGTACACATCAAAGAGGATTCCACCAGGATTCTCTCCGAGACGAGAGGATAGAGCGAGAGATGTCTTTCCAAGAGACCACCAATTGGTTATATTGGTGACTGAACCACAACGGTTAAGACCATATCAAGTGGCTCAATGTGTCAAGACAAAGTACAGTGGGCCAGGGGATCCATATGCTCATGTTTCACTCTTCAAAAACGTTTTGAGAGCTGAACAGGTTGCAAATTTCCATACTCAATATGAGGGATTTGGGTTGACATTAGAAGGAACAGCCTTGACATGGTTCCAACCTCTAAACAGAGATGATTTTCCAAACATAGTGCAACTCTTACAAGAGTTCCCGTTTCGTAGGCTGCATGACGGCTCGGATGAGCTCGTCGTAGAGATGAAACATGCTCAAGACCTCCTCGCGCTCATTTTTATCACTAGTCCCAACGGATTCCATGCTGGTCGATTTTGCCTGCCATGTCACGAGGGGGGGGGACCTATTAGCGATGTCGCTAATGGGTGGCTAAGCTTTTTTTAGCAAGTGAAAAGCCATGCAAGTATAAAAGAGAACGAGGGGCTCTGCAAAGGGATCGTGTGGTTATTTTTTGGCTCCTCATCTCTTGGAACTCTCTCTCCGGGAGAAGAGTTCAAAGCTCCTAAGCTCCCATTAAAAGCTCCTAAGATCTCATTAATTGCGCTTAAGCTCCCTAATCCATAACCATGCTAAGCTTCTTAAGCTTGACAAGCCAAGCTTCATAGCCAAATCTCGCCCTTAAACAATCTAATCCTAATTTACTTAAGCCAAACCTCTCTAATCTCATAAGCGAAACCTCTTTAATCCCATAAGCCAAACCTCTCTAAGCTCTCTAAGCCAATTCCCTAAACCCAGCCAAATCTTCTAAGCCATCATTAGACATTCGAATCCTCAACCTTAACCCCCATAATCCATCCTAATCTTATTCTAAGCTTGATTACCCATTCAATTTCTCAACCTTAACCCCATAATCCATCCTAATCTTATTCTAAACTTGATTAGCCGTTAAAATCCTCAAACTTAACCTCCATTAGCCATTCGAATCGGGAAGCAGAAGCCAAATCAGACGGCCATTGGAAGAAGAAACTCCTTTGCCTTAGCGTGAGGAAGCAGAAGGCAATTCAAATCAGGTCATTGATAATTTCCTTGATTAGCACTTGGATTAAGCCAGGTTTCATCTTGTAAGGAGCATTAAGCCTCCATTAGTGATTGATTAACCATGGATTCTGTTGATTAACTGGAATTAGGCGAACTGCTTGTTTTAAACTCTGTTGTCATTAATTGTGTCTGTTACACCTCTTTTCCCCGCACCTCTCACAGCCAGGGGCCCGGTGCCTTCCCGGCTCACCTTTCGCACAATTATCCCCCGACAGCGGTGGAAAATAGCCCCTTCTAGGCCTCCCTAAATGGTGAACAACATACCCAAACAACAAGTAACATTGGTGATGGTTTCTACAGAGCAGTGGACAACAACTCCCCTCAACCAGGTGACGACGGTGATCATAGCTGCTGAGCAGCAAAATTTATATGCAAATCAGTAGTGATGGTAGCTATAGGGTAGCAGAAATCAGCCCCAAACAGGTCTTTCTACAGTGGCACTAGCGATGAATAATAGCTTTGACAGGTTGACTATGGTGAACGGTGGTGATCATAGCTATAGAGTGACAAAAAATAGTCGATACGCACCCGCGACTCAATCTCCCTCTCTTCATCAATACGCTGCACATGGAGGAGAAGCCACCTGCTTTGTGATGGGCCCCTGGCTTGTCGCCTGGCTATACGGCGGGAGTTGCCCTCCATTGGATGAGCAAGCAATTCCGTAGGGCGCAATTTCCATGACTTGTAGTTGTAGATAGAGTCACCATCGTATTGCAAGGGGCTCCAATGGCATTAGCATCATTCACATGGTCCAAGAGATATTAGAGGATCCAAAATAAGATGTGGTATTATTTTATGCATGCCCATGCTTGTGACTTACCATTTGTGCCATGCAAACACTCGCATGAGTAGTTTTACATGTAGTGTCTATAGTTTAGAAGGTTTGAGAAGCTTAAAGTTTTTTGTGCTAGCCTTAGATTTTTCAACTATGTGCTGATGTGAGTGTTGGTGTGCATTTTGTAGCTAACACTGTGATAGGCTCTAGCCTCACACCCTTTATTGAATTAGAGCAAGGTGGAGGCTTAAATTTTCATGTTCCTTAGGTGCTAGAGAAAAAGGCTCAAACTTAAGTTCGAGTTTCATGCTCTTACTAACTTTGGACAAGATAGAGGCTCAAAGTTTTACCTATCAATTTGGAGCAAGGCAATGGATCGAAATTAAGTTTGATCCTCATGTCCCTTACATACTTGGAACAAGGCAATTGTTTGAACTCAAGCTCAATCTTCATTCCCCTTACATACCTAGAGTATGGACAAGAACTTAAGTTTGAGCCTCATGTCTTTACCTATGGATTTGGAACTAGGCAAAGACTCAAACGTTTCACACTCCTTACATACGTATAGCATAGCCCCAAGATTTTGAACTTAAACCTTGCTTTAGGTATCAAAGAGACATAAGGTTCGAACTTAAGTTTGAGCCTCATGTCCCTTACGTACCTAGATCAAGGTGGACGCTTGAAATTACCCTTCATACCTAGATGAAGGTTGTGGATTTCTAAGTCCTATGCCCATTATCTGCCTAGACCAAGGCAAAGGAGTTTCACCCTTGTGTTGCTTATGTACCTAGAACAAGGTTGATGCTTGAGTCATGCTTCTTGCATACCTATAGCAAGGTGGATGCTCCTTAGAACATACCTATAGTAAGGTGGATGCTCAAATTCTAAGTGTGCTTATCATGTCCCATTGGTACCTTGAACATGGTGGTCGTTCTAGCCTCAGGCCCCTTATGTACCCCCATTCAATAGTGAGCGAGAGATGGAAGCTTACACTAAGGGGCATAAAATAGGGGCACATAAGGGGCATGAGGCTCAAGCACAATGCCTAGCAAGAGGTAAAAGCTTATATTTTACATTGACCTTCTTGCCTTTTTTTTCCTCAAAAAATGGATGTATTAGTTTGAGCCGCATGCCCATTATATACCCAAACATTCTTCATGTCTATTAATGATCAGCAACACCAAGTGAGGATTGAACTTAAGTTTGAAACCCCTATTTATATGCTACTGCGTCATCTTTATATGGCATTAAGGGTGTGCACAAACAACCATGAGGTGAAACTTAATAAAAAATATATATATTTTAAAAAAAGCCTCATTTTAAAAAATGGAACTTGAATCATTCCCAAAATTCTTAAATATGTCCTATGCTAGGTATGCTTGTTAGCATTCTGGATATGTTGGTCGAAACAGTGTCTATGCTAATTAATTAGCATACTAAGTATGCTAGCTAGCATACCTAGTATGCTAGTTAGCATATTGGGTATGCAAGCTAACACACTTTGTGTGCTAGTGATCATTCAAAGATGCTCACTCTAACATACTGGGTATGCTTGTTGTTATGAGACTGGGCACCCTCCTGTTGTATGAGGTTAACTGCAATTGGGATAGCTAGCTTAATGGTTAATTATGTGTTGTCTATTTGATTTTACTAATAGTGAGTGCATGATGATTTGTAGGTTAGAATTCTAGGAGTTGAGAAGGATGCGCCGACAAATAATAATCCTCTTGGTCATTTTTTAGTTTTGCATAGTCTTTTATATCTTTTATCAAAATGAGCCACTATGGCTGCTTTGTAAGTAGGAGAATGAGAACTCACCCTAAGAGGGTCATGCAAGAAGTAATGTGTTCGACTCATAACTAAAGTGGAACTAAATGTAAAAGAGGGCCCTCCAAATTTTGACACCAACAAGTAATATAAAAAATTACCACCAAACTCCACAAAAGGTGCAGGGAGTTTGGGGCTGCAATCTTTAGGCCTTTCTTGTGTAGATGCCCAAAATTTTCCCTTCCCTCTCTCTTATGCTATGCTGTGTACTCCTTAATCAAGTCTACATCTTCTCTTTTACTCTCTTACACTATTACACTCTTTTATTATCAAGCTTGTGTGTGTGTGTGTGTGTGTGTGTGCTGTCATAGTCTAGGTGTGTGTGTGTGTGTACTTGGGAATTGGAAGGGATGGTGAAAGGTTAACAGGGAAGTGTGCAAGCAAGATTGGAATTGGAAGCATCCGTTCTCAACATCTCCTTCCTAATAGTGGTATCAAAGCTTTGGTTCGAGTTACTCGGCACGGGATTTTAAATTTTTGAAGGAATCCTCGGATTGGCAGATTAATCAGCAATATATTCTACAAATTTTCTTGTCTACAACATAATTGGGTATGTGTAATATTTAATTCAAGATAATTGCTAAAGCTGACGATGTGCAAAGACATGCGAGAGAGAAATCAAGAAGAAAGTGATTTTGAAGAGCTTTGAGAGATTTGGTGAATTCAACTTGACGCATCAGAGAGTTTTGAAGAAGGTTTAGAAGGGCCGTATTTGACATCGTTAAAGAAAAGAGGAAGAAGTGGAAGTGGAAGAAGAGAATTGGAGACTTTTGAAGAATTTTGAGAAGAAGGCATACGAAACACGGAATTGCCTTGTAATTGCTTCCTCTAACTTGCAGTGGGAAATACCTCTTGCATGGAAAAGCTCAATGCTGTTGACCTTCACCAAATTCATCACGATTAGTCATAGTAGGGACTTCTTAGGAACTGGAGCAATTTTGCCTTCTTGCACTTTGGACGAGCTGGCCTGTACAGGCCGCCATCTCCCCAAACCTCCCACGGTGCTATCGTCCTCCAGTTGTGCTCGTTGCCAGGCTTTTTCACCCATGCATTAACATGTAGATTAACTAAAAATGCTTGTTTAAGCACTGGTCGAACGCCCATTAAGCTCCCAAAAACACCACCTACTTAAGAGCTTATTCACCCCCTTTAACCTCCTTGGCCGGCTACCATGAGCAGTAAAAACAAAGAACATATGGCCTCCCATTATCAACCGCATTCACAAAGCCTTTTCAAAATTCCTCGATTTCCCATTCTTCACCTCCCTTTTGGCCACATCTACAACTTCAAATCCATGCATTAATTTGAGATAAACACATACATATATTTCAATGCTATTGGAGCTATACACAATTCAATTACCCTGGGTTTTGTCACTTGACATTACTCAATCGGAGATAAAACCAGATGAGGGAGATCGGACGCTGAGAATTCAATTGATTAGCACTTGATTTACTCAATCGCTCACCATTTTTGACCTTGTCCTAGTACTTCACAGTTTGGGTTGGTTAGACTGGACGACGTCTACAATCAACGAGCTAAGTACCCCTTATTTTGTTATTTACTTTATTTTTCTCATTAAATCCACATACTAAGCATACATTTGTCTTGTCCAAGAGTGCTTGAGGTAAACACAATTCAATTACCCTGGGTTTTGTCACTTGATATTACTCAATCGGAGATGAAACCAGATGAGGGAGATCGGACGCGGAGAATTCAATTGATTAGCACTTGATTTACTCAATCGCTCACTGTTTTTGACCTTGTCCTAGTACTTCATAGTTTGGAATGGTTGGACTTAACGACTTCTACAATCAACGAGCTAAGTACCCCTTATTTTGTTATTTACTTTATTTTTCTCACTAAATCCACCTACCGAGCATACATTATTACTACATAGTCATTTTCTTTTATTTATATAATATATAATGTATACATATAAATATAAATAAATAAATACATAAAAAGAGGAAAAAAAACAATTAAAAAAAAAAAACAGAGAGAGAGAGAGAAAAAAAAAGCACCCAATCCTGACACATTTTCCACAGCCGCCCATGATTGCTGAGAAGCTTGCTAATCTGCAACAATCTTTCACTTATGAAGGCATACAAAGGCAAGAGCTTGAAGATAAATTACTGCATTTTGCACGCATAGAATATGCACCGACACCAAAGCAAAACAAAATTAGCAGAAAAGTCTTCACTTTGAAGGATTTTGATGACACTAAAGATGCTAGCATAGTTCTAACATGGGCTAGTCAATTAGATGACTACTTTCACGATGAAGACTTCCGAACGTGAAATGGTAAAGTGTGTATCAAATCATCGCACCAGTAGCGTTGCACTGTGGTGGAGCACCACCAAACAACATGGTAAAAGACCACGTACCTGGCATGGATTCAGAAAGTTGTTTTTACCTCAATTTTTTTCCACACAGTATAAAGCTAAAGCACAACGCCAGTGGGATTTAATTTGACAAGGTCAAAATGAAGATGTACAGGGCTACACTGATCGTTTTTGGAACTCTTTAATTCGATTGCAAGCTATTGAACATGTCAATCGCAGGAAATTAAATCGTAAGCATATATTTGGCTTAGCACTACAAATTGGTGCTGAGGTAGATATGTTTGAACCGGATTCACTGTCAAAGGCAACTATTTTGGCCCTTAATACAGAGAATAAGAAAGGTGAACAACCCTCTCACATTGAACAAACTGCTAAGGAAGCACAAGGCCATGTCCTATTTGTGAAGCAGATGATTGCTGATGTTCAGCATGGGAAGAGATTTATGTTATATCTAGGCCCCAGGTTGTTGATTCGGGGGAGATGATCCATGTGTTTGGAATGTGTGTTGCATGTGATGAGCTCTTGGAGTCTGCAAGGGTTGTAGGAACCTTTATGCTTCAGTGCCGACATTAGTATCACCCCCTTTGCTTTAGTGCTTTGCTAATAAGCAGGGATCATGGTGCCAAACCTGGTTGTAACATGGTGATCCCCAAGGTGGCAAAGTCTTGGGTTGGTGGGCATCGAGGTGTGAAGAGTAAGTATGTGCAAATCATATGCTTACCTGCACTGAATGTGAGGTTGTTTGTAAGTATGTGTTGTCTTTCTCTGATTTTGAGAGGAAGAGGATGCTGCAACGGCTAGGCCCGGTGGGAAAAAAGAACAGGCAGTCAAGGATGGACCAGATGCCACAAAATCTGCTGCAAGTCATGCATGGGAGGAGGATGAGGATACTGCATAGATAAGGGATGTTCTCCGGAATTTAAAGCATGGTGGTAGGGAAAGGGACTAAGAAGGGACAACATTGTGATACCATGCGGGACAACGAAGAAAACAGTGACTGTGAGGACAAAGATGCTAAAAGGAATAAAGACAATGTTGGAGGTAAAGTGTCTCACATAGAGGAACTGGATGGTGTTAAAGAACATGATGTTAACGAATATGTCCATTGTGCTATGGGCGGCTGGACACTGACTATACTATGTTTGTGCGCTCCTTGCCGCACTGTCGAAGCAAGGGCCTTGCCTAACACTGTGTGCGAGCCAGAGACGGCTCCAAGCACACAACTAGCTTAACTAGTAAGCTCAAAAGAGGGCAATGGTGTGTCACTCACCGCTCTATGCTCCTGCCGTGGAGGATTCCTCGCCGCGAAGAAGAAGGAGACGCCGCTACGTCGCACTCAACCGCTTCACCGCCGTCGTGCCGCCGCAATGCTCAATCGCACTCTCTCTCTCTCTCTCTCACACACACACACACATACACACACACACAAGGACGTGAAGAAGAAGAAGATGGAGATGGAGATGGAGATGGAGCAAGAGCACTCTTCTATTGCAATAATGAGAGAATAAGTGAATTTTAGGTTTAGTTGGCTTTTATATGAGCTCACCCCATTCACACTTGGGCTCCCATGCTTAGCCAACTAATCCCTTGAATGTCCCAGTTAGAGTGCGCCTCTCATCGGCGATCACTCTTACCCTTTTCCTATTGGACTGACAAGCGCGTTACCTGACTCTACCAAATAAATAATACAATGTCCACCGTAGGTTACAACGTCCGTCTCGTAGGTGATAGGGTGTCCGTGAGCCGTGAGGGTTAACATGCCCCCCTTCCTGATGTAGATTCCGTCCTCAGAAGCTATTGAGTTGAAGCTCGTTGGTCGAGGTGGAAGAGCATTTGAGATGAATGTCCTTAGCCTTCATTAGTCACTGCAAAATCAAACAGCATTGCACAGTAATTGCATTTTCATAAGCGATTAAAAAGCATATTCAATTTTTGGTAGACAAATTGATTGGTAAAAGAATTTCAAACAATTTGTCAGCAATGAACATTAAATTGCAATGTAATCAAATGCATAAACAGATGTAAAGGTAAAAAATTAAACAAGTCCGGGGTCGCTAATTTGACGATCGAAAGGCACTAGAGATCGAATATTAATACCATGGGTAAGCTTCTTAATTTTCTGTGGTCAATTAAGTTGTTTAATTGCGAGAGCCAAGTATTCATGTTCGAGGGCTGACTAGAGGCTATATCTAGAAGACCTTGTAGTTAAGCTACCATAAAAGAAATTTCTCATGAAATCATTGCCTGACTGATTACTTTTTCTTTGACCCCCCAAATTCTTTTCACAGTGATTCAATTTTGATGTGTGTGCTTATTTTGTATGCCTTGGGTTTTTTGTTTTTCAAGAAAAAACGCCCATATTGGGAACCTCTAGGGCTCTAGTACCATAGGCGATACATGTGAGTGAAGTACCCAATCAAGCTGAGATTTCTCTTCCAGCTTAAGATTTTACATTGTGTAACTTTGATTTTTTGTTTGTTCATTTTCAGCATTTTAATTTTGTAAGTTTGGGGGGTCATATAACACTGATACACCTCCCCAGGTCATCACACTAGTAAACTCCCTTTATAATACTTAAGCGAAAGGTCAATAGGGTGAAGCCCACTAGAAAGCCCTAGTACATTTCACACAATGCTGCCTAAATCGGATTAAGAACCTAAGTAACCATTGATTATTAGGAAGGCATTCCCCATGGTATTAAGAGAAGATCTCTAACACCTAACTTGGTCAAACTAGCTTAGTCTGACTGCTTGATTTTTAAACCTAGACAAGTGATTATGACAAAATATTACATTGAATTAAATGTTTGATACTAAGCAAATGTGGTGAATATTAGGCTACCAATCACAATTAAAGCAGACAATCATAGATGCAAAAAAGATAAGGGACAATGCTAATGGACAAGAAACACCTGTTTGTGTCGATGGTCGCGCTTGATTTGAAGAGTGAGTCGAGATAAAGATTCCATGAAGGGCCAAATCCTATCAATAGCAACACGCTCCTGTACATACTAGGAAACAAAAGGAATACCTCCAGGAGGCACATTAGTGGGAAAAGGTACCAACACTTATTGAACACAACAAAAAACATAAGGAACCCTAACCTAATTATTTGCACTCCCCTAGAGAGTCAAGGGAATAGGATATTATAGAGGTTGGGGGAAAACCCTAAGGCTAAACCCCTATCCTCATCGTCGAGATAAACAAATTCATCATCCATGAGACCATATGTGCCATCCGTGGAGTCCTGTAAATTTTCTTCTTCATCATAGGTGCCCATGTTTACTAAGAAGGTAACAAGGGTACTTTCTCGCCCAAGGCAGGAGTGGATGACTCTAGCGTACTAGCCATATCTGTACACGCAAATAGATGATGGTTAGAGTGAAAATATTACAAGGGTCGTGTTCTTGTGCATAATTTGTTTTCATGATTTTGTGTTATGGTTCTTGCTCTTTTACTTTTTTATCTTGTTTTTGTGAGAATAAGGCTTTATATATACATTCCCGAAGATTGGAGATTAAGAGGTCAGGGAGAAAGGTTGAGAGGGAAGCAAGTGAATAATGGATATCCACAAACACTCCCCCCTTTCTTGGGTAGATCATACCGTTTGAAATGATGTCTTCACCCTTTGAAACCTGTTGTTCCAAGTTGTTATAGGTGAAGATTTTTGCCAGTAGTTTTCTCTTACCTTAGGTGCCTCATCGAGTTGCAAGGGTGGTAAGGTACTCTCCCAGGATCGAACTTGAAGTGGTTCATCAGGTGATTCTTAAACACTGGAAGGTGTGGATTCCTTTGTAGCTTCATGGAGGTCCACTATTGTAGGTGGAGGCTGTGTAGAAGCTTTTACCTCTATAGATGTATTACATGAGGAGCTAGAAGCTTCATGGAACTCCCCCCTTCCTGAGCTAGGTGGAATAAATTGGTTTTGCCTTGGAGCCCAAACTAGCTCTGGACTAGGTGTGTAGCATTCTGTGATCTTTCCCTTTCCACGGTCTGCCATTGGCTTTAGCGTTACACTGTTTGACTCATATGGGTTTGTTGTCGATAGGGAAGGACACATTTTACGTTTAGGCACCCAAATTTGCTCCTTTCCATCATACTAGCCTTGGGCTTCTAATAGTTGTTTTGGAATCTATCGTGATTTGGTCTTGACTCTCCTAGGGCGTGCTCTTGGTTTTCCGGGGAAATTTTTTCTTGGAATGGATGGGAGGGTTGAGGTAGTTGGAAGTAAGGCCTTGGGGACCCATTGATATATACTCTTAGGTCGTGCAGGTTGAGTACTTGCAATATTACTTCTTGCTGCAACTACAAGTGTTGAAGTGCTAGGTTCATGGGTAGCCGGCAAAGACGAGTTAACCACCTTGGCTTGTGAATGTTGGCTATCCTTCAGCTTTGCTAGAGTTTGCAACGTAGGTGACTTTGCTTGAATGATAGGGGTAAGAGTCGGTGGTTGCGTCGTGACACTACCAGTATCCCAATCAATAGTGCATTTGGTTGCCAACATCCACGTGCGTCCCAGGTTTACGTCGCCTTCCATAGCTCCCGCGGGCATGACTAGAAACCTCTGCACTATGCTTCCATTGTCATAGACAACAGGGGTCTGAAGGACTCCAAGAATAGAAGTTTTCTTTTTATTAATGCCCTTGACTTGCATCGTACTCGGGGATAGGGTCGGTTTGCCTAATTGACACCAAACTCCATAGGATAACAAATAGGATAACAAAAGTGTTTAGCTCCCGTATCTAATAAGGCATTGTATAGTACTTTCCCATAGGGGCTATTTAGCTCAATTGGGTATCGTAGGGGTGGCTCAGATTCTAATGAGTCGTCATATGTGTCCTCGAAAAATGCTTGCGTGATTCCCAGATTAGCCTCTCGTTGGCATCTAAGACATTGTTGTCGTTCTCGAGCCTCAACTCTTGCTTGGATTTTTTTAAGCTCTGCTTGTTCCTTGGTAGCGTTCTTGTGATGGATGGCTTGTAACTCTTCCTGGCTTAGAGGATCATAATATCTTTTGAATTTACTCCCATTAAGGAATCCAATGGTTTCAACTCCATCTAGAGTCTCCACACGAATGGTACCTTGCGGGGTAATTTCACACACTCGATATGGTCCCTTACCAACGTATTTCAATTTCTTCTTTTCATTACGTACCCCGTACATAAGAACTTTATCACCAACCTTGATGTATTTATCCTTTAAATGTCTATCAAACCACTTCTTTCTCGTATTCTTCTCCACTAGAGCATTTCGCACAGCTAATTGCCTCTCTTCATCTAGCCTTTTCAGGATATATAATCGCTGCACTAAGGGGTTACCATCCCAACCTTCTTGAGAAGCTACTCGAAGACTAGGAATGACAAACTCCCATGGCATAACTGCTTCTTGGCCATACACCATCTTAAACGGTGTGCAATTAATAGTAACTTTATACGCAGTACGATAAGCCCATAAAGCTGATGTAAGCTTTAGGTCCCAATCAGGGCGATGAGCCTCAACTGTCTTTGTCAAAATGGAGATGAGAGTTTTGTTGGTACTCTCAGCTTGGCCATTTTCTTGGGGATAATAGGGTGTAGACTTGTGGTGAGATATTATGAATTTTGATGTGAGTTCTTTTATTACTTCATTTATAAAATGAGTTCCATTGTCACTCACAAGTTCAAAGGGGCATCCAAAACGTGTGATAATGTTCTCAAAGAGGAACTTAGCTGTTGTTTTTGCATCCTCCTTTCGCGTTGCTTTTGCTTCAGCCCATTTGGTTACATAGTCGGTAGCCACAATGATATATCGTGATTGCGTGTTACGTGCAGCCGGACTAATCGGTCCTACAAAGTCTAAGCCCCACTTTTCAAATGGTTGGGTTACCTTGATGGGATGTAGAGGCATCCTATCACTTCTTTGTGGATTCTTGAAGCGTTGGCATTCATCACATCCCTTTGCAAAAAGTGATGCATCCTTAAACAGAGTGGGCCACCAATAGCCTGACTGTAAGATCTTTCGGGCAGTCAACTTTCCTGAAAAGTGACCACCAGCTACGCCCATGTGTGCCTCTTGTAGAATATAGAAATACTCATCCTCGTGGACACAACGTCTAAGAACATCATCTTTTCCTCTCTTCTAGAGAGTTCCCGCCAGTAAGCAATAGGGTTCGCATTCTTTGATTAATTTTCGAGCTATATCTTTTCGTAGCTCTTTGTGTGGAAAACCATTAACTAAGAAGTTAAAAATATTTTCACTCCATTTAGGCATTGTCTTAACAATGAACAAAGGAGTATCAGGCAATTCATCATCAACCCCCGTAGGAGCTTCGCCATTAGGGATACGAGATAAATGATCCGCCATGACATGTTTCCTCCCAGGCCTCACAACGGTGAAGTCAAACTCAAGAAGAATTAACAACCATCGTGTAATTTGACCTGTGTAACACGGCTTGTTTACCTAATATAGCAATGCTTGATGATCAACATAAAACACAAACTTGGTATCAAGAAGGTAATAGTGAAATTTCTTTACTGCGTAAATCAAAGCTAGACCTTCGCGCTCTGTAGTAGTGTAGTTCATCTCGGCATCATTTAATTGGCGACTTGCAAAGCTAATAGGGTAGTCCAATTTATGTTCTCCTGGTTGAGTTAGAACACACCCAATAGCAAAATTTGATGCATCAATATGCACATGAAAAGATACATTCCAATCAGGTGTTCGCAAGATTGGAGCACTTGTTAGGGCCTTCTTTAATAACTCATAAGATTGATGACATTCTTCCATCCAGTGAAACTCGATAAGAAGCTTGTACAATGGATGCGCTATCTCGACAAAGTTTAAAATAAACCTTCGATAATAACCAACATGGCCCATAAATCTTTGAACTCCTTTATAGTTCGTAGGTGGTGGCAAATCGGCAATGGCTTTAATCTTACTCTCATCTGTGGATATCCCGTTCTTGGACACTATATGCCCTAGAATGACTCCATGCTTAACCCAAAATTGGCATTTGAAAGGGTTCAATGAGATGTGTGCGCTCCTTGCCGCACTGTCGAAGCAAGGGACTTGACAATACACCGTGTGCGAGCCACAAACGGCACAACAAGCCTAAACTAGCAAGCTCAAGAAAACAAAGGGTGTGTCACTCACCGCTCTACGCTCGCCTTCGTGGTGGATTCCTCGCCGCGATGAAGAAGAAGCTGCAGTCGTGCCGCGCTCAACCGCTTCGCCGCCGTCATGCCTTCGTAATGCTCGATCGCACACACACTCTCCCTCTCTCTCTCTCTCTCACACACACACACACACAAGGAGGTGAAGAAGAAGAAGATGGAGATGGAGCAAGAGCACTCTTCTATTGCACAAATGAGAGAATGAGTAAAAATTAGGTTTAGTTGGCTTTTATAGGAGCTCACCCCATTCACACTTGGGTGCCCATGCTTAGCCAACTAACCCTAGCATGTTCGTGTTAGAGTGCGCCTCTCACCGGTGATCACTCTATCTTTCCCTATTGGTCCGACAAGCCCGGTACCTGACTCTAAATAATACAACGTTTATAGATCATAGGGTGTCCGTGTGCCGTGAGGGTTAACATGCCCCCCTTCCTGATGTAGATTCCGTCCTCGGAAGCTATTGAGTTGAAGCTGGTTCGTCGAGGTGGAAGAGCATTTGAGATGAATGTCCTTAGCCTTCTTCAGTCACTGCAAAATCAGACAACATTGGCAAAGTAATGGCATTCTCTTAAAAAGCATATGCAGTTTTAGGTAGACAAATTGATTGGTAAAAGAATTTCAAACAATTTGTTAGCAATGAACATTAAATTGCAATGTAATCAAATGCATAAACAGATGTAAAGGTAGAAAATTAAACAAGTCTGGGGTCGCTAATTTGACGGTCGAAAGGCACTAGAGATCGAATATTAATACCATGGGTAAGCTTCTTAATTTTCTGTGGTCAATTAAGTTGTTTAATCGCGAGAGCCAAGTATTCATATTCGAGGGCTGACTAGAGGCTATATCTAGAAAACCTTGTAGTTAAGCTACCATAAAAGGAATTTCTCATGAAATCATCGCCTGACTGATTACTTTTTCTTTGACCCCCCAAGGTCTTTTCACATTGATTCAATTATGATGTGTGTGCTTATTTTGTATGCCTTGGGTTTTTTGCTTTTCAAGGAAAAGCGCCCACACTGGGAACCTCTAGGGCTCTAGTACCATAGGCAATACATGTGAGTGAAGTACCAAATCAAGCTGAGATTTCTCTTCCAGCTTAAAATTTTACATTGTAGCACTTTGATTTTTTGTTTGTTCATTTTCAGCATTTTAATTTTGTAACTTTGGGGGGTCATATAACACTGTTACCCTCCCGAGGCTCATCACATTAGTAAACTCCCTTTATAATACTTAAGCTAAAGGTCACTAGGGTTAAGCCCACTAGAAAGCCCTAGTACATTTCATACAATGCTGCCTAAATCGGATTAAGAACCTAAGTAACCATTGCTTATTAGGAAGGCATTCCCCATGGTATTAAGAGAAGATTTCTAATATCTAGCTTGGTCAAACTAGCTTAGTTGGACTGCTTGATTTTTACACCTAGACAAGTGATTATGACAAAACATTACATTGAATTAAATGTTTGATACTAAGACAATGCGCTGAATATTATGCTACCAATCACAATCAAAGCAGACAAACATGGATGCAAAAAGATAAGGGCAATGCTAATGGACAAGAAACACCTGTTTGTGTTGATGGTCGCGCTTGATTTGAAGGTTCCATGAAGGTCCAAATCCTATCAATAGCAACACGCTCCTGTACACACTAGGAAACACAAACAATACCTCTAGGAGGCACATCAGTGGGAAAAGATAACTTCGCTAATCTCTCAACTCTAAAACAGAAACACTCCTATCGTACTAATCTTACCTACCCTCCATCACTCAAGTGATGAGGATCAAAGGTGTTTCATGACATAGGTTTCTGTTTCACTGTACCAGATGTGACATGTGTAGGTCTGAGTCAATGTTTTGACTTTTAAGGTGCATACTCGTTTGCTAATTGCTCTTGCTCTTTTTTTTTTTTTGTGAGTATAAAGCTTTATATGTACATTCCCTAAGATCGGAGATTAAGAGGTCAGGGAAAAAGGTTGAGAGGGAAACAAATGAATGAGGACTGTCAGCAAACACTCCCCCTTTCCTTGGGTAGATCATACCGTTTGAAATGAGCTTGTCACCCTTTGAAACCAATTGTTCCAGTTGGTAATAGGTGAGGATTTTTGCCAGTAGTTTTCTATTACCCTAGGTGCCTCGTCAAGTTGCAAGGGTGGTAAGGTACTCTCCCAGGATCGAACTTGAAGTGGTTCATCAGGTGATTCTTGAACACTGGGAGGTGTGGATTCTTTTGTAGCTTCATGGAGGTCCACTACTATAGATGGAGGCTGTGTAGAAGCTTTTACCTCTATGGATGTATTACATGAGGAGCTAGAAGCTTCATGGGACTCCCCCCTTCCTGAGCTAGGTGGAACAAACCGTTCTTTCTTTGGTACCCAAACTAGCTCGGGAGCGGGTGTGTAGCATTCTGTGATTTTTTTCTTTCCATGATCATTGATTCGTTTTGGAGCTACGGGATTGGGCTCACTTGGGTCAGGTGTTAGGTAAGAGCACAATCTACGTTTTGGCACCCAGATTTGATCATTTCCTTGATAGTAGCCTTGGGCTTCCAATAGTCGTTTAGGGATACATCGCAACATTTTCTTACTTTTCTTGGAGCGAGTGGTACGTTTCTTACAAGGCTTTTGTTTTTTAGCACTAGTTATGGTCACTAAAGAAGCTTTAGGGACCCACTTGTATGTTTTCTTCGTTACCTTAGGATGAGTCTTGTCGGAAGCGATATGCATTGCTTGTAGCATATTTAAGGGTATAGGCATTTCATCCCCCTCCGGTGTTACCCAGGTCATCCCCCTATTTCCCCAAGTGTCTATGGTTGAGGCTAGGTGGACCCAATCCACATTGTCCGACTCAGTCATCCCAGGTAGGATATCCATATAAGGAGAATCTTGGCCAATGTCTGTATCGTTCTTACAAGTGTAACAATATTGTAGTGGGGCCGAGTGAACTGTGGTGTCAGAGCGATGATCAATAATGGTTTTACTCCCTAAGGGGTGTACCTTACCAGTCACCAAATCCACTCTAAGGACAGAGTCTTGGAATTGCAAATAGACATGATTTTTAGACCAATCATGAACCATTTGTGCTTCCCTCATGAATGGTCGTCCTAAAATCATTTCATATGACATAAGGTGTTTAGAGAAATCCATTACAATGAACGTATGTCGTACCTTGTGTCCTAGAACTTTGATCCTAAGATCCTTAAGCATCCCCATAGGTTTGGCTATGGTACCATTTGTCATCTTTACCACAATGTTAGTAACACCGAGGCGGGGTTTTCCCATGGATTCCCAACAATCTTTTGTAACGATGCTAACTCCCGCACCACCATCAAGAATTCCCTTTATAGTTAATCCCTTGGTAGTGATGGGTAGGGTCGCATTAGACTCGTCGCCTTCAAAATACTGCCCTAATTTGTTAATGGGTACCTCAATCACAGACTCGTGTCCATCTAAGTCAAGTGATTGCACATGATTTTCTTCATCAATCATAATCGAGTCAGGCCTATTTGGTTGCGCAAACTGCGGTAATCCCGTTCGTAGCTCTTCGTTAAGGAATGCTCGAAGTGCAAGGAATAACTCAGGATCTCCATACAGCTTTGCTATGATCGTGGTTCGGACCTCAGAAGACATGAAGTCCACTAGTTTGGCAACATTCATTGGCGTTTTGCAGAATGTAGGTCCTTGACTAAGAACTGGTGAGGATGGAATCTCATATTCCTCAATGGGATCAGGTATTCCTTCGTTAAACATCCTTTCCAACAAGAAGGGTGTATGCTCACTTTCTGATGTCCCGTCCTCACTCCCTTCTTGGATGACACTAGATATGGCTAACGGTCTATGGTTCATGTGGGGTGGATGAACTTGCGTGGGAAACACTGTGTCATGAATTTTGACCTGCATGGGTTCTGGTTCTAGTTTCCTTTGAGTCTCCTCCACTAAACCTCTTAGATGTTTCACCTGCTTAATCTCGTCTATTGGGTTTGGGTATGTCCCAATCTTCTTTTTACGATTCTTCCCTTTTTGCCCTTGCGGTTTATCTTGGGGGTCTTGGATTGGAATTGGAAACACTTGTGGTGTTTTCAGAGGCTCTTTATCGTTTTCTCTTATTCGGTTTTCATTTGGTTCCATGTTACGGTTTTCTTTGTCGGTCTTTCTCTTTGTGGTATTGGTTCTAGTCTCCATTGTCTCGACTGAATCTGAATCATCCTCGAGGTCATTCATATACACGGGGTCATCTCCTGTTCCTATGTTTGTTTTGGAACTTGGCTTTGAATTTTCCGTATTCTGCGACTTCTTCCTTCGTGTCTTCTTTTTCTTTTCTTGGATAACTGACGCGGTATCTCTCTCTTCGAGGATATGGCATGGCCCTTGAAGCATGGACCGTGTAATCGCATAAGCGGGTGCGACGGGTGGTATTGGCAATGTCACACTAGCAATTTCGACCAAATTTAGGGGTGTGATTTTAGGCGCATTTGGGATATAGGGGCATTGGGCAATCAAGTGATCTATGCCACAACGATTACATGTGAGTATTGGCATTGCAGACGTGCTCCCTTGATTCATTTGCATCTGTGCAGCATTCTTTTGCAGCCTAATAGGGCACTCCGCTGCTCGATGTGGTCCACCACACTCGTAGCATTGAAGAGGTGGCCTCCTAGCCTGGGTGTTGATATTTTGACCTCTGGATGCGAGAGCAGCAGTTTGATAAACCGGCTTGACTTGTCCCCAACAATCTTCCATGTAGTATATAGGACACTCTTCCAATGTATCAAGTCCGTAGGCAATGCTAGTGTCTATTTCCTCCTCACAGCTATCAGGAGCTCGAGGTGCATCCGTCCAGGCTACAGGTGGTCTATTTGCCAGCATACGTTTGATCATTAAACAATCCTTAGCTTGGTGACCATACCTACCACATGCGTTGCAAGTTCCATTAAATTTTACTCTAAACGTAGGGCACTCACTAGTGCTATGTGGACCTAAGCAAATGGAACACCCTTCTTGGATACATGTGACTATTTTGAGGGGGTCGATTATCCTTAAGAGACTCTTGGATTGCCTTGGTGAGGTCTGTCAAGAATGTCTCAAATACCTTTGGCTCATTGGCAATGGGCTTTGCAGTCATGGGTTCATACTCAATGGCTTGTGAGATAGTGGATCTCGTGTCAGTAGACACCCTCATGCCTGCTATCATCAAGTTGTCCTCTAATTGGATTGCATTGGTAGTGACATCTTCCCAGGTTGTGATACCTCTAATCACTAGTCCATTATAGATTCCTTCATTCCTCAACCCTCGAATGAATCGATCAAGCAGTTGGTTATTGTTGAAGCGCTCATTTACAGGGTAGCGAGAGTTTAAGTGCTTTAGACGACTAATGAAGTCCCTTACTGACTCTCCTTCCTTACGTTCGGCCTTCTGTAGCTGAGATGCTACACCCCAAGGCACACCTTATCGTATGTACTCCTTTAGAAACAACCTTCGAAGGGTAGGGTAGATTGTTTTCTCGTCCACCCTTAGGGTTCTATACCAAAATCTCCAGCCTTCCCACTTAATGTCAAGCTTAAGGCATTGCACTTATGTAGTTCGTTGCGTTCCCCTAAGGAATCACATACTTGTTCAAACACTTCAATGTGTTTCCTAGCATCTTCGTCCCCATTGAATTTTTGCATGAGTTTGGCAATTTGTACTGCCTTACTTCTAGGCTCTCTATCAGATGCATGACGCATATTTTCCAGGTCATACTCCCAATTTTCGTTTAGGAATATCCCATCTAGGCCTGGCGTGCTGGAGGTTTCCCTCGAAGTGGAAGCATTATTGCTCCCCATCGCTTGCCCCTCCGTGACTGCTACCTTGGGAGCACTTGGTTGCTCGGCTGGCATGATTGTTGTCATAGGAGCCTTTGCTTTCAGGGCTCAACTTTGTTCTAGCCTTCGTAGGTTCTCAATTTCCCTCTCCCTTGTTGCTTGCATATAGCGTTCGATCTCTTGTAGTTCGGCAAGACTCCTACCATCGGGTAGTAAAACCTCAGAGGGAGATAGTCCTAAAGGATCAGGAGGTGTAGTGGATGGAACATTCACATGCACACTCTCAAGAAGCATAGGGTCTATTTTAGGCATGAATGACGAATTTCCTTCCCCACTCCCTTCATTTATTTCATTAACCGCATGTTAGGAGCGAGTAGCTCTACTAAGGGTCTCTTTTAAGCGGCTAAACATGCTGGACCCGGGCCATGGGCCCATGGCATGCATGTCTTGACTTGAACTATCAGGGTTTGGTGTAGGATACCCCTCCATGACTTCGTAGTCAGAGGAAGAATCACTAGACGCGATATGAGGATCTTGGGTCGCGCTACCTTGAGTCCCGGCCGAAGGTTTAGAACCTAGGGTGGAGGAATAATGGGTGCCCGCGTAAATGGAGACACTACCAATATGCTCGTGCTCTAACACTCGCCCAGAGCGTAGGTTCATATGACTTGGATCCCCTAGAAGTGTCAGTGAGTGCCCGTGAAGGCTGCTCACCTAGTAATTTTGGGTGTTTTGCAACCCAAGTCTTTTCTTATTTATTTATTTTTTGATTTTTTGGTCCTTTTTTTCTGACCCAGCTATAGAATAGAATGTATGATAGCTCAAAACGAGCGTCTCGGTCAGAGGGACGTGCCGTGCTTTACAGTCCTCCGTTTGGTCACTTTATGCCCTCGGAATCCCTAAAACCGTCAATTTCTAGTAGGGAACTAGGCCCAAATTAGAAAGTCTAAGGGTGTAAGTGGGAAGAGAAGGGAGGAGAGTGGAGGACTTGCCCCAGATGCTCTCATTCCCTCTTGAGGGGGTAGGGTATATATATAAGAGTGAGTTTAGTATATATCATAAGACTGAGGATTGAGGCCTGGGCCTGGGCTTGGGCTTGGGCTTGGGAAATGATCCCGATCAAAATTTTAGTGTAGCCCCCCAGTTACTCACGCTTAAATATTTTCGGTTTTTTTTTAATTTTTTAATTTTTAATTTTTTTGAGGCGACAATCACGCGCGGTTTAGGTGACCCTTTCTTGGCCACACACACTGTCAACACCTACCTAACCTCTCTGTCAACAGCTCACAGACAGCTCACTACCTTATCTACTTACTAACAGTGCTGCTAACCACTAACTAATCTACTAACTAATCTGTTAACCACTCTGCTAACTGCTTACTGACAGTGGGCTAACTGTCCACCTACTTCCTCTCTCACTACCTTACTGTGCAAAGACTGTGTGCAGGCAAACCTTGACAGAAAACTGTGTACAGACTGTGTGCAAACAGAAATTGCTAACTGTCTACCTACTTATTCATTCACTGCGAACAAGCTAACGACTACTAATTGTGCAAAGACTGTGTGCAAACAGAAAACACAACATTATGCAGAAATCACAGAACTTGCAGAAAATACAGAAATTAACAACTTGCAAAAAAATAACTCATTCCTCTTCCTCTTCCTCTTCTTTCCTACTATAAACAACTCATAGGAGAAGCACAAAGTGCCTCTTGGGCTTAGTGTAGGGCGATTCCCGGCAGCGGCGCCAAAAATGTGCGCTCCTTGCCGCACTGTAGAAGCAAAGGCCTTGCTTAACACTGTGTGCGAGCCACAGACGGCTCCAAGCACACAACTAGCTTAACTAGTAAGCTCAAAAGAGGGCAATGGTGTGTCACTCACCGCTCTATGCTCCTGCCGTGGAGGATTCCTCGTCGCGAAGAAGAAGGAGATGCTGCTACGTCGCTTCACCGCCGTCGTGCCGCCGCAATGCTCGATCGCACTCTCTCTCTCTCTCTCACATACACACACACAAGGAGGTGAAGAAGAAGAAGTTGGAGCCAGAGCACTCTTCTATTGCACAAATGAGAGAATAAGTGAATTTTAGGTTTAGTTGGCTTTTATATGAGCTCACCCCATTCACACTTGGGCGCCCATGCTTAGCCAAATAATCCCTTGAATGTCCCAGTTAGAGTGCGCCTCTCATTGGCGATTACTCTTACCCTTTTCCTATTGGACCGACAAGCCCGGTACCTGACTCTACCAAATAAATAATACAATGTCCACCGTAGGTTACAACGTCCTTCTCGTAGGTGATAGGGTGTCCGTGAGCCGTGAGGGTTAACAATGTTGTAAATATACTTTGGATAATAGTTCACAAGTGAAGAAGAGAAGAGCAGCTTGTTGAATGGCTGCTGCAGGGTAACGATTGTGTGTGTGTGTGTCTCGATGTGTGTTGGTGTGTGTGTGCAGTCTTATTTTCTACCTTCTCCATCACCTGCGCACTCTACAAAGTGGTATCAGAGATCAGTTTAAGGAGCTACAGTCAATACACAGGTTTTCGCAGCTCTGGAAAACAACAAAAAAGAGAGGTTTTTTGGTGATAACTCCCTCACCCGAACTCGGAATACAGTGATCCAGGAGTCTATCTTTATGTTTTTGGGCATTCCGGACACATTGGCATACTCAGATTTGCCAAAATCTACAATTTTCTACAGCAAACAACCAGCTCACACAAGCATAGGAGATGTCCAGTTTTGCACTCGGCAGTAGATTTACAGGTTACAGGTGAAGAATTCAGCATTTACATAGGTTTTGGAGAGTGACATAGATCTTTTGCATCATGATATTGTGTTATCGAAGATTATGTTTGGTTGTTGTGGGTACATTATGGACAGCCGCCTATATAAGAAAGGTTGTGGGAAGAAGTTGAGGCGGTTATATTGTCAGATTGAGTACTTTGTGGTTATGTATGGATATGCGGTCAATGTATTTTGGAAAACTGCAGCCTTTGTGAGGGTCAAGTGAGGTTTTTTGAAGCCTTGCCTTGGGAGCTTTGGTACCTTGGCAAGGTGGATTAGGTACTGGAGCGAACCCCCGACTGGCCCCGTGAAAAACCTCATATGTCGTTTACGACTATGGGAAGAAGATGGATGTATGGATATGTGGTACATGACAGCGTATGGATTGCATTTGCATACACGTCCATGTGGACATTGTTTTAGAGTATTTATGCATAGTATTGAGTCAGCAGTCTGTGGCAAAGTGAGTCAGTGGATTTTCCCTTGGCAGTGAGAGATTTTCTGTCAGTGTTTATGAGCACTTTGGTTGAGATTGTCACTTGAGATATTGTCCAAATACAAACGAAACTCTACCAAAAGTTTGTCAAAATCCTTTGGAAGAAATTGAGAGAGTGAAGATGGCAGAAAGTTCAACTCAAGTCACACAGATTGTTGGAGAGAAGCTGACCAGAGAGAATGTGAGGTCCCCACCCGTCGTATCAAACAACGGATCTGATGGTAAACCTGGTGGCCACTAGATCTATAGCGGAAGCAAACAAAATGGTTCAGGGTTCGACTAGCGGACGATCTCTCATCACAAAGTGAGTCGAGTTCGAGCCTACTAGCAAGGAGATCTAGCTCCACCTCGCAGGGGAAGCGTATTTAAACTATCTAGCGATCCTATGACCCACCTTCCAAGAGGAGCGAAGCCTCGAGTGCCTTTTTCCCCATGTTTCAGAGGCACGTACTCTCGAGAATTCCCCGCTCTAGGGGCAATGAGCATTACTAATATCGAGTAAGCACTATGGGGATAGAGAGTTCCCGACCAATCGGGACCACCCATCTCGTAGGCATTGGCAACCTGAGCCAAGCCCCCACTTTCCACCCCCACACTCACACTTCATCGTGTGACCTAATTACTACCACAAAGGTTGTTCAACATAAATATTCCTTGTTTAATTTCGAATCACATGGTTCGTTAAAACAACCCTTCAACCAGTATTGCAAACAACACCAAGACAGAATTCTAGTAAAAATTATACTCAAACTTATTCATAAAAATTCCAATGTTCTGGAGGTACAACATCCCCCCTCCAGCGAGAGTTCACTCCTCCCGTTGTCGCCTAGCTGCCCATACAACTAGGTATGTCCACCGCATAGAAAGCACGTCATGGACACTCCCACCGCATAGAAAGCAAGACGTGGGTTCCCACCGCATAGAAAGCAAGTCGTGGGTATCCACCGCATAGAAAGCAAGTCGTGGATTCAAGAGCCCTTAACGAAGAACTCTACCCCCTGTGATCAGTAGGGGGGTCAGGACTGATTCAACATTGGAAATAAAATGAACATGTCGAGCTAAATTTTCCCTAGCAAACATTCTTTCCTCTTGCAAACAGCATACCCATCAATCATTTCTTTCCTACTTTATACTTAAATGTACTATGCATTCAATGACGAGGTTTCCGTCGGATTTCTCCAACATGTTTGGGGATATGAGCATTCCTAACTAGCGTATGCAATGTTAATTTAAACAACTTGAAAAAAAATATGATCTACCTCTTCCACTTCTTCATCGATGGCCCGTGAGATGGCCGATATTTGCTCGTCCATGGGAGCCTTCCCCTTTCCGTTGACATTACTCGTTCCTGCTTCGCGATCATGGGCACCACCGAAGCGCGTCCTCTTAACCGGGGCCATTTCTCACTACTTTAAATGATTAGCTTGGAGAAAGAGCTAAGGTTCACAAGCATCATAACGGTCCAATGGGTAGATTAGTGACATCAATTAATCCCTCCTATATGAGAGTCTAGATTTCTTTCATAAGCAATCATTAAGGATGGCACATAATCCTATGGGAACCGGCTCTAAGATAATTACTCGGCTTACATGATTAAGAATAATAGGATTTCACTAATGGAATTATCAGAGAGATGAATTAAGTATGATTAATCTCTTTCCTAGCAATTAGAGGGTGCAGAGTCACCGCATGCATAGGTGTGAGGAAAAACCATCTCTTAGAGACTTAATGACGGATTAATTTCTCCTTAATTACGTCTTAATGCATAAGAAAAAAATGAATTCAATTTAACTGCAATGTTAATGAGTGATTACAATAGTGATTCTCTTCAATCTGCACAAATACTAGCTTACCGATTAATTACTATGCTATCTAGAGAGAGAAGATTCTGATACTTATGCTCTAATCATTAATCAAGAGTGAAGAATGGCTGATAATTCAGCTATGGAATGATGATTACATAATAGAGTACGAATAAGGAGAATTTAGAGAATAGTCATAAAGATTTTCGGCTAGGTATAGGCATAATGTACGAGAAATTTTGATGGTAGAGAAAGAGATTTTCAGATGGCATTAATTAAACTGTCGTTACCGTGATTAAGAGCTGGTAATCTTCTTGATTTTCTGAACTAATCGAGCCTCTTGAGATAAAAATTCGGCAGCACGTCCCTCCTAGCTTCTTCTTCAATAGTTGTGTGATTCGGCAGCACCTCCCCAATGTATGTGGGTGTGTGTGTATGCACTGTGTGTGTGTGTGTGTGTGTGTGTGTATGCAGGTCTTTAAATAGGCTCTTACAAGCTGAAAATCGATCTGGGTTGCTAAATGCATCTAAGAGCTTCTCCAGTTAAGCATGGCAAGTCCAGTTCTCTGCCCACCAAGTGTCAGGTTGGCTTGGTTAACTGGTTCTGAGACTGAGTTGCAGGCTTGGCAGCTTCCCCAAGACTCCCACAAAGCAAGAGGGCGCCCCGTAGCTGCTAAAGCTGATCTGGAGTGGCCTGGGACCTGTTCCCTCATAGTCCCGGGCCCCCGGTACCTCCCCGGACAATTTTTAGGAAATTTGGTTCTAGGCTAAAACGGGTCATACGAATCGGATTTTGATGCCGTAAATTGCCATACGAAGCTCTAACTAAGGCGTACTGGCCCGAGTACCTACCATATTTAGCAGCCCCCGGGGTCCGAAAATGCATTTTTTTCAAATTCGGGGTACGGGTGCAGATTTTTGAGACGGTCAAGACTGGACGGGTCGGGTGACCAAAAACTTACTATTTTTGGAAATTTTTCACAAAAATTATTTTAATTCACATTTTCAAGCTTTATAACATTCTAAACATCATGGCACTGACAGAATTTGGAAAACTGCTAAAAATAGTAACTTTTTTCCATTATGATCATTTCATGGTACAAGGGTGCTCTTTTTGGTTGGGGTCAGAGACCTTACAGAGAACTACAGCATATGGTCTTACAGGATGGAGAACTTTATCATGGGCAAAGGTTTATGGGATTATATTACAGGTGAACAAGAGTGTCCCGAGGTTGGTTTGGAACCAAATAGAGAGAATGTTGAAGCACATAAAACATGGCAAGAAGGAGTAGAAGCTTACAAGAAGTGGATCGAGAATTCAAGAAAAGTGATGCATTGGATTTCACTATGCATGAGTGACTTCTTTATACCACATGTGAAGAAGGCTCAATCTCCAAAGGAAGCATGGGAGATACTAGCAAGAATGAACAGCTCCAATACAGAACCACGAAAAGTTCACTTGAAGCAAAGGTTACATTGTGTATGGCGAGGAAATAGATCCATATCAGATTATGAGACAGAGATAAAGCAAATACAGGAAGATCTTGCGAGCATTAATGTTGAAGTTCCAGATGATGACTTAGTTTCAGTGACATTGAATGGTTTGGGACCGGAATACAAGTCATTGGATACATCTATATCTGTTCGAGGACACATGCCTGATTTTGAAGAGTTAGTAAACCTTTGTTTGCAAGAAGAGGTGAAGTTAGGCAAGTCAGGTCCTTCTACATCAAATAAAAATTCCAGAGATCAAGTTTTTTACTCTAGAGGTCGTGGAAACAATACAGGTGGAAGAGGAAACTATGGTCGTGGAAACAATGCTGGAAGAGGTCAATAGCAAAACCAACAAAGTCAAAGTTACAATGATTATAGCCAAAGAGGCAGGGGGAGAGCCCGAACCCATGGACGTGGAGGTGGATGATTTGCACATCCTCAAAGAGATGGATATTGTAGCAGATGTGGCATTTATGGTCACTTTGAAAGAGAATGTTACACAAGGCTAAATCAAAATCGTGATCGTGGTAGAAGAGGCCGAGGTTATGGCAGACATGAAGGAAACTTTGCTGGATACAATCCTCATGATCAAAATATATATGACAATAAATCGAGTGGACATTTATTTCCTATGGAGCATGTTGTTGGAAGCATGGTGGAGCCACATCATATAGATGATTGGTATTTAGATAGTGGTTCCACAAATCATATGACATATTATGGTGAATGGTTTGACAGAAAAGAGAAATTAGAAGAGGATGAGTTTGTCGCTACAGGTGATGATACTATGCATTGGATTACACAAGTTGATTCAGTTCCATTTCTAGAAAAAGACGAGACATACAACACATTGGGAGATGTTCTATATGTACCTTTAATCACAAAGAATTTAGCATCAGTTGGACAAATGACAGATCAAGGGTTGCAAGTCCGTTTTAATCGTTATGGTTGCTTCATAGAGGAGTTTCACAAAGGCAGACTAGGCAAGATATTGGCACGTGGAAGAAAGAAAGGTCGCTTGTTCTCATTGGAAGCTGGAGATCCATGTTTACACAGTGGTATGTATGCAAACAAATCAGCCACTCAAGATGATTGGACAGAGTTATGGCATAAGAGGATTGGTCATGTCAATTTTAGAAGACTAAATCATATGCAATCAAATCAAATTGTACGTGGATTACCAAAGTTTGGAAGATTGAATTTTGATCATGTTTGTGAAGCTTGTCAATTTGGAAAGCAATCTTGTTTACCATTTCCAAAGAGGGGGAGAATTAGCCAAAGTCCTTTGGAAATTGTTCATTCAGATATTTGGGGACCTTGTGATCATGCTACACCGAATGGTTGTCAATATTTTATCACATTCACGGATGATTACAGCACAATGACATGGGTTTACTTTCTAAAGGCAAAGTCAGAGGCATTTGAGGTATTCTTAGAGTTCAAAGTTATGGTTGAGAAAGAGAATGGTTATCAAATGAAATGCCTACGTATAGATGGAGGGGGAGAGCACATGTCACACAGTTTTGATGATTACTTACGTGAACAAGGCATAAGAAGACAGATTACTTGCAGATACACACCACAACAAAATGGAGTTGCTGAAAGAAAGAATAGAGTCATAGCAGAGATTGCAAGAGCCATGATGAATGAGATGAATATGCCATTAACATATTGGGTTGAAGCAGTTCATACAGCAGTACACATTATGAATCGAACACCAACAACTGCCATTCATGAAATTTCACCTTATGAGAGACTTTATGGGATCAAGCCAACAGTTTCCTACATGAAAGTTTTTGGATGTGTTTGCTATGTTCATGTGCCAAATGAAGCAAGAAAGAAGATGGAGCCAAAGGTAGTGAAGTGTGTATTCTTGGGCTATCCAGTTGAAAAGGAAGGTTACAAGTGCTATGATCCTACGACAAGACAAGTTTATGTCAGTAGAGATGTCAGATTTTGTGAGCATGAACCATGGTATAAACCAAAGCCAGTGATGATAGAAGATGAGTATGAAGAGCAAGAGAATGTGCGTCATGTTGTTGATAAGCCAGGACCATCAAAAAGAACTATTTCAGGACCACATATGGCAGAGGAGAGTACAGGAAGTGTCAACCCATGGAGCGGTCGTTTGCGAGATAAGAAGCAAGATGAGAAAGGCAAGAAGAAGTGGTTGAAGAGAGTTCTTGAGATGAAAGCCTCAATGAAGAGCATGGTTTACCACATTTGAGGACACTTGGCAGTAATCATATTGAGAAATATGTACCCCCATATGCAAGAGATGAAGAGAAGAGTGCACCACAGTTGAGAAGATCATAGAGGGTGCGTTATCCAGTTGATAGATTGACATACAACGGTTACATGCGTACACATTATGCATACATGGTTTCACGTGTGCAACATAAAGAGCCTACATGTTTTCAAGAGGCAATTGGAAAATCAGAATGGGATTCATCTATGGATGATGAGATGGATGCTCTTGTGAAGAATGACACTTGGGATTTGGTTCGCTTGCCAAGTGGAAAGAAAGCAATTGGTTCAAAATGGCTATACAAAGTCTAGTGCAAGTCAGATGGTAGTGTGGAAAGATACAAAGCAAGGCTTGTTGCTAAAGGTTATGCACAAACAAAAGGTCTTGATTATGATGAGACATTTAGTCCAGTTGCAAAGATGACAACAGTCAGATTGGTGATAGCAATGGCAAGTATGTTCGGTTGGAAGTTACGACAAATGGATGTCGATAATGCATTCTTGAATGGTGACTTGGAAGAAGAAGTTTATATGATACAGCCTGAGGGTTATCAACATCCAGAGTTTCCATATTATGTGTGTAAGTTGAAGAAAGCATTGTATGGTTTGAAGCAAGCATCTAGAGCTTGGTGTGAAAAGATAACCAGATTCTTGAAGAAGATTGGATTTATACAGTCTACTGCTGATCACTCATTGTTTTTGAAGCATGTTGATGGAGAGATCGTTGTTATTGTTATCTATGTTGATGACTTGATTCTCACTGTTTGCATGTCAAGAAGAGTTTGTTGAGACAATTCAACATGAAGGACCTTGGTGAGTTGAGATATTTCTTGGGAATTGAAATTGTCAACACTTTATTAGGAATTTGGATGATACAAAGATGATACGCATTGGATATGCTTGAGAAGTATGGAATGACATCGTGCAAGCCGGTTGATACACCTCTTGATCAAAATGTGAAGTTGTTTGATGATGGACATTACATTGAGGATGGCACTATGTACCGCAAGATGGTTGGAAGCCTTATTTACTTGACAATAACAAGGCCAAATTTGAGTTATGCAGTGGGTGTTGTGAGTCAATTCATGCAAAAGCCATGTAAAAGTCATCTTGATGCAGTGAGACGGATTATGAGATATGTGAAAGCCACTGTTAGTTATGGAATGTTTTATGAAAAGAATGGGAAGCTTTGTCTTTATGGTTACATAGATGCAGATTGGGCAGGAGATTTTATGGATAGAAGATCTACAAGTGGTTATGCATTTTCCATTGGAAATGGTATGATAAGTTGGAGTAGCAAGAAGCAATCAACTGTAGCATTATCAAGTACAGAAGCTGAATATCGTGGAGCAGCTTCGGCAGCATGTGAAGAGTCATGGTTGAGAGTACTTATGGTAGACTTTGGTTTTGACTTTCTTGACAGTGTCATTATATATTGTGACAATATTAGCAGCATCATGTTGACAAAGAATCCAGTTTACCATGCTCGCACTAAACACATTGAAGTACATTATCACTTCATTAGAGAAAGAGTTTTGGCAAATGAGATTGATTTGGTGTATGTGAAGACAAATGATCAAGTTGCGGATATATTCACAAAAGCTCTTGGAAAGGAGAAGTTTTGCTACTTTCGTGAAGCATTGGGAATCCATCATATGCAAGCTCACTCTGAGCTTGAGGGGGAGTGTTAAAGAACATGACGTTAAAGAATATGTCCATTGTGCTATGGGCGGCTGGACACTGACTATACTGTGTTGTAAATATACTTTGGATAATAGTTCAAAAGTGAAGAAGAGAAAAGCAGCTTGTTGAATGGCTGCTGCAGGGTAACGATTGTGTGTGTGTGTGTGTGTCTCGATGTGGTTTGCTTGCGTAGTCTTATTTTCTACCTTCTCTATCACCTGCGCACTCTACAGATGGATCACATGCTACTGCCAAGGGGCTTGAGGATCGAGTCACTAGCGAGGACAAGAACAGGCAAAGGGAAGGTGCAGGGGAAGAGGCCACTATGGGGGAGAGGACAAGGAGGGGGTTGAGGGGGAGGCCAAGAGGGGGGTGAAGCCAGGGATGGCAAATGTGCAAAGGATGCCAAGAAAGGGGATGACGGGGAGGCTAGGAAGGGGGAAGAGGCAAAAAAGGAAAAGGCAAGCAATGAGATGAAGGGGAACAGGCCCGAGGATGCCAAGAAGGAAGTGGAAGTGGAGAATGCAAAAGTGGACAGTACTGATGGGAGTACGGATCCTGAAGCTGAAGATGCTGTGCAAAAGATGTCAGGTGATTCCACTGATTCGGTGACCCTGTCGGAGCTTTTTAGTCTGCAAAGAAAGAAGCACAACCGCGCCCGTGACCAGTTTTCTCGTGCATGCAAGCTGTAGCCCTTCTCATACGCTTATGTATTTTGCACAATGTGCTTTTCATATACCAATACAATCAACTTCTGGCCTTTGTCTTTCATCAATTGTGTTCCAATGTAATTGTTCACTATGTTACAATACATTTTTCTAATGTTACTGCTCACTATGGTACAATGCACTTTTCCAATGTTACACTTCTACTGTGAAATATTGTACCACAATATGATATTGTATAGTACAAAGGAGTTTCCCAATGTTACATTTCTACTGTGCAATATTGTACCACAATATGATACTGTATAGTACCCAATTTGGTACTTTGGTATTGTATAGTATCAAAATTGGTACAATATAGTATTAGATTTTGTACAATACAGTATCAAATTTTGTACTTCTTGTGTCATAGTGGTGCTCTATTTTTTATATAATGTTTGCATTGTATATTTGCCACCAGTCATTTGGATTGTTGGTATTGTAGTAAGATCTTGGTGGCAAGATGAGACACAACCAAACACAACACTTGCGGCTGATCTGGCTGCTAAACCTGGCCGGCTGATTGTGCTTGACCTTAATGGGATCTTATTGACAAGCTACACAGAGATGCCAGAAGGCCTTTGGGTTTTGACGGATGAGCACCAACCATGGATCGTCCATGTCAATAGCTCGCTGGTTTGTTGTGTAAGGTCTAATGTTGATGAGTTCTATTAACCCTCACGCACATTCCTATCACCTAAGACGGACGCCATATTATATATTTGGTAGAGTCAAGTACCGGGATTGTCGGTCCAATAGGAAAAGGGTAAGAGTGATCGCCGATGAGAGGCGCATTCCAACTGGAACATTCAAGGGATTAGTTGGCTAAGCATGGGCCCCCAAGTGTGAATTGGGCGAGCTCATATAAAAGTCAACTAAACCTAAAATTCACTCATTCTCTCATTTGAGCAATTGAAGAGTGCTCTTGCTCCATCTCCATCTTCTTCTTCTTCATCTCCATGTGTGTGTGTGTGTATGCGAGAGAGAGAGAGAGAGAGAGAGAGAGAGAGAGAGAGAGAGAGAGAGAGAGAGAGAGAGAGAGAGAGAGAGAGAGAGAGAGAGAGAGAGAGAGAGAGAGCGATCGAGCATTGCAACGATGACACCCCGGTAGGGAAGCGGTTGAGCATGGCGTAGCGGCATCTCCCTCTTCTTCGCAACGAGGAATCATCCATGACAGCAAGCATAGAGCGCTGAATGACACACCATCGCCATCTTTGAGCTTACTAGTTTAGGCTAGTTGCGTGCTTGGAGCCATTTTTGGCTCGCACACAGTGTATTGGCAAGTTCCTTGCATTGACACGTACAACAGACGCGCACATTTTTGGCGCCGTTGTCGGGGAATGCCATACACTAAGCTTGAATGGCACTCTGTGCTTCTTTTGTGGTGCACTTTCAATTGTAGGAAAGGTAGGGAAGAAAGGTGTGTCTGTTGAGAAGAAGGATTTTGTTTTTGCTACTATGTATTTCTTTGTTAATGAAGTTTTGAAAGATAGTGTGTTTTCTCTGTAATAAGGTGTTAGTATTAACGTTGTTAGTTCTATGTAATGTAAAGTACAGTAAGTAGGAAGTAGATCTGTTAGAGCTAATGAAGTGTGTTAGTGTGTAACAGTAGGTGTATTAGTTGTAAGTAGGTAGGTAAAGTGTGTGTGTGCTCGCGCGCAGGCTACGATGACCTTATTCTTAAAAAAAAATAGAATAAAAAAAGATTAAAGGTAGGACCAGGATCGAGAATATCTCCCAGACCCAAGCCCAAGCTCAGGCTTAGGCCTCAGCCGCCCTTTAAAATTACGTATTTTAGCTTCACACGTAGCTAAAAATTGACTTTTTTGAGGACCAACCAAGCTTCAGGTGATCGAACATTGTGCTGTAAAGCACACAACAACCCTCTGAGTGATACGCTTGTTTTGAGCTATCACACACTTTAATCAAAAACCTGATCATTAAAAAACATGAAAACACGAGTGAAAACGGACGCCTAAAAAAGTAAGCAGTTAACCTTGGAGGTTATTTGTCGACGTTCGTAGGGTGCCAAAGGCACATGCATCTACGCTCTGGTCATGTGCTAGAGACGGAGGAACTAGAGATAATTTTGACTTACGTGAGTTCTCAATATCCACCTACCTTAGGTTCTAGGCCCTCGGCGGGGACCCAAGGTAGTACAAACCAAGACCCGAACATAGCGGCTAGTGACTCTTCCTCTGACTACAACGTCATGGAGGGTTTCCCAATGCCTAATCCCGATAGCTCAAGCCAAGACATGCATGCCATGGACCCGCGGTCCGGGCTGAGCGTGCTTAGGCTCTTGAAGGAAACCTTTAGTAGAGCCACTTGCTCCGAACATGGAGCTAATGATATAAATGAGGGGGGTGGGGAAGTAAGTTCTCCATTCATGACCAACGTAGACCCTATTCCCTCTTGACTGCACCTCTTGACTCTTCAGAGCTATTCCCCTCCGAGGTCATATTACCCGATGGTAGACGCCTTGCCGAAGTGCAAGAGGTTGAGAGAAACATCATTGCGGCTAGGGAAAAGGAAGTCGAGAGCTTACGCAAGGCGGAGCAACAAAGAGAGTTAAAAGCAAAAGCTCCTATGTCAATATCCTTGCTAAGAGAGCAATCGAGTGCTCCTCACTTTGCAACCGCTAAGGCCCAACCCCTAGAAAGCAACATTGCATCTAGCTCAAAGGACACCCCTAGTACCTCAAGCCTAGATGGAGCATTCCTAAATGAGAATTGGGAGTACAAACTACAAATGGAAACTTTAACCGACCTATACATAGTTCACACCTATCACGTGGATTGGTTAAATGTACTACAATCCACAATGGGAGCTACTAGTGTGGAGGATCAACAACAAAGAGTTTGTAAGGTCATCCATAGGGTCATTTAGTTAGAGAGACAGAACAAGGGGATCAACATGCCTTCAACGTGTCTCATGAGATTCTTGGATACAGGAAAGGCTAAACAACCGACCTTATTGCAAATGGAGACTCCCTCGATAAGTCCGATGGATCCTCCATATGTTGTTTCGCCAAAGGTCTCAGTGCAATTTGAGCCCACAAGTGATAGCTTTACCTTTCCAAGTCTAGTTCATCTTTCCCTTGATGACACCATGGCTACCATACCTACCCCAATGATGGGCATGCCGAGAAACACGCCATGGACTTCATTTGTTAATAAAGCACCACTACATGGTATCTCAATGCCTGAAACAGTACCTACAAGTGTGTACCAATCATATACACCTATGGGTCATTGTACTCATGTAGTTCCTACCCCTCCCATTGTTTCAACTACCTATGCTCCACAACCACAACACCCAAGTTCTTATTTCCATGGGACCGTCACATCCGATGTCTACTATGCCTAGGGACACACATATGAACTTTGGGCCACCACATGACACAACAATGTACCAAACGTGGAATCCAAGGGCTTCCTATGTGCCAAGCCCAATGCCAATACCTACTCCACATGTAGTCTCTGGAGAACCTTCACCCACGGTGCCTGCTCACTTAGGTGACTTGGCAACATTTGCTCAAGCTATTGGTTGATCTATTGCTGAGAATATGCGTAACATGCCTGATAGAGAGCCTAGAAGTAAGGCAGTACAAATAGCCAAGCTCACACAAAAATTTAGTGGAGGCGGGGATGTGAGAAAGCATATCGAAGTGTTTGAACAAATACATGATTCTCTAGGAGAACACAATGACGTGCATAAGAGTAATGCTTTAAGCCTAACCTTAAGTGGAAAGGCTGGGGATTGGTATAGAACCCTAAGGGTGGAAGAAAAAACAAATTACCCTACTCTTAGGAGACTGTTCTTAAAAGAATACATACTAGAGGGAGTGCTTTGGGGTGTAGCCTCTCAGTTCCAGAAAGCCCAACGAGAAGGAGAGTTGGTAATAGACTTTATTAGTCGCTTGAAGCATTTGAATTCTCATTGTAATCCAAATGAGCACTTCAATAATAATCAATTGCTTGATAGATTCATTAGTGTATTACGACATGAGGATATCTACAATGGTCTAGTCATTAGAGGCATCACCACTTGGGAATCAGTCACCACCAATGCGATCCAATTGGAGGATAATTTAATGATTCAAGGAAAAAGAGTGTCTGTTGAGTCTAAATCTATTAGCTCACAAGCATCAGGGCACCAACCAATGACCCTAAAGCCTATTGCTAAGGAGCCAAAGATATCTGAGATGACTTTAGCAGATCTCACCAAGGCTATTCAAGAGAGTCTTAGAGACAATCATGCTCTGCAAAACAATCATATGTATCCAAGAAGGGAGCAACAATGGTGCTCAATATACTATGGACCGCATAGTACCAGTGAATACCATACTTTTAGAGTAAAATTCAATGGGAATTGCAATGCCTGTGGAAGGTATGGTCATTAAGCTAAGGATTGCATAGTATTTAAGTGCGCGATGGCCAATAGACCAACCGTAGCATGGATAGACACACATCGAGTGCCTGCATTGATGCCGGCCCCACCTCTTGAACAAACAGAAAAACACATGGTCCTTAGAGCCCAAAATGTTGTTCAAATAACACCGTTACCACCTCCAGTGCTAGGACCACAACCACCACATCTGAGAATCACTTCTGTGAATCAAGTCGGTTGTGAGTCATGTATTGATTGTTTGGAAGACTGTGAGGAAGATATAGACCCTAATATTGCCTATGGGATGGATGTGCTTGAAGAAAGTCCACAATACTACATGGAGGACTATTGGGGACAAGTCAAACCTGTCTATCAAGTAGCTGCTCTTGTTGCAAGAGACCAAAATATCAATTACACTGCTAAGAGACCACCTCTTCAATGCTATGAGTGTGGAGGTCCACATCGTGTAGCCGAGTGTCCTATTAGGCTACAAAAGAACGCCACACTAATGCAAAACAATCAAGAAAGTACGTCTACAATGCCGATACTCATGTGTAATCGATGTGGCATAGATCATTTGATTTCCCAATGTCCAAATAATCCAAATGCACCAA